>NC_089503.1:181746113-182049415 GCF_036850995.1 Saccopteryx leptura | reverse complement strand
AGCTATGACATCTTCCAAATGGTCTAAGTCAGTTAAAAAAATTTCTCCTATACTCATATTAGAAAATAATAGGTTGTGATCTAGAATAGGAAAAAAGAGTATATAAATACAAAATTTCTTTCAGCCTTTACCTAATCTATCACTTTATCTCAATAACATTTTCATATTCTAGAAAAATAGAAAAACCTTTTGTTCCATTTACAAACCTTACCCTAAGCTGGTGGAACACTTTGAGAAAAATAATGTTACAACTTTACTAGTATATAAAAAATGTAGACAACTATATTTTTCTAGAAAATACTCATAAAATAAGGTACTGTTATTAATAAATACTGACATTTGAATGCTTGCGCCAATATTGTTTCTACTGAAGTTATTATATAACAGTACTTAGACTTGCTTACTAGCTGATTTATAGCTTATAGAAACATACTGCTCTTTTCCTGAAATTTTTAATTATATTGAAGCAAATAAAACAATTAAGATGAAGGACCAATATTTTTTTTATTTTCTGCTGCATCAGAATTTAGAACTGTTTCTACATAACTCTGCATATGTGATTTTAAATCTGAAATAAGTTAATTGCATGCATTAGTTTTTAAATAGAAATTAAAAAACAATGACTGTTGGATTAAATATAACCACAAGGCAATTAACAATTTACAAACATCACTTTTACATAATTGTAAATGTCTTTAAATGTCAAAAATTATTGTTGTATAAACACATTCTCCTCTTTGGATTTAATATTGAATCACTTCATCTTTGTGTAGGTGTAAAATAGGACTAGTCCTGACACATTCTGTTATATATGTGGCTGTTACAAACTTTAATTTTAAAGGCACAATATTTCATTTTTTTGATAGGTGCATATATTGCCTATTTTCAGTGGTTCCAATTGATCATTCAACTCTTCTTGGATCTCAAAATGGTAAATTTTTTTCTAGCACCACAAAGAAGTTTCACGAAGTATTTTTGCTTATCATGCTTGTGGGACACCTAAGTTTGTGAGAAACACTGGACACAGAAGGAGTGGCAAAACCTGAAACTCTGAAAGTAGAGATGCAAAATGTGAATCTACCAGTATTTAAATGAGACAAAAAAAAATTATTTTCTCACTTTACATTAAACTTGGCTTAATGAAGCAGTTTGTTCAGGCTTTGAATAAAGAAAATGAATGCTCTCAACATATTTTTTTTGTGCCTTGTCTTTCATGAAGATAAAAGCAGGTGTATTCGATGGACTTTAAAATCAAATTCTCATATATGATGAAGAATTTTCCAGGAAGATAAATGAAAAGAAGAAACATCATGGCAGATTGTAGTGGCAGTTACAAAGAACTTTCTTGGCAACAAAGAAGAAGGAAACTTTGATCCTCTGGTTCAAGAAATGCTGTTGGCTTTCTACTTCATTAAATGTAACATGATAGTTAAGATTAACTTTCTGAACAGTCACGATGTTCATTTTTGCAAAAATTTTGGAGCTGATAAATATTAGTATACTACTGCTGGAGAATCAAACGAGATTATCTTAAACAAGTACACAAACGAGAGGGGTACAAACACAAATTTTTCCTGAATACAATTTATATAAATTTTCAGAAATTTTTATGATTAATAAAGTATATAAAATGTTGCATTTGAAAATTGTTGACAAATTCTGATGCAATTATATTTTAGTGTATTACTGCCTTATATAAATATTATATGATTACATACATAATACCCAAAAAGACATTCTACTCTGTTATTTTAAACAAAATGTTAAAAACTTTACAATATGATGAAAATCTATAATCTTGAAAGGCAAAGGATCTGTATCTTCAGATAAAAATTAATACCAGATTTGAGACCAGCACACTTGAATAATGTAAGAATTGTTTTTGTAAATGCAACCAAAATTTTGTTCCCCAGTGCAATGTATTCTGCATACAATGTGATTGTATTTTAGTGTATAAAAATAAAGCTATACTAATCATTCTTATAGATGCTTGGCTCTGAATGCCAAAAAACTGAATTATCTCTCTTGTTTCTAGCTGAGGCCTTCTTTCCTGCGGGATCCCTGAATCACACCCTGAAGCAGGATTCCAGAAGCCACTATTCTTGCCATCTTCCCTGCCCTGGGACAGCCTGCTAAGTCACTGTAAGAAGCTCAGGAGGTGTGCACTTTATGAGTATTGTGAAGCCAATGAAGCACAAGAGCTCCTAACATCAATGTCTTATTATAGTCCAGCATTGTTCTGTCTTTTAGCAATTCTTGGTTGAACTTCAAGACATCAAAAATCTCTGTGGAAAAAAAATCTCTGTGGGCAAGTAGGAATCAGACTCCTGGGTAGCAGACTCTGTGGTAGCAGGCTTTGAGGAAACAGGCTTAAGTGATACTTTCACCACATAATATCTGTCAAACACAGGCTCTGATGCTGCATACATGCCCCCCTTCAGACTGCCTGAGTATTCAGCAACAGGACAGTGTTTTGCACATAGGGTTTAAATTTAAACTCAATGCCCTGTTCTTGCCTTTGCTCATCATAGGTGCTGCAATGTGGAAACTGCTAGCACCCTTAGGGAGCCAGGGATGACACATCATGCTGTTTGCCCTGCAGCAGAGCCACTGGTCTGCCTGGTCATGCCACACCTCTTTCACAGCTGCTTCCATAGCCTCTCTGCTACCAGAAGAGGGCTATACTGTAATTTAAAATAAGTGATAACTTGATTAACTTACAAATACAAGCCATGGCCAAGGAGAGCACAATCAAAGCTTCTCCATTTTTGCAGCCACCTCTAAAGTGAAGGCTGTCTTCCTAGCTGGTAGCAGCCAAACTAAACATGTTCTACAGTCACTTGGATACAAGAGAATAATCACACTCAGAATTCTCTCCACACATCCCAACTCACAATGAAGGTGTGCTGTAACAATGCCCCTCAGCATCAATTCATAATGTCCCACTGGACCATAAAACTAACTGAGACTGGCAGCACAGAGAAAATAGAGGGCCTCAGTCTGGGCTGAGAAATGGAGACTGGGGAGAGAATGGGGTGCTTTGTAGAAAAGAGAGTAAGAAACTGGTTATTCAAGACCAAAAATGAATAAGGGGTGAGGACGCAAGTTATAGCCAGATGTCAAAAGCTGTTTAAGAGTTGCTGGTTGACACAGTAACAGAAAAGAAAGAGGCACAAAAATTCTTTTTTCCTAACTTCTTGGCTTTATTTGATTCCATTAATTCATTTTCTGGGTGTGTGTGTGTGCTATCACTTACAACCCAGGGTTAATAGTTGCACCATGCTTTTTTGTAGATTTGCACTGATATCTCTGGAAATGAGGCTGAGATTGTTAATACACATAAAAGAAAATAAACCCCTTTTATAGGCTTGTTTACATAGTAGGCAGGCTATGGTTTTTCTTAAAATGGAATAATCAGTGAAAAAACTTTCTCCTATACTCATAGTAGGAAATAATAAATTGTGATTTAGAATAGGTAGAAAACAGTAATTAAACACAAAAGCACCTTTCAGCCTGTACTTAATTCATCACTTTACCTCTTTAGCCTTTTCATATTTTAAAAAGTAGAAAAACTTGCCATTCTTTTATATACCTGACCTTTAGCTGATGGAACACTCTGAGAAAAATAAAGTTACAACTTAACAAGTACATAAAAAGAGTAAACTATAATTTTTTTAGACAATAGCCTGTTAGGTAAAGTAGAGTTTTCAAAAAATACTGACATTTGAAGTTTGTGCCAATATTGTTGTTGCTACTCAAGTTATTGTATAACCATACTTAGAATGGCTTACCACCTGATTTATAGCTCATAGAAATGTACTGATATTTTTCTGGAATTTTTAGCATATTGAAGCAAAATCAACAATTAAGACTGAGGAAGATTTTTTTTTTTTTTTTACTTTTTGTTGAATGAGGTTTTAGAACTGTTACTACATAATTCTGCATCACTGATTCCAAATTGATAAACAGTGTCTTAATGTATGATCCAGTTTTTATACAAATTTAATTTCTTTTTGATACTGTTAATGGCGTTTGTTTTTAAATTAAAGTTAAAAAACAGCGACTGTTGGATTAAATATAACCACCAGGCAATTAACAATTTATAAACATCACTTTTACATAATTGTAGTTATTTTTAAGTGTAAAAAATTATTGTTATATAAAGCATTCTCTTCTTTTGATATAAGATTGAATCATGGATTTCTCATGTGGGTGTAAAAGTAGGAACTCTCCTGACAACTTCTGTTATATATGTTTTTGTTACACACCTCAACTTTAAAGGTGCAATATTTTATCAGTTTTGTCAAGTGCATATATTGTCTATTTTCAGCATTTTCAACTGGTTATTTAACTCATCTGAGAGAAAATTATAAAAACAATAAAATTGTCCTTGATGTTCGAAATTATTTGGAGCATAAGTGAATCGTTTTTTTTTTTTTTTTGCTTTTGAGACAGCCTTACTCGTGAGAAACACTGAAAACAGAAGGAGTGGCCAGAACATAAAGCTTTAAATAAATTGAAGCAAAATATTGTGAATGTGCCTATAGTTAAATGAGAAAAAAAATATTTTTTTACATTTTACATTCTATGTGTCTTAATGAAGCAGGTTGTTCAGGCTTTAAATAGAGAAAGTGAATGCTTTCAACATATATTTTTTACTTTTCTGCCTTGACTTTTGAGGATATAAAAGCAGGTGTATTCAATGAATTTTAAAATTAAATTCTTATACATGATGAAGAAATTTTCAGGAAGATTAATGACGAGAAGGAACAGCATGGCAGATTTTTTGTGGCAGTTAAAAAGAACTTTCTTGGCAACAATGAAAAAGAAAACTATATCTTCTGGTTTAAAAAATGCTGTTGCCTTTCTGCAACATTAAATGTAACATTAGAATTAAGATTTACTCTGACGTGTACTACATGGAACATACCTCAACATAATAAAGGCCATCTATCTTAAATGGACAAATTCCTTGAAACATACAATCTTCCAAAAATCAATCTGGAAGAATCAGAAAACCTAAACAGACGAATTACACCAAATGAGATCGAAACAGTTATCAAAAAACTCACAACAAAGAAAAGTTCGGGGCCCAATGGCTTCACAACGGAATTCTACCAAATATTCAAAGAAGAACTAACTTTTATACTTCTCAAACTATTTCAAAAAATTCAAGAGGAAGGAAGACTTCCTAACTCCTTTTATGAGGTGAGCATAATTCTGATTCCAAAACCAGGCAAAGACAACACAAAGAAAGAAAATTATAGGCCAATATCTCTGATGAATATAGATGCTAAAATCCTCAACAAAATATTAGCAAACTGGATCCAGCAATATATGGAAAAAATCATACACCATGATCAAGTGGGATTTATTCTGGGGAGGCAAGGCTGGTACAATATTTGTAAATCAATCAATGTGATTCATCACATAAACAGAAAGAAGGAGAAAAACCATATGATAATTTCAATAGATGCAGAAAAAGCATTTGATAAAATCCAGCACCCATTCATGATCAAAACTCTCAGCAAAGTGGGAATACAGGGAACATACCTCAACATGATAAAAGCCATCTATGACAAACACACAGCCAACATCATACTCAATGGGCAAAAATAAAAGCAATCCCCTTAAGATCAGGAACAAGGCAAGGGTGCCCCCTTTCACCACTCTTATTCAACATAGTCCTGGAAGTCCTAGCCACAGCAATCAGACAACAAGAAGAAATAAAAGGCATTCAAGTTGAAAAAGAAGAAGTAAAACTATCATTATTTGCAGATGATATGATATTGTATATAGAAAACCCTAAAGTCTCAGTCAAAAAGCTACTGGACCTGATAAATAAATTCAGCAAAGTGGCAGGATATAAAATCAATACTCAGAAATCAGAGACATTTTTATATACCAACAATGAACAGTCAGAAAGAGAAATTAAGGAAACAATCCCCTTCACAATTACAACCAAAAAAATAAAGTACCTAGGAGTAAACTTAACCAAGGAGACTAAAGATTTGTACTTGGAAAATTACAAAGCATTGATAAAAGAAATCAAGGAAGATACAAACAAGTGGAAGCATATACCGTGCTCATGGTTAGGAAGAAGAAACATCATTAAAATGTCTATATTATCCAAAGCAATCTATAAATTCAATGCAATACCAATTAAAATACCAATGACATACTTCAAAGATACAGATCACATATTACAAAAATTTATATGGAACCAAAAGAGAACACGAATAACCTCAGCAATCTTAAAAAAGAAGAATAAAGTGGGAGGTATCACACTTCCTGATATCAAGTTATACTACAAGGCCATTGTACTCAAAACAGCCTGGTACTGGCACAAGAACAGGCATATAGATCAATGGAACAGAACAGAGAACCCAGAAATAAACCCACAGCTCTATGGACAACTGATATTTGACAAAGGAGGTAAAGAAATACAATGGAGTAAAGACAGCCTCTTTAACAAATGGTGTTGGGAAAATTGCACAGCTACCTGCAAAAAAATGAAACTAGATCACCAGCTTACACCACTCACAAAAATAAACTCAAAATGGATAAAAGACTTAAATGTAGGCTGTGAAACCATAAGCATCTTAGAAGAAAACATAGGCAGTAACTCTCCGACATCTTTCGGAGCAATATATTTGCTGATTTATCTCCACAGGGAAGTGAAAAAAAAGACAGGATAAACAAATGGCACTATATCAAACTAAAAAGCTTTTGCACAGCTAAAGACAACAAGAACAGAATAAAAAGACAAACTACACAATGGGAGAACATATTTGACAATACATCTGATAAGGGGTTAATAACCAAAATTTATAAAGAACTTGTAAGGCTCAACACCAGGAAGACAAACAATCCAATCCAAAAATGGGCAAAAGAGATGAATAGACACTTCTCCAAAGAGGACATACAGATGGCCAATAGGCAGATGAAAAAATGCTCAACATCACTAATCATTAGAGAAATGCAAATTAAAACCACAATGAGATATCACCTCACACCAGCCAGAATGGCGCTCATCAACAAAACAACACAAAATAAGTGCTGGCGAGGATGTGGAGAAAAGGGAACCCTCCTGCATTGCTGGTGGGAATGCAGACTGGTGCAGCCACTGTGGAAAACAGTGTGGAGATTCCTCAAAAAACTGGAAATTGAACTGCCTTTTGATCCAGCTATCCCACTTTTAGGAATATACCCCAAGGACACCATAGAACGGCTCCAAAAGGAGAAATGCACCCCCATGTTTGTGGCAGCATTGTTCACAATAGTGAAGATCTGGAAACAGCCCAAGTGTCCGTCAGAGGACGAGTGGATTAAAAAGCTTTGGTACATATATACTATGGAATACTACTCAGCCATAAGAAATAATGACATCAGATCATTTACAATAACATGGATGGACCTTGATAACATTATACAGAGTGAAATAAGTAAATCAGAAAAAAACTAAGAACTATATGAATCCATACAAAGAAGGGGCATAAAAATGAGACTCAGAGACATGAACAAAAATGTGATGGCAACAGGGGTAGGAGTTGGGGGGAGGGGGGATGGGGTGAAGAAGGAGAGAGGGGTTGGGGGAGGGGTGGGGCACAAAGAAAATCAGATAGAAGGTGACAGAAGACAATTTAACTTTGGGGGAGGGGTATACAGCACAATCAAATGTCATAATAATCTAGACATATTTTCTCTCAACATATGTACCCTGATTTATCTATGTCACTGCATTAAATTTAATAAATATTGATAAATTAAAAAAAAATAAAGGTCATCTATCAAAAACCTACAGACAGCAATATAATTAATGGGCAAAAATTAAAAGCAATTCCCCTCAAATTAGAAACAAGGCAGGGGTGCCTTCTTTTACCATTCTTATTCAACATAGTACTGAAAGTCCTAGTTACAGGAATCAGACAAGAAGAAGAAATATATGGCATCCAAATTGGAAAAGAAGTAGTAAAACTATCATTATTTGAAGATGATATGATACTGTATATAAAAAACCCTAAAGTTTCAGTCAATAAACTACTGGACCTAATAAGGAAATTAAGCAAAATGGCAGGATATAAAATTAATACACAGAAACCAGAGGCATTTTTGTACATGAACAATGAACTGTCAGAAATAGTAATTAAGGAAATAATTTTTTTCACTATTGCAACAAAAAAAATAAAGTATGTAGGTGTAAATTTAACCAAGGAGGTTAAAGACTTGTACTCATAAAATTATAAAACATTGATAAAGTAATCAAGAAAGACAAAAACAAGTGGAAGCATATACTGTGCTCATAGTTGAAAAGAATAAACATAATTAAAATGTCTATATTACCCAAAGCAGTTTATAAATTCAGTGCAATACCAATTAAAATACCAATGATATACTTCAAAGATAGAGAACACATATACCAAAAATTTATATGGAACCAAAAAAGAACAAGAATAGTCTCAGCAATATTGAAAAAAAAAAAAAGAATAAAGTGGGAGGTATCACACTTCCTGAAATATCAAGTTATACTACAAGGTCATTTTATTCAAAACAGCTTGGTACTGGCATAGAAACAGACATATAGATTAATGAAACAGGACATAGAACACAGAAATAAACCCACATTTTTATAGACAACTGATATTTGACAAAGAATGTAAGAGTATACAGTGCAGTAAAGACAGTCTCTTTAACAAATGGTGTTGAAAAACCTGGACAGCTTCCTGCAAAAAAATAAAACTAGACCACACACTTACACCATGCACAAAAATAAACTCAAAATGGATAAATGACTTAAATATAAATTGTGAAAACATAAGTATCCTAGAAGAAAATTTAGGAAGTAAGCTCACTGACAACTGTCACAGCAATATCTTTGCCGAATTATCTCCAAAGGCAAATGAATAAAAGACAGAATAAACAAATGGGACTATATCAAACTTAAAAGCTTTTGCAAAGCTAAACGTTAATGAACAGAATAAAAAGACAAACCACATAATTGGGGAACATATTCAACAATACACCTGATAAGGGATTAATAACCAAAATTTATAAAGAACTTGTAAAATTCAACACTAGGAAGACAAAAAGTTCAATCGAAAAATGGGCACATGAAATGAATAGACACTTCTCCAAAGAGGACATACAGATGGCCAATAGACAAATGAAAAAATGTTCAAAATTACTGATTATTAGAGAAATGCAAATTAAAACCACAATGAGATACCACCTCACACCAGTCAGAATAGCACTCATTGACAAAAAGCAAACGATAGGTACTGGCAAGGATGTGGAGAAAGGGGAACCCTCCTGAACTGCTGGTGGGAATGCAGACTGGTGCAGCCACTATTGAAAACAGAATGGAGATTCCTCAAAAACTTAGAAATGGAACTTCCCTTTGACACAGCCATCCCGCTTATAGGACTATATCCCAAGAACACCATATCACTGACTGAAAAAAATAAATGCACCCCCATGTTTATGGCAGTATTGTTCACAATAGCAAAAATCTGGAAAAAGCCCAAATGTCTGTCAGTGGATGGGTGGATTAAAAAGCTGTGGTGTATATATACAATGGAATACTATGAGGATATGAAAAAGATAAAAATATTACCTTTTGCAACAATTTGGAGGGACCTGGAAACTATTATGTTGAGTAAAATAAGCCAGACAGAGAAAGAAAAATTTAAAATGACCTCACTCATTTGAGAAATCCAAGGAATAATAAGAACTGAGGAACGGAATTGAGACAGAGGAGAAATCAAAGGGATCAGAGGAAGGAGGACAGAGGGAAAGGGTATAATGGGATGGGATAAACCTGAAGGGAAGAGGGGGGGCATTGCAGATAGGGGGGCAAGGGAGGTATTGAGGGTTATAAGGGGAAGTGGGGAGGTATTTGGGGTGACCCTAGAATTTATGTAAACACAATTAGTTAAATAAAAAAATTATTTAAAAATCCTTAAACATTAAAATAAATACATTGTGGTATATTCACACAGCAACATGATTTGGATTATACCTATTTACATTTATTGACCAATGTTATTCTGTTAAATGTAATGTTCTAAATAAGCTTATGTCTTAACCTACAATTCTTCCAATAGAAAGCAAAATATAATTCCTAAAGATATATATAGTCTGTCTTTCAAATTATTTATGCAACTTAATATACCTACACACACAAGCCCCCCTCACAAAACAAATGTAAAAAATAAGGTAGTCAAAAGAAGTCACAAAGTAGTAAATAAAGCCAAAAAATATGAGTTGATTATATTTATTTATATTACATCAAATTTTAAAAATAATTTTGGATTTGATTATAGAAAAAATATATAGTTATGTATGTATATATGTATCTCTGTATGCACAGAGATAAATAAAATCAAGTAAAAAAATTTACTTTCTGAACAATAACCATGTTCAATTTCTTAAAAATTTTGGAGCTTTCAGATATTAACAGATTACTGCTGGATCATCAAACGATACAGTCCTGAATAAGTACACAAAAGGTAGAAGATAAAACAAAAATTTTTTTCTGAAAAAAATTTATATATGTTTTGAGCAAGTTTTATGATTAAAACATGTGTGTTAATATGTTCGATTTTGAAACTGTAGACCAATTCTGATTCAGTTATATTTTTTAGTGTATTGGTGTATTACTGCCTTATGTAAATTATTATATGATCAAATATATGATGCCAAAAAGACATTCTACTTTCTTAGGTGAAACAAATGTGAAAAGTTTTAAAATAAAATGAAAATCTAAAATTATGAAAGCAAAATATCTGTAACTCCAGAGAAAAATGAATATCAGGTTTGTGATCAGCACACTGGAATTATGTTTAGAACAAGTGTTTTAGGAGATGGAATCAAAAATTTGTTTCTCAGTGCAATGTATTCTGCATACAATGTGATTTTAACATAGTGTATAAAAATAAAGCTATACTAGCCATTGATAGAGATCCCTGGCTGTGAATGCCAAAGTATTGGGCTCTCTCACTTGTTTCTAGCTGATGCCATCTCCACCTACAGGAACCCTGAATTACATACACTCTTGGGCTAGACCTTTGCAGCCAGTATTCCTGCAAGAAGCCCAGCCTTAGGAAAGCCTGCTAAGTTGCTTAAAGGAGCTTAGAAGGTGTGCACTCTACTGGGACCACCAAGCAAAAAAACCAGGGGTAAATCCTATAGCACCTGTCAACAATATTTTTTTATGGTCCAGCATTGTTCTGTCTTTTAGCAATTCTTAGAACTTCAGGACATTGAAAATCTCTGTGGGTCCCTAAAAATTGGGCTCCCAGGTAGCAGAATCTGTGATAGCAGACTTTTAGGCAGCTGTCTTAGGTGTTACTACCACCACCTGATATATGTTATACTCAGTCTCTGATGTGGCATACTGGCCCCCCTTCTGGCTGTATTGGGGCTTCAACAGAAGGACAGTGTTTCGCTTATGGGGTTTAAATTTAAACACACTGCCCGTTTATGCCTTTGCTCATTATGAGTGCTGCAATGTGAAAACTGTTAGAGACCCTATGAAGCCAGAGATGACACCTTTTGGTATTTGTCCTACAGAGGGGCCGCCGGCTTGACTGGGCAGGCCAATCCTCTTCCACAGCTGCTGCTGCAGCTGCTCAGCTACAAGGAGAGGCCCAAACTGTGATTTTAAAAAAAGTGATAACTAGGTCCTGGCTGGTTGGCTCAGTGGTAGAGCATCGGCCAGGCATGCTGAAGTCCCGGGTTTGATTCCCAGCCAGAGCACACAGGAGAAGCGCCCATCTACTTCTCCACCTCTCCCCCTCTCCTTCCTATCTGTCTCTCTCTTCCCCTCTCACAGCCAAGGCTCCATTGGAGCAAAGTTGGCCGGGCATTGAGAATGGCTCTATGGCCTTTGCCTCAGGTGCCAGAATGGCTCTGGATGCAACTGAGCAATGCCCCAGATGGGCAGAGCATCACCCCTGGTGGGCATGCTGGGTGGATCCTGGTCGGGTGCATGAGGGAGTCTGTCTGACTGCCTCCCCATTTCCAACTTCAGAAAAATACAAAAAAAAATGTGATAACTATACAAACTTACCAACTGCACACCCTGGACAAGGAGAGTGCAGCCAATGCTCCTCCATATTCTGCAGCTGCCTCTAAATTGAAGGCAGTCTTAAAGGCTGGCTACAGCCAACGCAAATGCTTTCTATGGTCACTTGGATACTAGGGACCAATCACTTGCAGAATTTTTTCAATGCAGCCTGCTTTGCAATGAAGGTGCTCTGTCACAATGGCTCTCCTTGCCATCAGCATCAATTCATAAGTTACCATTGGACCATAAAATATACCCAAAATAGGCAGGGCAGAGAAATAGAGGGCTTCAGTCTGAGCTGAGAAATGGAGTCTGGGCAGAGAATGGGGCATTTGGTAGAAAAAAAAAAATCTGGCCAGTCAAGACACAAAAAGAATAAGGGGTGGAGATGCAAGTCAGAGCCAGATGTCAAAAGCAATCAACCCTTGATGGTTGACACATGTCACAGGAAAAAAGAAGAGGTGCAAAACACTTCTCTCCTAACTTTTTGTATCTATTTGATTCCCCTTCTTTTTTTCTGGGTGTGTGTATGCTATCACTTACAGCCCAGGGTTAATAGATGCACCGTGCTTTTTCTACAGATTCACAGTGATTTCTCTGCAAATGAGCCTGAGTATATGAATAAAAGAAAATAAACTCTCTATCTAGGCCAGTAAACAGAGGAGGCTGTCTATTATATTTGTCAAAACAAATTAAGGCTGTGAAAAAACTTTATCGCATAATCATATTAAAAAATAATAGACTGTGATTTAGAATAGAAAAAAAAAGTAGCTAAACACAAAAGAACCCTTTGCCTTTACCTAATTAATAAATTTACATCAATAGCTGTTTCATATTCTAGAAAAATAGAAATCTTTCTGTTATTTTACATACATTACCTTAAGCTGGTGGAGCACCCTGAGAAAAATAAAGTTACAATTTAACTACTATATGAAAAAGTAGACAACTATAACTTTTTTTATAAACAACCTACTAGGTAAAATAAAGTTATTAATAAATACTGACATTTGGAAGGTTGCACCAATATTGTTGTTGCTTCTTAAGTTATTGTATAACTGTACCTAGAATGGCTTACACCTGCTTTATAGCTTATAAAAATGTACTGATTTTATCCTGTAATTTTTACCCATTTTGAAGTAAAAACAATTAAGACTGAGGAATATTTTTTCATTTTTTGTTTCATGAGGTTTTATAACTGTTTCTACATAACTCTGCATCACTGATTCCAAATCGAAAATCAGTGTTTTAATATGTGTTCTAGTTTTTATGCAAATTGAATTTCTTTTTGATACAGTTAATGGCATGCATTGGTATTTAAATTGGAAGTAAAAAACAATGACTGTTAGATTACACATAACCACAAGGCAATTAATGACTTACAAACTTCACTTTTACGTAAACTTAGTTGTTTTTAAATATGAAAAATTATTGTCATATAAATACACCTTCTTGTTTTAATTTAAGATTAAATCATGGTTTCTAAATGTAGGTGTAAACATAAAAATAGTTCTGACACATTCTGTTATATATGTGGCTGTTACATACATTATCTTCAAAGACACAATATTTCATCATTTGTGACAAGTGCATATATTACCTATTTTCAGCAGTTGCAATTGGTTATTCTACTCATCTCAGAGAAGATTATAAAGACATTAAAATTGTCCTTGACATTCTAAGGTATAAGAAACATAAGTAAATCATTTTTTGGATCTCAAAATTATAAAATTTGTTTAGGACCACAAAAATGTTTCACAATGTATCCTTGATTTCTTTGCTTGTGGGACAGCCAAGCTCGTGAGAAACACTGGACACAGAAGGAGTGGAAAATACATAAATTTCTGAAAGTAGGGACACAAAATATTGTGAATATATCTGTAGTTAAACAAGACAGTAAAATTTTTTGAACACTTCACATTCAACTTTTCTTAATAAAGCAGTTTGTTCAGGTTTTGAATAGAGAAAGTGAATACTTTCAACTAATATATTGTTGCTTTTCCTGCCTTGTCTTTTGAGAAGATAAAAGCAGTCATATTTGATGAATGTTAAAATTAAAATCTCATACATGACGAAGAATTTGTCAGAAAAATGAATAAAAGGAAAAAAACCAGCATGGTTAATTTCAGTGTCTGTTACAAAGTACATTCTGGCAGCAAATAGAAAGAAAACTATGAACTTCTGGTTCAAAGAATGCTGTTGGCTTTCTCTGAAATTAAATGTAACATTAGCATTAATATTCACTTTCTGAACATTTATCTTGTTCAGTTTCCCAAAAATTTTGGAGTTGTTAGATATTAGCATAGTACTGCTGGAACATCAAATGAGATTGACCTCAACAAGTACACAAATGGGAGAGGTAAAAAGGCAATTTTTTTCTGAATAATATTTACATAATTTTGAGCAGGTTTTATGATTAAAATAAGTTTTAAAAAAGATTTCATTTATTCATTATAGAGAAGAGAGAGAGAGAGAGAGAGAGAGAGAGAGAGAAGGGGAGAAGAGCAGGAAGCACCAACTTTCATATGTGCTTTGACCAGGCAAGCCCAGGGTTTTGATCTGGCAACCTCAGCATTTCCAGGTTGATGCATTATCCACTGCACCACAACAGGTCAGGCTAAAATGTGTTTTAATATGTTCTATTTTGAACTTGTAGACAAATTCTTATTCAATTATAACATTTACTATATTAGTGTCTTATATAACTTATTATATGATCAGATAAATGATGCACAAAAAGACATTCTACTTCATTATTTTAAATAAAATGTTGAAAATTTTACAAGAATATGAAAATCTAAAATTGTGAAAAGCAAAAAATCTGAAGCTCCAAGGAAAAATTAATATCAGATTTGAGAGTAATGGCACAGTAGGAAGCGATACCAATAAATCTACCCCAAAACTCAACAAGATCTTCAACCAGAAACAGAAAAACCTATCCTTGGAGCCTCCAGATGTGTCGCAATACACCTGAAGGTATGGTCGAGCGAAAAGTTGGCTAAATATATAATCAAACCCCGAAGAAAATAGGGAGTAAGAAATGCTCCGCCTTCCTCACTAACCTAAACAGGGCGGCTTTCACTGGGAACTGAGAATATAGAAACTGAGCCGTGAAAAGGGGGTGAATAGATCCAGGCCGCGGCACAAACGGCCAAACCAGGCTGTGGCACAGAGATCCAGGCCGAGGAAAAACTGTTCCTGTGGCAACCCGGGCAATACAAGCTAACACTCACGCCAAACCCAGACAAAGAAAGACAAGTGGGGCAGCCATTTTCCCCGATCTCCGGGTCGGCACGCGCAGATAGTGGGCGAGAGATTCCTTCCAAAGCCCCAAGAGTGTGAGCCCATGTTGTCCCACAGAGAGGCAGAGTCAGAGGCCTTTGTGTGGGCTGAAAGAAGAATCTCTGGGCTGCCCCAGCACCCTAGGAAAGCCACGCACGGGGATGAAGGGAGAGCCAATTCCAACACAGAAACTTTTCCGTGCAGGTGGGGGTTTCACTCAGGTGAGACTGCTGGCCTGATATCTTGGTCAGTGCGCACGGAGAGTGAGCAAAAGATTCCTCCCAGCACCTCAGGAGTGGGTGCCCGTGTTACCCCACAGAGGGGCAGAGTCAGAGGCCTCTGTGTGGGCTGATAGCGGAATCTCCGGGCTGCCTGAGCATCCTGGGAAAGCTGCGCACGGGGACGGAGCGAGAGCCAATTCAAATGCCGAAACGCTTCTGTGCGGGTGGGGGTTTCACTCAGAGTGTGAGACTGCTGGCCTAATATCCTGATTTGCACGCACAGATAGTGGGCGAGAGATTCCTCCAAGTGCCTCGGCAGTGCACGCCTGTGTTATCCAACAGAGTGGCAGAGCCAGAGGTCTTTGAGTGGGCGGAAACCCCGCCTGATTATGCTACCAGCTCTGACTGACTGAGCCTTACCCAGAGCCCTGTGCTGAGTGGGAATAGAGTGGGGAGTTGCCAGCTCTTTGAGCCTCTTACTATCCAGGCAGAGGCAGCAGCAACCCCATAGCTGGATTATCAGGCTACTAATTGAGGAAGGTAAGACTAGGAGAGAGGCTCCAGGAACACGGACTCTCTCAGTGGCAGAGCCTATAAATGCTAATGAGCCTCGACTGCAAATGAGACTGAAGCACAATACACGACATCACCATAGAGACTTATCAACTGCAAACCTCTACCTGAGAGTGCCAAAGGGGCAGAACCCGAGGTACAGAGTCACCGACCAGGAAGAGGGAGAGAAAAGAAAAAGCAAGAAGATAACCTCTCAAAATCAAGAATAATACGCAGACTTTATAACCTATCCCATTTTATTATATTTGTTTGTTTGTTTCTCTTATCTTCATTCTTGATATTTTTTATTCCTCCTCCAATTTGGTCATTTAACTCTTTGCTGGTCTTACTCTTTCCTCTCCTTGAACTACACCACCTATAAGTGTTACATCTCCCATTATCTTTTCTTTCCTCTTCCTTTCTCTATGTGAGGGTTGCACTTCAAAATTCTTAACTCTCTCTAC
Source organism: Saccopteryx leptura (assembly GCF_036850995.1). NCBI lineage: Eukaryota > Metazoa > Chordata > Mammalia > Chiroptera > Emballonuridae > Saccopteryx > Saccopteryx leptura. The sequence continues at coordinate 182,032,832 of NC_089503.1, read as the reverse complement.
ATATCTCTCTCCCTTTTTTTCTTTTTTCTTCTTTTAGTGGTTCCCTCTTTTTTATCTCTCTCTCTCTTTCTTTTCTCCCTCTATATTAGTTTCTTCCTTTCTCCTTTACATCTCCTCTCATTCAAACCTCAATAATGAACAATATCTTATCTGGGACTCAAACTTATGTTTGTGGCATTTTGGGGGGTTTTTACTTCACCTTTTTAACTCACTAGCAGTGCTCCCATCCCTGGCTTTCCATTTCATCTAGTTCTTTTCCACTAAATACAATAGTAATTTTTAATTTGTCCCCCCATTTTTCTGTTTCCCTCTTATTCCTCTCATCATAACTATTAGTCAACCAACACCTAAAAGCAAATCATTTTATTCTTGATCGAATTTTTTTTCTTACTTGCTTTTTGTGGGTCCCTATGCGCCCTTTATTTTCTTTCTTTCTTTCGTTTTTTTTTTTTTTTTTTTTTTTGCCCCTTTATTACTTCTCCCCAATACAGGCCTTCCATTACAGGTATTGTTTGTTCTATTTAGTACAATATAATTCCCAATTCACCACAAGATTTTCGCAAGAAAGAGGCGAGAGGAGAGGAGAGAAAAAAAATGAGGGGGGGAAATAATTTTCTTTTTTTTTAATTTTTATTTTATTTTTCTTTATTTCATTATTAATTTAAAAAAAACAACTCTTTTTTATTTTTTATTTTTTTAAACTTTTTATTCTTTATTAAACCACTCTAAGATGCCATTAAGGAAGAGAAAATCGAATATCATGGATACAAAAGAAAGAGAGGTAACACAGCTAGATGAGGAAAAATCTATGGAGAAAAAATTTAATATATTGGAAACTTTGGAGCTAAATGACAGACAATTTAAGATAGAAATCCTAAAAATCCTCTGTGATATACAAGAAAACACAGAAAGGCAATTTAGGGAGCTCAGAAAACAACTCAACAAACACAAAGAATATATTACCAAGGAAATTTAAACTATAAAAACAAATCAAACAGGGATGAAAACTCAATTCACTAGCTGAAAAACGAGGTAACAAGCTTAGTTAATAGATCAGGCCAGATAGAAGAGAGGGTTAGTGAAATAGAAGACAAGCAACTTGAGGCACAACGGAGAGAAGAAGAAAGAGACTCAAAAATTAAAAAAAATGAGATAGCCCTACAAGAATTATCTGACTCCATCAGAAAGAATAACATAAGAATAATAGGTATATCAGAGGGAGAAGAGAGAGAAAATGGAATGGAGAACATACTCAAACAAAAAATAGATGAGAATTTCCCAAGCCTGTGGAAAGAACTAAAGCCTCAAATTCAAGAAGCAAACAGAAGTCCAAGTATTCCTAACCCCAACAAACCTACTCCAAGGCATATCATAATGAAATGGGCACAAACCAACAGCAAAGAAAAAATTCTCAAGGCAACCAGGGAAAAAAAGATTACAACATATAAAGAAAGGCCCCTTAGATTATCATCAGATTTCTCAGCAGAAACTCTACAAGCTAGAAGAGAGTGGACACCAATATTTAAGTCCTGAAAGAGAGGAACTTCCAACCATGAATACCATACCCATCAAAGATATCCTTTAAATATGAAGGAGAAATAAAAACATTCACAGATACAGAAAAGATGAGGGAATTTATCATCAGAAAACCCCCACTCCAGGAATTACTGAAGGGGGTTCTCCAATCACATACAAAGAACAACAACAAAAAAACAAAGCCACAGGTAAAAGCTCCAAGAAGAACACAATAAAACCAAATTTAAACTGTGACAACAACAAAACGAAAGGGGGGGAGAGGATGGAGATTAACAGTAGCAAAGGACGATGGAATGCAAAAGTTCTCACAAAATAGTGTACTACAATGAACAGGGTAGGAACACTTTTCATTACTTAAAGGTAACCACCATTGAAAAAACCACCACAGAAGCACATGAGATAAAAAAGATAGCAACAGAGGAAAGATGTATGGAATACAACCAAATAAAAACAAAAGAGAAAGATAAAACAAGACACAAAACTAACAGAAAGCAATCTATAAAATGGCAATAGGGAACTCACAAGTGTCAATAATTACACTAAATGTAAATGGATTAAACTCACCAAAAAAAAGGCACAGTGTAGCAGAATGGATTAAAAAAGAAAATCCAACTGTATGCTGCCTACAGGAAACTCATCTAAGTAACAAGGATAAAAACAAATGCAAAGTGAAAGGCTGGAAACCAATACTCCAAGCAAATAACATCCAAAAAAAAGCAGGCGTAGCAATACTCATATCTGATAATGCTGACTACAAGGCAACAAAAGTACTCAGAGACAAAAATGGCCATTTCATAATGGCTAAGGGGACACTGAATCAAGAAGACATAACAATTCTTAATATATATGGACAAAACCAAGGAGCACCAAAATATATAAGACAGCTACTTATTGACCTTAAAACAAAAACTGACAAAAATACAATCATACTTGGAGACCTCAATACACCGCTGATGGCTCTAGATCGATCATCCAAACAGAGAATCAACAAAGATATAGTGGCCTTAAACAAAACACTAGAGCACCTGGATATGATAGACATCTACAGGACATTTCATCCCAAAGTGACTGAGTATACATTTTTCTCCAGTGTACATGGATCATTCTCAAGAATTGACCATATGTTGGGCCACAAAAACAACATCAGCAAATTCAGAAAAATCGAAGTTGTACCAAGCATATTTTCTGATCATAAAGCCTTGAAACTAGAATTCAACTGCAAAAAAGAGGAAAAAAATCCCACAAAACTGTGGAAACTAAACAACATACTTTTAAAAAATGAATGGGTCAAAGAAGAAATAAGTGCAGAGATCAAAAGATATATACAGACAAATAAAAATGACAATACGACATATCAGAATCTATGGGATGCAGCAAAAGCAGTGATAAGAGGGAAGTTCATATCACTTCAGGCATATATGAACAAACAAGAGAGAGCCCAAGTGAACCACTTAACTTCACAACTTAAGGAACTAGAAAAAGAAGAACAAAGACAACACAAAACCAGCCGAAGAAAGGAGATAATAAAAATCAGAGCAGAAATAAATGAAATAAAGAACAGAAAAACTATAGGAAAAATTAATAGAACAAGGAGCTGGTTCTTTGAAAAGATCAACAAAATTGACAAACCCTTGGCAAGACATACCAAGGAAAAAAGAGAAAGAACTCATATAAACAAAATCCAAAATGAAAAAGGAGAAATCATCATGAACACAGTAGATATACAAAGAATTATTGTAGAATACTATGAAAAACTTTATGCCATTAAATTCAACAACCTAGAAGAAATGGATAAATTCCTAGAACAATACAATCTTCATAGACTGAGCCAAGAAGAAGCAGAAAACCTAAACAGACCTATTAGTAGAGAAGAAATAGAAAAAACCATTAAAAACCTCCCCAAAAATAAAAGTCCAAGCCCTGATGGCTATACCAGTGAATTCTGTCAAACATTCAAAGAAGACTTGGTTCCTATTCTACTGAAAGTCTTCCAAAAAATTGAAAAAGATGCAATACTTCCAAACACATTTTATGTGCCAACATAACCCTTATACCAAAACCAGGCAAGGACTGCACAAAAAAAGAAAACTACAGATCAATATCTCTAATGAATACAGATGCTAAAATACTAAACAAAATACTAGAAAATCAAATACAACAACATATTAAAGAGATAATACATCATGATCAAGGGGGATTTATCCCAGAATCTCAAGGATGGTTCAACATACGTAAAACAGTTAACGTAATACACCATATCAACAAAACAAAGAACAAAAACCACATGATCTTTTTTTTCTTTTTTTTTTTTATTGTATTTATTTTTAATGGGGTGATATCAGTAAATCAAGATACATATATTCAAAGATAACATGTCCAGGTTATCTTAAAGTTCAATTATGTTGCATACCCATCACCCAAAGTCAGATTGTCCTGTCACCCTCTATCTAGTTCTCTTTGTGCCCCTCCCCCTCCCCCTACCCTCTCCCTCTCCTCCCTCCCCCCGTAACCACCACACTCTTATCAATGTCTCTTGGTCTCACTTTTATGTCCCATCTATGTGTGGAAAAATGCAGTTCCTGGTTTTTTCTGATTTACTTATTTCACTCCGTATAATGTTGTCAAGGTCCCACCATTTTGCTATAAATGATCCGATGTCATCATTTCTTATGGCTGAGTAGTGTTCCATGGTGTATATGTGCCACATCTTCTTTATCCAGTCATCTATTGATGGGCTTTTTGGTTGTTTCCATGTCCTGGCCACTGTGAACAATGCTGCAATGAACATGGGGCTGCATGTGTCTTTACAAGTCAATGTTTCTGAGTTTTTGGGGTATATACCCAGTAGAGGGATTGCTGGGTCATAAGGTAGTTCTATTTTCAGTTTTTTGAGGAACCACCATACTTTCTTCCATAATGGTTGTACTACTTTACATTCCCACCAACAGTGGATGAGGGTTCCTTTTTCTCCACAACCTCTCCAACATTTGCTATTATATGTCTTGTTAATAATAGCTAATCTAACAGGTGTGAGGTGGTATCTCATTGCAGTTTTGATTTGCATTTCTCTAATAACTAAAGAAGATGAGCATCTTTTCATATATCTGTTGGCCATCTGTATTTCTTCCTGGGAGAAGTGTCTGTTCATATCCTCTTCCCATTTTTTTTATTGGATTGTTTGTTTGTTTGTTGTTGAGTTTTATGAGTTCTTTGTATATTTTGGATATTAGGCCCTTATCTGAGCAGGTGCTTAAAAATATCATTTCCCAATTAGTTGGCTATCTGTTTATCTTGTTATCAATTTCTCTTGCTGAACAAAAACTTCTTAGTCTGATGTAGTCCCATTCATTAATTATTGCTTTCACTTCTCTAGCCTGTGGAGTCAAATTCATAAAATGCTCTTTAAAGCCCTGGTCCATGAGTTTGGTACCTATGTCTTCTTCTATGTACTTTATTGTTTCAGGTCTTATGTTTAGATCTTTGATCCATTTTGAGTTAATGTTAGTACAGGGGGACAAACTGTAGTCCAGTTTCATTCTTTTGCATGTGGCTTTCCAGTTTTCCCAGCACCATTTGTTGAAGAGGCTTTCTTTTCTCCATTGTGTGTTGTTGGCCCCTTTATCAAAAATTATTTGACTGTATATATGTGATTTTATTTCTGGGCTTTCTATTCTGTTCCATTGGTCTGAGTGTCTATTTTTCTGCCAATACCATGCTGTTTTGATTCTCGTGGCCCTATAATAGAGTTTGAAGTCAGGTATTGTAATGCCCCCAGCTTCATTCTTTTTCTTTAGGATTGCTTTGGCTATTCGGGGCTTTTTATAGTTCCATATAAATCTGATGATTTTTTGCTCCATTTCTTTAAAAAAAGTCATTGGAATTTTGATGGGAATTGCATTAAATTTGTATATAGCTTTGGGTAATATGGCCATCTTAATTATATTTATTCTACCTAACCAAGAACAAGGAATATTCTTCCATCTCATAATGTCTTTTTCGATTTCCCTTAACAATGGTTTATAGATTTCATTGTATAAGTCCTTTACATTCTTTGTTATGTTTATTCCTAGGTATTTTATTTTTTTTGTTGCAATCGTGAAGGGGATTATTCTTTTGAGTTCATTCTCAAATGTTTCATTGTTGGCATATAGAAAGGCTATTGACTTTTGTATGTTGATTTTGTATCCTGCGACCTTGCTGTATTGGCTTATTTTTTCTAGAAGTATTTTTGTGGATTCTTTGGAGTTTTCAATGTATAGGATCATATCATCTGCAAAAAGTGATACTTTTACTTCTTCTTTTCTGATATGGATGCCTTTTATTTCTTTGTCTTGTCTGATTGATGTGGCAAGAACCTCTAGTACCACATTAAATAAGAGTGGAGAGAGTGGACAACCCTGTCTTGTTCCTGATTTAAGGGGGAAAGCCTTCAGTTTTGTGCCATTTAGTATGATGTTAGCTGATGGTTTATCATATATGGCCTTTATCATGCTGAGATATTTTCCTTCTATACCCATTTTGTTGAGAGTCTTAAACATAAAATTGTGTTGTATTTTATCAAAAGCCTTTTTGCATCTATTGATAATATCATGTGATTCTTGTTCTTTGTTTTGTTGATATGGTGTATTATGTTGACCGTTTTACGTATGTTGAACCATCCTTGAGATTCTGGGATGAATCCCACTTGATCATGATGTATTATTTTTTTAATATGTTGTTGTATTCGATTTGCTAGTATTTTGTTTAGTATTTTAGCATCTGTATTCATTAGAGATATTGGTCTGTAGTTTTCTTTTTTTGTGCCATCCTTGCCTGGTTTTGGTATAAGGGTTATGTTGGCCTCATAAAATGTGTTTGGAAGTATTGCTTCTTCTTCAATTTTTTGGAAGACTTTCTGTAGAATAGGAACCAAGTCTTCTTTGAAGGTTTGATAAAAATCGTTGGTATAGCCGTCTGGGCATGGACTTTTATTTTTGGGGAGGTTTTTAATGGTTTTTTCTATTTCTTCTCTACTAATAGGTCTGTTTAGGCTTTCTGCTTCTTCATGACTCAGTCTAGGAAGGTTGTATTGTTCTAGGAATTTATCCATTTCTTCTAGGTTGTTGAATTTAGTGGCATAAAGTTTTTCATAGTATTGTACAATAATTCTTTGTATATCTACGATGTCTGTGGTGATTTCTCCTCTTTCATTTTGGATTTTGTTTATATGAGTTCTTTCTCTTTTTTCCTTGGTAAGTCTTGCCAAGGGTTTGTCAATTTTGTTGATCTTTTCAAAGAACCAGCTCCTTGTTCTATTAATTTTTTCTATAGTTTTTCTGTTCTCTAATTCATTTATTTCTGCTCTGATTTTTATTATCTCCTTTCTTCGGCTGGTTTTGGGTTGTCTTTCTTCTTCATTTTCTAGTTCCTTAAGGTGGGAAGTTAAGTGGTTTACTTGGGCTCTCTCTTGTTTGTTCATATATGCCTGAAGTGATATGAACTTCCCTCTTATCACTGCTTTTGCTGCATCCCATAGATTCTGATATGTCGTATTATCATTTTCATTTGTCTGTATATATCTTTTGATCTCTGCACTTATTTCTTCTTTGACCCATTCATTTTTTAAAAGTATGTTGTTTAGTTTCCACAGTTTTGTGGGATTTTTTTCTTCTTTTTTGCAGTTGAATTCTAGTTTCAAGGCTTTATGATCAGAAAATGTGCTTGGTAAAACTTCAATTTTTCTGAATTTGCTGATGTTGTTTTTGTGGCCCAACATATGGTCAATTCTTGAGAATGATCCATGTACACTGGAGAAAAATGTATACTCAGTCACTTTGGGATGAAATGTCCTGTAGATGTCTATCATATCCAGGTGCTCTAGTGTTTTGTTTAAGGCCACTATGTCTTTGTTGATTCTCTGTTTGGATGACCGATCTAGAGCCGTCAGCGGTGTATTGAGGTCTCCAAGTATGATTGTATTTTTGTCAGTTTTTGTTTTAAGGTCAACAAGTAGCTGTCTTATATATTTTGGTGCTCCTTGGTTTGGTGCATATATATTAAGAATTGTTATGTCTTCTTGATTCAGTGTCTCCTTAGCCATTATGAAATGGCCATTTTTGTCTCTGAGTACTTTTGCTGTCTGTAGTCAGCATCATCAGATATGAGTATTGCTACGCCTGCTTTTTTGTGGATGTTATTTGCTTGGAGTATTGTTTTCCAGCCTTTCACTTTGAATTTGTTTTTATCCTTGTTACTTAGATGAGTTTCTTGTAGGCAGCATACAGTTGGATTTTCTTTTTTGATCCATTCTGCTACACTGTGCCTTTTTTTTGGTGAGTTTAATCCGTTTACATTTAGTGTAATTATTGACACTTATGAGTTCCTCATTGCAATTTTATAGATTGCTTTCTGTTAGTTTTGTGCCTTGTTTGATTCTTCTCTTTCATTTTTTTATCTTTTGTTTTTATTTGGTTGTGTTCCATACATCTTTCCTCTGTTGCTATCTTTTTTAAATCATGTGCTTCTGTGGTGGTTTTTTCAATGATGGTTACCATTAAGTACTGAAAAGGGTTCCTACCCTGTTCATTGTAGTGCACTATTTTGTGAGTACTTTTGCCCTCCATCGCCCTTTGCTACTGTTAATCTTCATCCTTTCCCCCCTTTCTTATTGTTGTCCCAGTTTAAAGTTGGTTTTGTTATGTTTTTCTTACTTGTGGCTTTGTTGTTGTTGTTTGTTTATTCTTTGTATCTGATTGGAGAACCCCCTTTAGTATTTCCTGGAGTGGGGGTTTTCTGGTGATAAATTCTCTCATCTTTTCTGTATCTGTGAATGTTTTTATTTCTCCTTCATATTTGAAGGATAGCTTTGATGGGTATAGTATTCGTGGCTGAAAGTTCCTCTCTTTCAAGTCTTTAAATATTGGGGTCCACTCTCTTCTAGCTTGTAGAGTTTCTGTTGAGAAATCTGATGATAATCTAATGGGCCTTCCTTTATATGTTGTATTCTTCTTTTCCCTGGCTGCCTTGAGAATTTTTTCTTTGCAGTTGGTTTGTGCCAATTTTATTATGATGTGCCTTGAAGTAGGTTTGTTGGGGTTAAGAAAACTTGGAGTTCTGTTTTTTTCTAGAATTTGAGGTTTTAGTTCTTTCCACAGGCTTGGGAAGTTCTCATCTATTATTTGTTTGAGTATGTTCTCCATTCCATTTTCTCTCTCTTCTCCCTCTGATATACCTATTATTCTTATGTTATTCTTTTTGATGGAGTCAGATAATTCCTGTAGGGCTATCTCATTTTTTTTAATTTTTAAATCTCTTTCTTCTTCTCTTTGTTGAGCCTCAAGTTGCTTGTCTTCTATTTCGCTAATCCTCTCTTCTACCTGGCCTGTTCTATTAGCTAAGCTTGTTACCTCATTTTTCAGCTCATGAATTGAGTTTTTCATCTCTGATTGATTTGTTTTTATAGTTTCAATTTTCTTGGAGATATACTCTTTGTGTTCATCGAGTTGTTTTATGAGCTCCCTAAATTGCCTTTCTGTGTTTTCTTGTATATCTCTGAGTATTTTTAGGATTTCTATTTTAAATTCTCTGTCATTTAACTCCAAGGTTTCCAATATCTTAAAATTTTTCTCCATAGATTTTTCCTCATCTCTCTGTGTTACCTCTCTTTCTTTTGTATCCATGATATTCGATTTTCTCTTCTTTAATGGCATCTGAGGGTGGTTTTCTTCATAGTATTAATGAGATTTTATACAGAATAAAAGGATAAAAAAATAAAAATAAAAAAAAATTGCGTGTTTTTTTTTAAAAATTAATAATGAAATAAAGAAAAATAAAATAAGATAAAAATTTGAGGAAAAAAAAAGGAATAATTCTTTCCCCTCCTTTTTCCTCTCCTCTCCTCTCCCCTCTTTTTTGAGAAAATCTTGTGATGAACTGTGAATTATATTGTACTAGATAGAACAAACAATACCTGTGGCGGAGGGCCTGAATTGGGGAGAAGTAATATAGGGGTAAAGGAAAAAGACAAAAAAGAAAAAAAAAGAAAAGAAAAAAATATTTAAATATAAAAAATGGGGGGGAGCAGTATAGACCCACAAAAAGCAAATTAGGAAAAAATTTGGGTCAAGAATAAAATGATTTGCTTTTAGGTGTTGGCTGACTCAGAGTTATGATGAGAGGAATAAGAGGGAACAGGAAAAAGGGGTGGAAAATTAAAAAATTACTATTGTATTTAGTGGAACAAGAACTAGATAAAATGGAGAGCCAGGGTGGGAGCACTGCTAATGTGTTAAAAAGGTGAAGTAAAAACCATCCAAAATGCCACAAACTTAAGTTTGAGTCCCAGATAAGATAATTTGTTCATTATTGAGGTTTGAATGAGAGAAGACGTAAAGGAGAGAGGAAGAGACTAATATAGAGGGAGAAAAGAGAGAGAGAGAGAAAAGATGGAACCACTTAAAGAAGAAAAAAGAAAAAGGAGGAGAGAGAAAGAGAGAGAGTTAGGGGTTTTGGATTGCAACCCTCATAGAAAGAAAGGAGAAGGAAAGAAAAGATAATGGGAGATGTAACACTTATGGGTAGTGTAGTTCAAAGAGAGGCAAGAGTAAGACTGAAAGAGAATTAAATGACCAAATTGGAATAAAAAAAGAAATCAAGTATAAAGAAAAGAGACACAGACGAACAAATATAATAGAATGGGATAGGTTATAAAGTTTGCAGATTATTCTAGATTTTGAGAGGTTGTCGTCTTGCTTTTTCTTTTCTGTCTTTCTGGTCGGTGACTTTGTACCCCGGGTTCTGCCCCTGTGGCACGCTCTGGAAGAGGTTTGCAGTTGATAATTCTCTATGGTGATGTCATGTATTGGGCTTCAGTCTCGTTGGCAGTCAAGGCTTATTAGTGTTTATAGGCTCCAACAGTGAGAGGATCTCTCACTGTGAGAGTGTTCCTGGAGCCTCTCTTCTAGTCTTTTCCTTCCACAATTAGAAGCCTGGTAATCCAGCTATGGGGTTGCTGCTGCCTCTGCCTGGATAGTAAGAGTCTCAAAGAGTGGGCAACTCCCCACTCTATTCCCACTCAGCACAGGGCTCTCAGTAAGGCTCAGTCAGTCAGAGCTGCTAGCATAATCAGGCATGGCTTCCTCCCAATCAAAGACCTCTGGCTCTGCCCCTCTGTGGGATAACTCGAGTGCCCACTCCTGAGGCGTTCGGTGGAATCTCTTGCCCACTCTCCGTGTGCACCCACCAGGATGTCAGACCAGACAGGTCACACTTCGAGTGAAATCCCTACCCCCACGGAGAAGATCGAGCTTTGGAATTGGCTTTCGCTCTATCCCCGTGCGGCTTTCCCAAGGGGCTAAGGCTGCCTGAGATTCCGTTCCTGGCCCGCTCGCAGACCTCTGACTCTGCTCCTCTGAGGGAAAACACGGCGCCCACCTCTGAGGAGTTCGGAGGAATCTCCTGCACACTCTCCGTGCGTGGGCGCTGATCAGATTCTGAGTGTCAGGCGGGACGCCTCTCACTCCGAGAAAGCCCTCCTCCCACACAGAAAAGTTACTGGGTTGGAATTGGCTTTCGCTCTGTCCCCATGCGGCTTTCCCAGGGCGCTGGGGCTTCCGCTCCTGGCCCGCTCACAGGCCTCTGACTCTGCTCCTCTGAGGGAAAACACGGGCGCCCACCCCTGAGGAGTTCGGAGGAATCTCCTGCACGCTCTCTGTGCGTGGGCGCTGACCAGATTCTGAGTCTCAGGCGGGACGTCTCTCACTCCGAGAAAGCCCTCCTCCCACACAGAAAAGTTACTGGGTTGGAATTGGCTTTCACTCTGGCCCCGTGCGGCTTTCCCAAGGCGCTGGGGCTTCCGCTCCTGGCCCGCTCACAGGCCTCTGACTCTGCTCCTCTGAGGGAAAACACAGGCGCCCACCCCTGAGGAGTTCGGAGGAATCTCCTGCACACTCTCCGTGCGTGGGCGCTGACCCGATTCTGAGTCTCAGGTGGGACGCCTCTCGCTCCGAGAAAGCCCTCCTCCCACACAGAAAAGTTTCGCCTTTGGAGTTGGCTCCAGCTCCCTCCCCATGCCCGGTCCCCTCAGGGCACTGGGGCTCCTAGGAGATGCTGCTTTTTGCCCTCACAGAGGCCTCTGACTCTGCTTCTCTGTGGGTTAGCACGGGCTGCGCCCACCCCTGAAGTGTTCGTAGGAATCTCTTGCCCACTAACCCCGCGCTCGCCAGCCAGGAGATGCGGAAAATGGCTGTCCCACTTGTGTTTCTTTGTCTGGGTTTGGCGCGCGTGTTAGCTTGAATTGCCCAGGTTTTTCCACGGCTTGGATCTCCGTGCCACAGCCTGGTTTGGCTGTTTGTACCGCGGTCTGGATCTATTCACTCCCTATGCCCGCCTTAGTTTCTATATTCTCAGTTCTCAGTGAAAGCCATCCTGTTTGGATTAGAGAGGAAGGCGGAGCATTTCTTACTCCTTATTTCCCCCGGGGTTTGACCATATATTTAGCCAATCTTTCGCTCGATCCTACCTTTGGGTGAGTTGTGAAGCATCTGAAGACTCCAAGGATAGGTTTTTCTGTTTCTGGTTGAAGAACTTGTTGAGTTTATGGGGAGATTTTCGGTATCGCTTCCTACTGCGCCATCACTGTGACGTCATCCAAACCACATGATCTTATCAATAGATGCAGAAAAGGCTTTCGATAAAATACAACACAATTTTATGGTTAAGACTCTCAACAAAATGGGTATAGAAGGAAAATATCTCAACATGATAAAGGCCATATATGATAAACTATCAGCTAACATCATATTAAATGGGACAAAACTGAAGGCTTTCCCCCTTAAATCAGGAACAAGACAGGGTTGTCCACTCTCTCCACTCTTATTTAATGTGGTACTAGAGGTTCTAGCCAGAGCAATCAGACAAGACAAAGAAATAAAAGGCATCCATATCGGAAAAGAAGAAGTAAAGGTATCACTTTTTGCAGATGATATGATCCTATACATCGAAAATGCCAAAGAATCCACAAAAAGACTACTAGAAACAATAAGTCAATACAGTAAGGTCGCAGGATACAAAATTAACATACAGAAGTCAATAGCCTTTCTATATGCCAACAATGAAACATTTGAGAACGAACTCAAAAGAACAATCCCCTTCACAATTGCAACAAAAATAATAAAATACTTAGGAATAAACATAACAAATAATGTAAAAGACTTATATAATGAAAACTATAAAGCATTGTTAAGGGAAATCGAAAAAGATATAATGAGATGGAAGAATATACCTTGTTCTTGGTTAGGGAGATTAAATATAATCAAGATGGCCATATTACCCAAAGCAATATACAAATTTAATGCAATTCCCAGCAAAATTCCAATGAAATTTTTTAAAGAAATGGAGCAAAAAAATCATCAGATTTATATGGAAGTATAAAAACCCTGAATAGCCAAAGCAATCCTAAAGAAAAAGAAGAAAGCTGGGGGCATTACAAAACCTGACTTCAAACTATATTATAGAGCCACGACAATCAAAACAGCATGGTATTGGCAGAAAAGTAGACACTCAGACCAATGAAACAGAATATAAAACCCAGAAATAAAACCACATATATATAGTCAAATAATTTTTGATAAAAGGGCCAAGAACACACAATGGAGAAAGGAAAGCCTCTTCAATAAATGGTGCTTGGAAAACTGGAAAGCCACATGCAAAAGAATGAAACTGGACTACAGTCTGTCCCCCTGTACTAAAATTAACTCAAAATGGATCAAAGATCTAAACATAAGACCTGATACAATTAAGTACATAGAAGAAGACATAGGTACTAAACTGATGGACCTGGGTTTTAAAGAGCATTTTATGAATTTGACTCCAATGGCAAGAGAAGTGAAGGCAAAAATTAATGAATGGGACTACATCAGACTAAGAAGTTTTTGTTCAGCAAGAGAGACTGATAACAAAATAAACAGACAGTCCACTAAATGGGAAATGATATTTTCAAATAACAGCTCAGATAAGGGCCTAATATCCACAATATACAAAGAACTCATAAAACTCAACAACAAACAAACAAACAATCCAATAAAAAAATGGGAAGAGGATATGAACAGACACTTCTCCCAGGAAGAAATACAAATGGCCAACAGATATATGAAAAGATGCTCATCTTCTTTAGTTATTAGAGAAATGCAAATCAAAACTGCAATGAGATACCACCTCACACCTGTTCGATTAGCTGCTATTAGCAAGACAGGTAATAGCAAATGTTGGAGAGGCTGTGGAGAAAAAGGAACCCTCATTCACTGTTGGTGGGACTGTAAAGTAGTACAACCATTATGGTGGAAAGTATGGTGGTTCCTCAAAAAACTGCAAATAGAACTACCTTATGACCCAGCAATCCCTCTACTGGGTATATACCCCAAAACCTCAGAAACATTGATACGTGAAGACACATGTAGCCCCATGTTCATTGCAGCACTGTTCACAGTGGCCAAGACATGGAAACAACCAAAAAGCCCTTCAATAGAAGACTGGATAAAGAAGATGTGGCACATATACACTATGGAATACTACTCAGCCATAAGAAATGATGACATCAGATCATTTACAGCAAAATGGTGAGATCTTGATAACATTATAAGGAGTGAAATAAGTAAATCAGAAAAAAACAAGAACTACATGATTCCATACATTGGTGGAACATAAAAATAAGACTAAGAGACATGGACAAGAGTGTGGTGGTTACCAGGGGTGGGGGGAGGGAGGACAGGGGGAGAGTTAGGGGGAGGGGGAGGGGCACAGAGAACTAGATAGAGGGTGGCGAAGGACAATCTGACTTTGGGCGAGGGGTATGCAACATAATTTAATGACAAAATAACCTAGACATGTTTTCTTTGAATATATGTACCCTGATTTATTAATGTCATCCCATTACCATTAATAAAAATTTATTTTAAAAAAAAAAAACAAGACAGGTAATAACAAATGTTGGAGAGGCTGTGGAGAAAAAGGAACCCTCATACACTGTTGGTGGGAATGTAAAGTAGTACAACCATTATGGAAAGAAGTATGGTGGTTCCTCAAAAAACTGAAAATAAAATTACCTTATGACCCAGGAATCCCTCTACTGGGTATATACCCCAAAAACTCAAAAACATTGATACGTAAAGACACATACAGCCCCATGTTCATTGCAGCATTGTTCACAGTGGCCAGGACATAGAAACAACCAAAAAGCCCATCAGTAGATGCCTGGATAAAGAAGACGTGGCACATATACACTATGAAATACTACTCAGCCATAGGAAATGATGACATCGGATCATTTACAGCAAAATGGTGGGATCTTGATAACATTATACGAAGTGAAATAAGTAAATCAGAAAAAACCAGGAACTGCATTATTCCATACGTAGGTGGGACTTAAAAGTGAAACTAAGAGACATTGATAAGAGTGTGGTGGTTACGGGGGGAGGGGGGAGAGGGAGAGTTAAAGGGGGAGGGGGAGGGGCACAAAGAAAACTAGATAGAAGGTGACAGAGGACAATCTGACTTTGGGTGATGGGTATGCAACATAAGTGAACGACAAGAAACCTGGAGTTGTTATCTTTGAATATATGTATCCTGATTTATTGATGTTGCCCCATTAAAAATAAAATTATTAAAAAAATTAATATCAGATTTGATCAGCACACTTGAATTATGTAAGAACTTTTGTTTCTGTGGAAGCAACCAAAATGCTGTTCTCCAGTGCAATATATTTTGCTTACAATGTGATTGTAACGTAGTGTATAAAAATAAAGTTATACTAGCTATTTATAATAATGCATGGCTGTAAATAGCAAAAAATTGTGCTCTCTCCCTTGTTTCTAGCTAAGGCCGTCTCTTCCTGTGGGAACTCTGAATCACATCTTGGGGCTCTAAAATGGCAGCCATTCTTCCTGCCAGCTGTCTAGTTTTGAAACAGCCTAAAACATTCTTAAAAAAGCTCAAGATGTGGACATCAATGGGGACCGCGATGACAGTGATCCAGAGGTAAGTTGGAGAGTTCTTGCCAACAATGACTTTTTATGGTCCAGCATTGTTCTGTTTTTTAGCAATTTTTGTTAGAATTTCAGAACATCAAAATCTCTGCGGTGTTTAAAAATTGGTCTCCCAGTTAGCAAACTCCAGGGTAGCAGGCTTCGAGGAAGAGGTCTTTATTGTTACTACCATCACCTGATAGGTGTTAAACACTTGCTCTGATGCTAAATACCAGCTACCATTTTTGCTACCATGGGGTTCAGCAGCAGTACAGTGTTTTTCAATGGGGTTTTAATTTAAACTCATTGCCCTGTCCCTGCCTTAGCTTGTCCTGGGTGCTGCGATGTGGAAAATGCTAGTGCCCCTATGGAGCTGGGTGTTACTCCTTTTGTTGTTTACTCTGCAGAAGGGCCACTGGATGGCCTGGGCCGTCCACAGCTCTTCTACAGCTGCTGCTGCAGCCACTCTGCTACCAGGAGATTGCTAGACTTTGATTTAAAAAAAGTGATAACTAGGCAACATTACTAATAGCAGGCCCTGGCTAAGAAAAGCACAGCCAATGCTTTTTAGTTTTTCACAGCCACCTTTAAAGTTAAGGCAGTCTTTCTAGCAGTCAGGAGCCAACCCAAATGCTTTCAACAGTCACTTAGATACGAGGGATCAATCACACTTATAGTTCTCACCATTTTGCCCACCTCACTGTGAAGGTGCACTGTCACAATGGCCCTCCACATCCCTATGCAACAATTCGTAAAGCCCCACTAGACAAAAAATGTGCCCAAGACAGGCAGGGTAGAAAAATGGCCTCAGTTTAAGCTGAGTAATGGAGACTGGGGATAAAATGGGGCATTTGATAGAAAAGAGAGAAAGAAACTGGCCAGTCAAGACTAAAATAAAATAAGAGGTCGGGACACAAGTCAGAGGAAGATGTCAAAAGCCAATAAAAAGTTGCTGGTTGACACAGTCACAAGAAAGAATGAGGGGTGCAAAACACTTTTCTCCTAACTTCTTGAGTCTATTTGATTCCCCTTCTGCTTTTTCTGGGTGTGTGTGTTATCACTTAGAGCCCAGGGTAAATATGAAGTGATTTCTCTGGAAAGGAGGCAGAGGTTGTGAATTCACATAAAAAAATAAACACCCTATCAAGGCCTGTGGAAATAGGAGGCTGGCTTTAAGATCCCCCAAAACATACTAAGTATGTGAAAAATATTTCTCCTGTAATCATATTAGAAAATAATAGATTGTGATTTAGAACAGGTAGAAAACAGTAGCTAAACATAAAAGCACCTTTCAGCCTTTACCTAATTCATCACTTTACCTCAATAGCCTTTTCATATTCTAGAAAAATAGAAAAATTTTCCATTCTTTTTACATTTCTGATCTTCATCTGGTGGAACACTCTGAGTAAAATAAAGTTACAACTTAACTAGTATATGAAAAGGGTAGACAACTCGGATTTTTTTAGACAATAGCCAATTAGGTAAGGTGGAATTATTAATAAATACTGACATTTACAATCTTGCACCATTATTGTTGTTGCTACTCAAGTTATTATATAACAGTACTTAGAATGGCTTACCACCTGATTTATAGCTTATATAAATGTACTGATATTTTTCTGGAATTTTTACCCATATTGAAGCAAAAACAATTAAGATTGAAGAACAATATATTTTTATTTTCTGTTGCATAAGTTTTTAGAACTGTTTCTATATAACTCTGCATCACTGATTTCAAATCTGAAATCAGTTTTTAATGTGTGCTTTAATTTTATGCAAATATAATTTTTTGATACAGTTAATGGTGTGCATTGGTTTTTAAATTGGAGAAGAAAAGCTATTGTTTTGTTTAAACATAACCACAAGGCAATTAACAATTTACAAACATTACATATGTAATTGTAGTTGTTTTTAAAAGTGAAAATTTAATGTCATATAAAAACACCCTCTCGTTTTGCTTTAAGATTGAATCATGGGTTCTTTGTGTAGATGTAAATGTAAGAATATTCCTGGCACCTTTTGTTATATATGTGGCTGTTACACACTTTAATTACATAGGCACAATATTTCATCATTTTTGACAAGTGCATATATTGCCTATTATCAGCAGTTCCAATTGGATATTAGAATTATCTGAGAAAAGATTATAAAGACATTAAAATTGTTCTCAAGTTTTTTTAAAAAAAGGAGCATAAGTGAACTTTTTTGGATCTCAAAGTGGTAATTTTTTCTAAGAGCACAAAGAGGTTTCACAAGGTATTCTTGCTTTCTGTGCTTGTGAAACACCCGAGATTGATAGAAACACTGGAAACAGAAGGAGTGGTAAAAACATGAAGCTCTGAAAATAGAGATGCAAAATATTGTGAATGTACTTGTAGTTAAATGAGAAGAGAAATTTTTTTTTCACACTTTACATTCAACTTGGTTTAATGAAGCAGTTTGTTTAGACCTTGAATAGAAAAAGTAAATGCTTTCAACATAATTTTTTGCTTTTCTTGCCTTGCCTTTTGAGATGATAAAAGCATGTGTATTCGATGAACCTGAAAATAAAATTCTCATACATAACAAAGAAATTGCCAGGAAAATTAGTGAGAAGTATAAACTACATGACAGAATTTAGTGAAAGTTACAAAGAACTTCTTTGGCAACAAAAAAAGGAAAAGTTGAACTTCTGGTTCAAAAAATGGTGTTGGCTCTCTGCAAATTAAATGTAATATTAGAATTAAGATTCACTTTCTGAGCAGTCAGCTTGTTTAGTTTTACACAAATTTTGGAGTTCTTAGATATTAGCAGACTACTGCTGGAGCATCAAACTGATTGATCTCAACAAGTACACAAATGCATGTGGTACAAACAAAAACTTTTTCTCAATAAAATTTATATAAATTATGAGTAAGATTTATGATTAAAATAAGTGTTTTAATGTGTTCTGTTTCAAAATTTTAGACAAATTATGATTTAATTATATATTTTAGTGTATAAGTATATTATTGTTTTATATAAATTTTCATATGATCACATAGATGATTCCCAAGATGTCATTCTACTTTGTTACTTTAACAAAATGTTTAAAATTTTACAATAAGATAAATCTAAAATACCTCTAGAAAAAACTAATATTAGATTTAGGTTATCACCCTTGAATTATGTAAGAACAAGTGTTTTTGTAGATGCAATCAAAATTTTGTTTCCAGTGCAGTGTATTCTGCATACAATGTGATTGTAACTTAGTGTATAAAATAAATCTATACTAGCCATTGGTAGAGATGCCTGGCTTTGAATGCTAAAGAATTGTGCTCTATTACTTGTTTCTTACTGAGGCCATCCATCTCTTCCTGTGGAAACCTTGAATCACACCCCATGGCTGGACTCTTGCAGCTAGTTTTTCTACCAGGCCTGAGATAGCTTGCTAAGTCTCTAAAATAAGCTCAGAAGTTGCTCACTCTATGGGTTCCCTGAAGCCATCAAACAAGAATTAAGCACGAGTGTGATTGCAAATCACATTTTTTAATATTCCAGCATTGTTCTGTCTTTTAGCAATTCTTTGTAGAACTTAAAATCATCACAAATTTTTGCAGGCCCCTAGGAATTGGGCTCTTGTGTAGTGGACATGTGGTACCAGGTTTTGAGGCAGCAGACTTACTTATTAACACCACCACCTGATAGATGTCAAACTCAAGCTCTGTTGCTGCATACTGGCCCCATTTCAAGCTGACTTGAGGCTTCAGCAGCAGGACAGTGTTTTCCAACTGGGTTTAAATTTAAGCTCACTGATCTGTTTCTGCCTTTTCTCATCCTGGGTGCTGTGATGTGAAAACTGCTAGCACTTCTAAAAATCTGGGGATGACATCTTTTTTGTTTGCCTTGCAGTAGGGCCTCTGGACCACCTGGACAAGGCACACCTCTTTCACAGCAGCTTCCTCAGGTATTCTTCTACCAAGAGAGGGCTAGATTGTGATTTAAAAGAAATTTTAACTGAACAAACTTACAAACTCCATGTCCTTGCCAAGAAAAGAACAAGCTGAAACTCCTCCATTTTCCATAGCACCCTATAAATAAAAGGCAGTCTTACTAGTTGGCAGCAGCCAACCCAAATGCATTCTAAGGTCAATTGGATATGAGGAATCAGTCATACTCAGAGTTCTTGTCACGCAGCCTGCCACACAGTAATGGTGCACTTTTACAATGGCCCGCAATGCCCCACAGCATCAATTCTGAAGCTGGAGACAGGGAGAAACAGTCAGACAGACTCTCGCATGCGCCTGACCGGGATCCACCCTGCACACCCACCAGGGGGCGACGCTCTGCCCACCAGGGGCGATGCTCTGCCCCTCCGGGGCGTCGCTCTGCGGCGACCAGAGCCACTCTAGTGCCTGGGGCAGAGGCCAAGGAGCCATCCCCAGCGCCCGGGCCATCTTTGCTCCAATGGAGCCTTGGCTGTGGGAGGGGAAGAGAGAGATAGAGAGGAAGGAGAGGGGGAGGGGTGGAGAAGCAAATGGGCACTTCTCCTATGTACCCTGGTCAGGAATCGAACCTGGGACTTCTGCACGCCAGGCCGACACTCTACCACTGAGCCAACCGGCCAGGGCAATTCACAAAGTTTTGCTGGATCATAATCAATACCCAAGACAGGCAAGGCAGAGATTAATAAAAGGCCTCAGTTTTGGCTGAGAAATGGAGATGGGGGAGAGAATGGGGCATTTGAAAGAAAAGGAAAAAAGAACCTGGCCAGTCAAGACCGAAAAAGAATAAGGGGTTGGGATGCAGGTCAGAGACAGATGACAAAAGCCTATCAAGAGTTGCTGGTTGACACACTCACAGGAAAAAAAAGGAGGAGCGCAAAAATACTTTACTCCTAACTTCTTGGGTTTATCTGATTTCCCTTCTTTGTTTTCTAGGTGTGCATGTTATCACTTATATTCCAGGGTTAATAGTTGCACCGTGCTTTTTCTGCAAATTTGCAGTGATTTCTCTGAAAATGAGGCAGACTATTTAATTTCACATAAAAACCTATAAAACCCCTTATTTACATTTTGGACAAAGGAGGCTGGTTATGAGATCCCCAAAACAAACTAAGTCTGTGAAAAAACTTTCTCTTATATTTATATTAAATATAATAGATTTTGATTTAGAATAGGCAGAAAACAGTAGTAAACAAAAAAGCACCTTTCAGCCTTTACTTAATCCATAATTTTACTTCAATAGCCTTTTCATATTTTAGAAAAATAGAAAAAATTTTCATTTCTTTTACATACTTGACCTTCAGCTGGTGAAACACTCTGAGAAAAATAAAGTTACAATTTAACTAGAATATAAAAAGAGTAGACAGCTATAATTTTTTAGGGAATAGTCCATTAGGTAAGGTAGTGTTATTAATAAATACTAAGATTTAGAAACTTGCACCAATGATGTTGTCACTACCCAAGTTATTGTGTATGTGTACTTAGAATAGTTTACCACCTGATTTATAGCTTATAAAAATGTACTGATCTGTTTCTGAAATTTTTAATCATATGAAGCAAAAACAATTAAGACTAAAGAACAATATTTTTTTTAATTTTCTGTTGCATGAGGTTTTAGAACTATTTCTACATAACTGCATTGCAGATACCAAAACTAAAATCTGTTTTTTAATGTGTGCTCTAATTTTTATGCAAATTTAATTTTTTTGATACAGTTAATGGCATGTATGGGTTTTTACAACAAAGTTTTAAAATAATGAATGTTGGATTAAACATAACCACCAGGCAATTAACAAATTACAAATATCACTTTGACATAATTGTAGTTTATTTTATTTTATTTTTCAGAGACAGAGAAAGAGTCAGAGAGAGAAATAAACAGGGACAGACAGACAGAAAAGGAGAGATGAGAAGCATCAATCATTAGTTTTTTGTTGCACATTGCAACACTTAGTTGTTCATTGATTGCTTTCTCATATGTGCCTTGACTGCGGCCCTTAGCAGACCAAGTAACCCCTTGCTCCAGCCAGTGACCTTGGGTCCAAGCTGGTGAGCTTTGCTCAAACCAGATGAGTCCACGCTCAAGGTGGCAACCTCGGGGTCTCGAACCTGGGTCCTCCGCATTGCAGTCCAGTGCTCTATCCACTGCACCACTGCCTGGTCAGGCTGTAGTTGATTTTAAATGTGAAAAATTATTGTCATATAAAAACACCCTCTTGTTTGATTTAAGATTTAATCATGTGTTCTTCATGTAGTTGTAAACATAAGAATACTTCTGACACCATCTGTTATATATATGGCTGTTACACACTTCAAAATCAAGTGCATAATACTTTATTATTTGTGACAAGTGCTTATATTGCCTATTTTCAGCCATTCTAATTTGTTATTCAACTTATTTTGGAGAAGATAATAAAGATATTAAAATAGTTCTTGATATTTTAAAGTAAGAGTAGCATAAGTGAATCATTTTTTGGATCTGAAAATGATAAATTACTTTTAAGAGCACAAAGAGGATTCACAAAATATTTTTGCTTTCAGTGTTGTGGGACAGCCGAGCTCATTTGAAACAGTGAACACAGAAGGATTGGCAAAAACCTGAAGGTGTAAAAAAAATGACACAACATATTGTGTAGTTAACCTGTAGTTAAATGAGACAGAAAAAAAATTTCCACCGTTTACATTCAACTTGGCTTAATGAAGCAGTTTGTTCAGTCTTTGAATAAAGTGAAAGCTTTCACATATTTTTTTTATCTTGTCTTTCAAGAAGATTAAAACAGGTGTTTTTAATGAACCTTAAAATCAAATTCTCATACCTGAGAAGAATTTGGCAGAAAGATACCAGTAAAGAAAGAACAGCATTGCAGAATTTAATGGTAGTTACAAGAAACTTTCTTGGCAACAAAGACGAAGGAAACTATGAACTTCTGGTTCAAAGGATACTGTTGGCATTCTGCGACATTAAATTTTATATTAGCATTAATATTCACTTCCTAAACAGTCACATTTTTCAGTTTTCTAAAAACATTGGAGCTGTTAGATATTTGCAGACTACTGCTGGATCATTAAACGAGATTTTCCTAAACAAGTAAACAAATGCAAGATAAATAAGCGCAAAATTATTTTTGAATAAAATTTATATTTTATGAGCAAGACTTAAGATTAAGATAAGTGTTTTAATATGTTCTATTTTGAAATTGTAGACAAATTCTGATTCAGTTATATCTTTTAGTGTATTAATGTATTACTGCCTTATATAAATTATTATATGATTACATATATGATGCCCAAGAAGACATTGTACTTTGTTATGTTAAAAAAATGTTGAAAATTTTACAATAAAATGAAAATCTAAAATTGTGAAAAGCAAATAATTAGTAGCTCCAGAATTAAATTATTTAATATGTGACTTTTTCTGTCTTCTTTTTTCCATTTGCACAATGTTAGTAATTCTAGGTAGAACATCAGGACATCAAAAATCTCTGTGGGCCCCTAGGAATTGGGCTATGGTATAGCAGACTTTGTGGTAGAAGGCTTTGATGCAGTGGTCTTAGGTGTTAACTACCATGACCTGATAGATGTCAAACTCAGGCTCTGATGCTGCATACTGGCCCCCTTTCGTTTTTCCTTGGGACTTCAACAGCAGGACAGTGTTTTGCCCATGAGGTTTAAATTTAAACTCACTGCCCTGTTCTTGCCTTTGCTCATGTTGTGTGCTTCAATGTGGAAAATACTAGCAAGAAGACATTCAACATCATTATGTTTAAAAAATGTTGAAATGTTACAATAAAATAAAAATCTAAAATTGTGAAAAGAAATAATCAGTAGCTCCATAAAAATTTATATCAGATTTGAGATTAGCATACTCAAATTATGTAAGAACAAGTGTTTTGTGAATGAAATCAAAATTTGTTTCCCAGTGCAATATATTCTCCATGCAATGTGATTGTAACTTAGTTTATAAAAATAAAGTATATAAATACTAGGCATTGGTAGTGATGCCTGGCTGTGAATGCCAAAGAATTGTGTTCTCTTTCTTGTTTCTAACTGAGGCCCTCTTTCCTGTGGAAAGCCTGAATTACACCCTAGGGCAGGACCGTAAAAGCCAGTTTTCCTTTCAGCTGCCCTGCCCTGGGACAGCCTGGTAAGTCACTGGAAGGACTCAGGAGGTGAGCACTTTATGGGTACCACAATGCCAGCAAACCAGAGGTAAGCGTGAGAGCACCTGCCATCAATATCTTTTTATGGTCCAGCATTGTTCTATCCTTTAGCAATTTTTGGTAGAACTTCAAGACATCGAAAACCTCTGTGGGAACCTAGGAATCAAGGTCCCGGGTAGCGGACTCTATGGTCTTAGGACTACCACCACATGAGAGATGTCAATCACAGGTTCTGTTGCTGCATATCAGCACCCCTTTAAACTGCCTTGTGGCTTTAGCAACAATACAATGTTTTGCCCATGAAGTTTCAATTTAAACTCACTGCCTTGTCTTTGCCATAGCTCACCCTGGGTGCTGCATTGTGGAAACTGCCAGTGCACCTAAAGAGCCTGGGATGACACAGTTTGCTGTTTGTTTTACTGAAGGGTTGCTTGCCTGCCTGGGCAAGCCACACCTCTTTCAATCTGCTGCCATAGCCACTCTCCTACCAGGAGAGGTTTGACAGTGATTTAAAAGAAGTGGTAATTAAATAAATGTACAAACTACAAGACCTGACCAAGGAAAGCACAGTCAAAGCTCCACTGTTATTTGCAGAGGCCTCTTATGTGAAGGCAGACTTCCTAGCTGTTAGAAGAAACCCAAATGAGTTTTACATTCTTTTGGATAAGGGACAAATCATGCTCAAAAATTTTTTATATGTGGCCTGCCTCACAGTGAAGATGCAAAATCACAATAGCTCTCCCTGCCTCTCAGCATAAATTCATCATGTCCCACTGGACCATAAAACAACCCAAGACAGGCAGATCAGAGAAATGTAGGGACTTAGTCTGGGCTGAGAAATGAAAATGGGGGAGAGAATGGGGCGCTTGTTAGAAAAGAGCAAAAGAAATTGTCCAGTCAAGACCGAAAATAAGGGCTTGTGATGCAAGAGAAAGATGTCAAAAGCCAATTAACAGATGCTGGTTGACACAGTACAGAAAAAAAGGAGAGGTGCAAAAACACTTCTTTTCTAACTTCTTGTGTCTATTTTACTCCCCTTCTTTTTCTCAGTGTGTATGTACTATCATTCATTGCCCAGGGTTAATAGTTGCACCATAATTTTTCTGTAGATTAGCAGTTAATTCTCTGGAAATTAAGCAGAGGGTGCGAATTCACATAAAAGAAAATTTACCCCCTATCTAGGCCCGTGGACAAAGGAAGCTGGATCTGAGATCCCAAAACAAACTAAGTCTGTGAAAAAAGTTTCTCCTATAATCATATTAGGAAATAATAGATTGTGACTTAGAATACATAGAAAACAGTAGCTAAACACAAAAGCACCTTTCAGCCTTTATTTAATTTATTAGTTTACCTCAATAGCTTTTTTATATTCTAAAAAAATAAAAAAAACTTTCCATTCGTTTTATAAACCTGACTTTCAGCTGGTGAATCACTGTGAGAAAAATAAAATTACAACTTAACTAGTATATGAAAAGAGAAGACAACTATAATTTTTCTATACAATAACTCATTAGGTAAGGCAGATTTATTAATAAATACTGACATTTAAAATCTTATACCAATATTGTTATTGCTAATAATTATTGTATAACCATACTTGGAATGTATTACCACCTAATTTATAGCTTATAAAAATGTACTAATCTTTTCTTAAAATTTTTACTCTTATTGAAACAAAAACAACAATTAAGACTGAAGAACAATATTATTTTTCGTTTTTAGTTTCAAGAGCTTTTAGGATTGTTTCTACATAAGTCTGCTTTGCTGATTATAACTCTGAAATCAGTTTTTTAATGCGTGCTCCAGTTTTTATGCAAATCACATTTATTTTTGATTCAGTTAATGGCATGCATTGATTTTTTTTAAATTAGAGTAAAAACATTTGGATTAAAAATAACCACAAGGTAATTAATGGTTTACAAACATCACTTTTACATAATTGTAGTTGTTTTAAAGTGTGAAAAATTTTGTCATATAAAGTACCCTCTTTTTTGATTTAAGATCGAATCATGGGTTCTTCATGAAGGTGTAAACAAGAGAATACTATTGACACTTTCTATTATATATGTGGCTGTTACACACTTCAAGTTCAAAAGCTCAATATCTTATCATTTGTGGCAAGTGCATATATTGCCTATTTTCAGCAGTTCCAATTGGATATTCAACTTATCTGAGAAAGGATTTTAAAAAAATTAAAATTTTCTTCGAAGTTCAAATGTATGAGGAGCAAAAGTGAATCATTTTTTGAATTTTAACATTGTACATTTTTTTAGGAGCACTTATACGTTTCACAAACTATACTTGCTTTCTGTGCTTGTGGACAGCTGAGCTTATGAGTATCACTTGACACAGTAGAAGTGGCAAAAACGTGAAGCTATAAAAATAGGGATACAAAATCTTGTGAATGTACCTGTATTAAGTGAGGCAGAAAAATTCTTTTAACAGTTCATGGTTATCTTGGCTTAATAAAGCAGTTTGTTCAGACTTTGAATAAAGAAAGTGAATGCTTTCAACATATTTATTTTTTGCTTTTACTGCCTTGTCTTTCGAAAAGATAAAAGCAGTTGTATTTAATAAACCTTTAAATCAAATTCTCCAACATAACAAGTCTGCCAAGAAGATGACTGAGAAGAAGAAGGAGCATGGCAGATTTTAGTGGCAGTTACAAAGAACTTACCTGGCAACAAAGAAAAAGAAAACTATGAACTTTATGTTCAAAAGATTGTGTTGGCTTTCTGTGACATTAATTATATCATTAGCTTTAAAATTCACTTCCTGAAATGTCACCTTTTTCAGTTTCCTGAAAATTTTCAAACTTTTATATATTTGCAGACTACTGCTGGCGCATCAAACAAGATTGTCCTCAATGGGTACACAAAGAAAAGAGCTACAAATGCATGTTTTTTCCAAAATAAAATGTATATAATTTTTGAGCAACTTTTATGATTAAAATAAGTGTTTTAATATGGTCTATTTAGAAATTGTGAACAAATTCTGATTCAATTATATATAGAATATTAGTGTGTTACTGCCTTATATAAATTATTATATGATCACATAAATTATGTCCAAGAAAGTATTCTACTTTCTTATGTTAAAAAAATGTTGAAAATTTTACAAAATAATAAAAATTTACATTGGTAGAAAGCATAAAATCTGTAGCTCCTGAAAAAAATTAATATCAGATTAAAGATCAGCAAAACTCAAATTATGTAAGAACAAGGGTTTTTGTGGATGCAAACAAAATTTTATTCTCCCATGCCATGTATTTTGCATATAAAGTGATTTTTCCTTAGTGTATAAAAATAAAACTCTACTCGTTATTGGTAGAGAAGCCTGGCTGTGAATGCCAAGGAATTGGGCTTTTTCACTTGTTTCTAGCTGAGGCCTTCTCTTCCTGCGAGAACCCTGATTTACACCTTAAGGCTGGACCCTAGCAGACAGTTTTTCTGCCAGCTGCCCAGCCCTGGAATAGCCTGATACATCACTAGAAGTTGCTGATACCTTTTGCTGTTTGCTCTGCAGCAGGGCTGCCGGCCCACCTGGGCAGACTACACTTCTCCTACACCTTCTGCTGCAACCATTTTGGTACCAGGAGTAAGTTTCAGTGTGATTGTAAAAAAGTGGTAACTAGACAAGCTTACAGTCTACATGCCCT
The DNA here is from genome assembly GCF_036850995.1 of Saccopteryx leptura. Taxonomy (NCBI): domain Eukaryota; kingdom Metazoa; phylum Chordata; class Mammalia; order Chiroptera; family Emballonuridae; genus Saccopteryx; species Saccopteryx leptura. The sequence goes on along the minus strand of NC_089503.1, from coordinate 182,005,519 downwards.
GGCCAAGGAGAGCATTGCCGAAGTTCCTCCATTTTCCCCAGCTGCTTATAAAGTGAAGGCAGTCTTCCTAGATGGCAGCAGCCAAATCAAATGCATTTTAAGGTCACTTTGACAAGAGGGACCAAACATGCTCAAAGTTCTCTTCACGGGGCTCACCTCACAGTGAAGTTTAACTCTAACAATGACCCTTCATGCCCCTCAGAATTATTTTAAAGTTCCACTGAACCGTAAAACATACACAAGACAGGTTGGGCAGATAAATAGACAGCCTCAGTCTGGGATGAAAAATAAAGACTGAAAAGAGAAAGGGGTGTTTAATAGAAAAGAGATAAAGAAAGTGTGCAGTCAATACTGAAATAGAGTAATGGGAGGGGATGCAAATCAGAATCAGATGTCAAAAGCCAATCAACAGTTGCTGGTTGACAAGGTCACAGAAAAAAAGGAGAGGCACAAAAACACTTCTCTCCTAACTTTTTGTGTCTATTTGATTCCCCTTCTCTTTTTCTGAGTGTTTGTGTTCTACCACTTACAGTCCAGGGTTAATAGTTGCACCATGCTTTTTCTGCAGATTTTTAGAGATTTCTTTGGAAATGATGCAGAGGGTGTGAATTCAAATAAAAAAAAAACCCTGATTTATGCTCGTGGACATAGGAGGCTGGCTAGAGATTTTCCAAAACGTACTAATTCTGTGAAAAAACTTTATCCTCTAATCATATTAGAAAATAATACAATTTAATTTAGAATAAGTAAAAAACAGTAGCTAAACATAAATGCACCAGCCTTTACCTAATTCATCATTTTACTTCAATTGCCTTTTCATATTCTAGAAAAATAGAAAAACTTTCCATTCCTTTTACATACCTGACCTTCACCTGGAGAAGTACTCTGAAAAATTAAAGTTACAACTTAACTAGTATATAAAAAAGTAGACAATTAAAATTTTTCAAGTCAATAGCTAATTAGGTAATGTAGAGTTATAAATAAATACTGACATTTAGAAGCTTGCACCAATGATTTTTTGCTACTCAAGTTTTTGTTTACCCATACATAGTATGGATTAACACATAATTTATAGATTATAAAAATATACTGAACTTTTTCTGAAATTTTTACCCATATGAACCAAAAACAACAATTATAACTGAGGAACAATCTTTTGTTGTTGTTGTTGCATAAGGTTTTAGAGCTTTATGTACATAACTCTGCATTTCTGATTTCATATCTGAAATCAGTTTTTTAATGCATACTGCAGATATTATGCAAACTTAATTTCTTTTTGATATACTTAATGGAATGCATTACTTTTTACATTAAAGTTAAAAAACAATGAATGTTGAATTAAACATAACCACAATGCAATTAATGATTTACAAACATCATGTTTACATAATTGTAGTTGTTTTTAAATGTAAAAAATTATTGTTGTATAAAAACATCTTGTTTTGATTTAATATTAAATCATGGGTACTTTGTGTAGGTATAAATGTAAAAATAGTCCTGACACATATATTTGTGGTTGTTACACACTTCAACTTCAAAGGTGCAATATTTTATCATTTGTGACAGTGCATATATTACCTATTTTCAGTGGGTCCAATTGCTCCTTCAACTTATTTGAGAGAAGATTATAAAAATATTAAAATTTTTCTCGATGTCTAAAGTATAAAGAGAATAAGTGAATAATTTTTTGTATCTCAAAATGGTAATTTTTTAGACCTGAAAATGGTTTCACAAATTGTTCTTGCTTTCTGTGCTTTTGAAACAGACAAGCTCATGAGAAACACTGGACGCAGAAGAAGTGGCAATAACATAAAGCTCTGAATGTGGGGATGCAAAATATTGTGAATGTATGTGTTGTTAAATGAAACAATTTTTTTTCACATTTAACTTTGCTAAATAAAGCAGTTTGTTCAAGCTTTTAATAAAAAAGTGAATGCTTTTAATATATTTTTATTTTATTTTTCTACCTTGTCTTTTGAGAAGATAAAACAGGTGTATTCTATGGACCTTTAAATCAAAATCTCATATATGACAAAGAATTTGCCAAGAAGATGAATGAGAAATAAGAAAAGGATGGCATATTTTAGTGGCAGTTACAAAGAATATATTTGGCAACAAAAGAAAAGGATGAAAATAAACTTGTAATTTAAAGGATGCTGTTGGCTTTCTGCAACATTAAATTTAACATTAGCATTAAGATTCACTTCCTGAATGATCACCTTATTTAGTTTGCAGAAAAATTGAAGCTTTTATTTATTAGCAGACTACTGCTTGGAGCATCAAACAACATTGTTCTCAAGAAGTACACAAAGGCAACAGATACAAATGCAAATTTTTTCCTGAATAAAATTTATCCAAGTTTTCATCAAGATTTATGATTTATAAAAGTGTTTTGGTATGTTATATTTTAAAATTTTAGACAAATATTGTTTCAGTTATATCTTTTATTGTATTAGTGTAATACTGTTTTATATAAATTATTATATAATCACATAGCTTATGCTCAGAAAGATATTCTATTGTACTTTCTTATGTTAAACAAAATGATGATTTAATAAAAAATAAAAATCTATAATCAGGAAAAGCAAGAAATCAGTAGATCCAGAGAAAAATTAATATCAGATTTTAGATCTGCACACTCGAATTATGAAAGAACAAGTGTTCTAATGGATGCAACCAAAATTTAGTTCCCCAGTGCAATGTATTCAGCATAAAATGTGATTGTTACTTAGAATATAAAAATAAAGCTATACTAGCCATTGGTAGAAATACCTGGCTGTGAATGCCAAAGAATTGGGCTCTTTCACTTGTTTCTAACTGAAGCCATCTCTTTCTGAGGGAACACTGAATCACACCATGTGTATGGACCCCAACACCCAGTCTTTCTGCCAGCTGCTTAGACCTGGAACAGCCTGCTACATCACTGGAAGAAGCTCAGTAGGTGCACAAACTACAGAACCCATGAAGTAAGCTAACCTGAGTTAAGCCCAAGAGTGCCTGCCATCAATGTCTTTTTATGTTTCAGCTCTGTTTTGTCTTTTCGAAATTCTTGGTAGAACTTCAGAACATTGACAATATCTGTGGGCCTCTAGACATTAGGCTCCTTTGTAGTGGGCTCTGTTGCAGTAGGCTTTGAAGTAACGGTCTATGTGTTACTACATCACCTGATAGATGTCAAAATCAGGCTCTGATGATGCATATAGGCAACCCTTTGGGTGGACTTGTAGATTCAGCAGCAGGACAATGTGTTGCCCAAAGGGTTTAAACTCACTGCCCTGTCACTGCCTTTGTTTGTCCTGGGTGCTGTTATGTGAAAATGCTAGCACCCCTAAGGAGCCGAGAATGACACCTATTGCTATTTTCCTTGCAGCAGGCAAATGCACTACCTGGGCAGGCCAGCACCTCTTTCACAGCTGCTGCCACAGCAGCTTTTTTAGCAATAAAGGTCTATATTTTAATTTGAAAAAGTGGTAACAAGACAAACTTACAAACTACACACCCTGTCCAATGAGAGTACAGCAGAAGCCTTTTCATTTTCTGCATCATACTTTAAAGTAAAGGAAGTCTTTTTAGCTGGCAGCAGCCAACCCAAATGCATCCTATGGTCACTTGCATACAAGGGGCCAACCACACTCAGAGTTCTTTCCATGCGGCCCACCTCAAAATGAAGGTGCACTCTCACAATGGCCCTGCATGCCTCAGCATCAATTCACAAAGTCCCACTGGACCATAAAAAGTAGCCAAGACAAGCAAGGCAGAGAAATAGAGGGTCTCAGTCTGGGATGAGAAATGGAGACTAGGAAGAGAAAAGAACGTTTTATAGAAAACGTTTTATAGAAAAGAAAAAAAGAAACTGGCCAGTCAAAAATCAAAATAAAATAAGGAGTGTAAATACAAGTCAGAGCCTGATGTCAAAAGTCAATGAAGAGTTGCTGAATGACAGTCACAAGAAAGAAACAAAGGCATAAAAACCTTTCTCTGTTAACTCTATGGGTTTATTTGATTCATTCTCTTCTTTTTCTGTGTGTGTGTGTGCTATCACATACACCCAGAGTTAATAGTTGTACCACACTTTTTCTGAAGATTCACAGAGATTTCTCTAGAAATGAGGCAGAGAATGTGTATTCACATGAAAGAAAACAAACACCCTATCTAGGCACATGGAAATAAATGTTGGCTATGAGATCCCCCAAAACAGATTAAGTCTGTGAAAATCTTTCTCCTATAATCATATTAGTAAATAATAGATTGTGATTTAGAATATGTAGAAAACAGTAGCTAAACACAAAAACACCTTTCAGCCTTTACCTAATCCATCACTTTACCTCAATACACTTTTTATAGTCTAGAAAAATTTTTAAAAATCTGTTTCTTTACATACTTGACTTTCAGTTGGTGGAACACTCTGAGAAAAATAAACATACAACTTAACTAGTATATGAAAAGAGTAGAAACCTATAATTTTCTAGACAACAGCTCATTAGTTAAGGTAGAATTAGTAATAAATACTGACATTTAGAAGCTTGTGTCAGTATTGTTGTTGCTACTTGCTATTGTATAACATTACTTAGAATGGATTACCACCTGATTTATAGCTTAAAGAAATTTTTTGATCTTTTTCTACATTTTACCCATATTGAACGAAAAACAATTAAAGCTGAGAAACTATATTTTTTCATTTTTTGTTGCATGAGGTTTTAGAACTGTTTCTACATAATGCTCCATCACTGATTTCCAATCTGAAATCTGTTTTTAATGCATGTTCTAGTTTTTGCAAATTTAAATTTTATTTTATACAGTTAATGGATTGCATTTGTTTTTAAACTAAACTTAAAAAACAACATCTGTTGTGTTACAAATAACTACAAGGCCATAAACGATTTAGAAACATCGCTTTTTCATAATTTTAGTTGTTTTTAAATGTGAAAACTATTGTCGTATAAGAACATTCTCTTGTTTGACTTAACATTGATTCATGGGTTCCTTATGTAGGTGTAAATGAAAGAATAGTCCTGACACATTCTGTTATATATGTGGCTGTTACACACTTCAACTTCAAAAATGCAATATTTCAACATTTGTGACAAGTACATATATTGCCTATTTTTAGCAGTTTCAATTGGATATTCAACTCATCTGATACAAGATTATAAAGACATTAAAATTTTCTCAAAGTTCTAAAGTATGAGAAGCATAAGTGAATCATTTTTAAGGATCTCAAAACAAAAAAACAAATTTTAGGACCTCAAAGAGATTTCACAAATTATTCTTTCTTTGTGTGGTTGTAAAACAGACAAAGTTCATGAGAAACACTGGACATAGAAAAAGTGGCAAAAACATAAAGCTCTGAAAATAGGAATGCAAAATATTGTGAATGTACCTGTAGTTAAAAGAGACAGAAATTTTTTTTCCAAACTTTACATTCAACTTGGCTAAATAAAGTTGTTTTTTCAGGCTTTGAATAAAGTAAGTGAATGTTTTCTACATATTTTTTTTTCTTTCTTGTCTTTCAAGGAGATAAAAGCAGGTTTATTTAATGAAACTTTAAATAAAAATCTTATACATGAGATATAATTTGCCAGGAAGATAAATGAGAAGTGTAACAGCATTGCAGATTTTAGTGGCAGTTAAAAAGAACATTTTTGGCAACAAGAAAGAATAAAACAATGAACAAGTTCAATGAATGCTGTTGGCTTTCTGCAACATTAAAAGTAACATTAGTGTTAAGATTCACTTTCTGAATGGTCACCTTGTTCAGTTTGCAATAAATTTGTAGCTTTTATATATTAGCAGAGCATCAAAACAAGATTTTCCTAAAAAAGTACACAAAGGCAACAGATACAAACAATTTTTTTTTCTGAATAAAATTTATATAAGTTTTCAGCAAGTTTTAGGATATAAAAAGTGTTTTAATATGATATATTTTAAAATTGTAAACAAATTTTATTTCAATTATATATTTTAGTGTATTAATGTATTACTTCTTGATGTAAATTATTATATGATCACATAGATTATGCTCTAAAAGACATTATTCTTCATTATTTTAAACAAAATTTTGACAATATTATAAAAAATAAAAATATAAAATTGGAAAAAGCAAAATATACACCTTAACTAGTATATGAAAAGAGTAGACAACTATAATTTTTCTAGACAACAGCCCATTAAGTAAGGTAGAGTTAATGATATATATATTGACAATTAGAAGCTTGTGCCAGTATTGCCTTTGCTACTCAAGTTATTGTATATCCGTACTTAGAATGGCTTACCACCTGATTTATAGCTTATAGATTTTTTTATCTTTTCATGGAGTTTTACCCATATTGAAGCAACAACAACAATTAAGACAGAAGAACAATATTTTTTTATTTTTTGTTGCATGAGGTTTTAGAACTGTTTCTTTTTTTTAGAACTGCTATATAAGTCTCCATCACTGATTCCAAACCTGAAAACAGTTTTCTAATGTGTGCTCTATTTCTTTTGCAAATGTAATTTTTATGTGATACAGATAATGGCATGCATCGGTTTTTAAACTGGAGTTAAAAAACAACACTGTTGGATTACAAAAAAACACAAGGTCATTAACAATTTACAAACATCACTTTTACATAATTTTAGTTGTTTTTCAATGTGAAAAATTACTACCATATAAAAACACCCTATTGTTTGATTTAACATTGAATCATTAGTTCTACATTTAGGTGTAAACAAAGGAATAGTCCTGACTCATTCTGTTATATATGTGGCTGTTACACACTTCAACTTCAAAAATGCAATATTTCATCATTTGTGACAAGTGCATATATGCCCTTTTTCGTGATTCAAATTGGTTATTCATCTCATCTGAGAGAAGATTATAAAGACCTTAAAATTGAACTAGATGTTCTAAAGAACTAGCAGCATAAGTGAATCACTGGGATCTCAAAATGGTAAATTTTTATTAGTAGCACAAAGAGGTTTCACAAATTATTTTTGCTTTCTGTGCTTGTGGGACAGCCAAGCTCATGTGAAACACTGGACACAGAAGGATTGGTAAAAACTGGAAGCTCTGAGAGGAGGGACTCAAAATATTGTGAATGTACCTGTAGTTATATGAGACAGGAAAATTTATTAAACACTTTACATTCAACGTGACTAAATGAAGTAGTTTGTTCTGGCCTTGAATAGAGAAAATGAATGCTTTTAACATTTTATTTTTGTTTTTTTGCCTTGTCTTTCAAGAAGATAAAAGTCTGTGCATTTGATAAACCTTAAAATCAAATTCTTTACATGAAGAAAACTTTGCCAGGAAAATAAATAAGGGGAAAGAATATCATGGCTGATTTTAGTGGCAGTTACAAAGAAAATCCTTGGCAACAACAAAAAAAGTAAACTATGAACTTTTGATTTAAAGGATTTGTTGGCTGTCTGCGATAATAAACATAACATTAGCATTAAGAATCACTTACTGAACAGTCACCTTGTTTAGTTTCGCAAACATTTTGGAGCTGTACTTGATATTAGTAGATGACTGCAGGAGCTTGAAACAAGATTTACCTCAACAAGTACACAAACACAAGAGGTACAAACGCAAATTTTATCTGAATACATTTTATATAAGTTTTGAGCAAGTTTTATGATGAAAAAAGTGTATAAAATGTTTTATTTTGAAATAGTAGACAAATTCTGATTCAATTATATCTTTTAGTGTATTACTGCCTGATAGAAATATTATATGATTACATATATAATGCCCAAGAAGACATTCTACTTTGTTATGTTAAACAAAATTTTGAAAATTTTACAATATAATGAAAGTATAAAATCATTAACAGCAAAGAATCTGTAGCAACAGGGAAAAATTCATATCAGATTTGAGACCAGCACTCTCAAATTATGTAAGAACAATTGTTTTTGTAGATGCAACCAAAATTTTCTTCCCCAGTGCAATGTATTCTGCATACAATGTGATCATATTTTAGTGTATAAAAATAAAGCTATATTAGGCATTGGTAAAGATGCCCAGCTCTGAATGCCAAAAAAACTGACCTCTCTCTCTTGTTGCTATTGAGGTCCTCTTTATGCTGAAACCCTAAATCACACCTTATAGAAGGATCCTGAAAGCCAGTTTTTCTGCCAGCTTTCCTGCCCTGGGACAGCCTGCTAAGTTGCTGGAAGGAGCTCAGGAGCTCAAAATTTCTGTGTACTGTGAAGCCAGCGAACCAGTGGTAAGCCTGAGAGCACCTTCCAAAAATGACTTTTTATGGTCCAAAATTTTTCTTTCTTTAGCAATTTTTGGTACAACTTCAGGACATCCAAAATCTTTTTGGGCACCTAGAAATCAGGTACCCAAGTACCAAACTCTGTGGTAGCAAGCTTTGAGGCAAAGGTCTCAGGTGTTACTACCACCACATGATAGATGTAAAAAACAGGCTCTAATGCTGCATACCTGCCCCTCTATGGACTGCCTTGGGGCTTCAGCAACAGGACAATGTTATGTCCATGGGGTTTAAATTTAAATTTATTGTACTGTCCCTGCTATTGCTCATCCTGGGTGCTTCGATGTGGAAACTGCTAGTGCTCCTAAAGTGCCAGAGTTGAAACATTTTGCTTTTTGCCCTGCAGCAGGGCAGCCGCTCCCCCTGGGCATGCCACTCTTTTATCACAGGTTCCTCCACAGCAGCTCTACAACCAGGAGAGGACTAGACTGTTATTTAAAATAAGTGGTTATTTTACAAACTACAAGCCCTGGCAAAGGAGAGTACAGTCAAAACTCTTCCATTTTTTGCATTCACCTCTAAAGTGAAGACAGTCTTCCTAGCTGGTAGCAGCCAAACCAAATGCATTCTACAGACACTTGGATATGAGGGACCAATCACGCTCAGAGTTCTTTTCATGCAGCCCACCACACAGTAAAGGTGAGCTGACACAATGGCCCTCTATATCCCTCAGCATCAATACATAAAGTCCCACTGGACCATAATAAATACTCAAGACATGTAGTGCAGAGAAATAGAGGGCCTCAGTCTAGGCAAAGAAATGGAGACTGGAAGAGAGTGGGGTATTTTGTAAAAAATAGAGAAAGAAATTAGCCAATCAATTTCAAAAAAAAAAAAAAAAGAGGTGGGGACCCAATTCAGAGCCAGATGTCAAGAGCTGATCAACAGTTGCTGGTTGAAACAGTCACAGGAAAAAAAAAAGAGGCCTGAAAAAACTTCTCTTTGCAATTCTTGGGTCTATTTGATTCCCCTTATTATCTTTCTGGTTTGGTGTGCACTATCAGTTACAGCTTAGGTTTAATAGTTGTACCATTCTTTTTCTGCTCATTAGCAGTGATTTTTTTGGAAATGAGGCAGAGGTTTTAATTTCACATCAAAAAAATTAATCCCCTATTTAAGCATGTGGATTTAGGAGGCTGGCTATGAATTCTTCCAAAATGGACTAAGTCTGTAAAAAAACTTTCTTCTATAATCATATTAGGAAATAATAAATTGTGATTTAGAGTAGGTAGATAACAGTAGCTGAACCAAAAAGTACCTTTAAGCTTTAACCTAATCTATCACTTTACCTCAATAGACTTTTCATATTCAAGAATAATAAAAAACCTTTTATAATTTATATACCTGACCTTCAACTGGTGGAAAATTCTGAGAAAAAATGAAATTACAAGTTAACTAGTATATAAAAAGAATTGACATGTATAATTTTTCTAGACAGTAGCCCATTACCTAAGGAGAGTTATTAATAAATACTTAAATTTCGAAGCTTGTGCCAATATTGTTGTTACTACTCAAGTTATTGTATAACCGTACTTAGAATAGCTTATCATCTAACTTATTTATATCTTATAAAAATAACAATTAAAGGGAGAAACAATATTTTTTTTAGTTTCTGTTGCATGAGGTTTTAGGACTTTTTTTTATATAACTCTGCATCGCCAATTTCAAATCTTAAATCAGTTTTTTAGTGCGTGTTCTAGTTTTTATAAAATTTTATTATTTTGATACAGTTAGTGGCATGCATTGGTTTCTAATTGGAGTTAAAAAACAGTGACTGTTGCATTAAACATAACCACACAGCAATTAATAATTTACAAACATCACTTTTACAAAATTTCAGATGTTTTTAAATGTCAAAAATTATTGTCATATAAATACACCCTTTTGTTCTAATTTAATATTGAATCATGGATTTTTTGTGTAGGTGTAAATGTAAGAATAGACCTGACACCTCTTATTATATATGGGGCTTTTACCCACTTCAAAGGTGCAATATTTTATTATTTGTGACATTGCATATATTGCCTATTTTGAGCAGTTCCAATTAGTTATTCAATTCATCTGAGAGAAGATTATAAAAACAAAAAAAATTTTCTCGATGTTATAAAGTATGGGGAGCATAAGTGAATTATTTTCTGGATCTCAAAATAGTAAATTGTTTTATAAGACCACAAAGAGGTTTCACGAAGTATCCTTGCTTTCTGTGTTTCTGAAACAGCTGAGCTCATGAGAAACACTAGACACAGAGAGAGTGGCAAAAACATGAAACTCTGAAAGTAGAAACTCAAAATATTGTGAATGTACTTGTAGTGAAAGGAGACAGAAAATTTTTTTCACACTTTACATTCAACTTGTCTTAATAAAGCAGTTTGTTCTGGATTTGAAAAAAAAGTGAATGCTTTTTACATATCTTTTTGCTTTTTTTACTTTTCTTTTGAGATGATAAGAGCAGGTGTATTTAAAAGATCTTAAAATCAAATTCTCATACATGATGAAAAATTTGCCAGAAAGATGAATGAGAAAAAGGAACAGTATGGCAAATTTTAGTAGTAGTTATAAAGAAATTTGTTGGCAACAAAGAAGAAGGAAACTACAAACTTATGTTTCAAAGATTGCTGTTGGATTTCCACGATATTATGTATAAAATGAGCATTAAGATTCACTTCCTGAACAGTCACCATGTTCAATTTCCCAAAAATTTTGGAGATGTTAGATATTAGCAGACTACTGCTGGAAAATCAAACAAAATTTTCCTCAACAAGGATACAAACACAAGATGAACAAATGCAAATCTTTTCCTGAATAAAATTGATATAATTTTAAGCGTTTTATGATTAAAATAAGTGTTTCAATATGTTTTTTTTTTCAAAATTATAGACAAATTCTGATTCAGTTATATTTTTAATGTATTAGTATATTACTGCCTTATATAAATTATTACCTGATAACATAAATGATGCCCAAAAAGACATTTTACTTTGTTATGTTAAACAGAATGTTGAAAATTTTACAATAAAATGAACATCTAAAATCCTGAAAAGCAAAAAACCAGTAGCTCCATGGAAGATAAATATCAGATTTGAGATCAGCACACTCAAACTAAGTAAGAACAAGTCTTTTTGTGAAGGCAACCAAAATTTTGTTCCCCAGTGCAATGTATTCTGCATATAATGTGATTGTAACTTAGTGTATAAAAATAAAGTTATACTAGCCATTGGTAGAGATACCTGGCTGTGAATCCCAAAATATTGGGCTCTCACACTTGTTTCTAGCTAAAACCTATTCTCCTTGAGGGAATCCTGAATCACTCCTTGGGTCTAGACCCTGACAGCTAGTCTTCCTTCCAACTGCCCAGCCCTTGCATAGCCTGCCATGTTGCTGGATGAAGCTCTGGTTGTGTATTCTCTATGGCAACAGCAGAGCCAGCGAACAAGAGGTAAGCCTAAGTTTGATGGCCAACAATGTCATTTCATGGTCCATATTTGTTCTTTCTTTCAGTAATTCTTTGTAGAACTTCAGGAAACCAAAACCTTTGTGGGACCCTATGAATTGGGATCCTGAGTAGCAGATGCAGTGGTATCAGGCTTCTGGGCAGTGATTTTCTGTGTTACTACCACCACATGATAAATGTCAAACACAGACTTTGATGCTGCAAACAATTCCTCCTTCAGGCTTCCTTGGGGCTTCAGCAGCAGAACAGTATTTTGCCCGTGAGTTTTAAATTTAAACTCACTGCTCCTTCCCTGCCTTTGCTCATCCTGTGTGCTGCCATGTTAAAACTGCTAGCACCCCCATGTGAACAGAAATGACTTATTTTCCTGTTTGCTGCTGCAGCACTGCCAGCCTGCCTTGGCTGGCCACGCTTCTTTCAGCACTGTTGCCACAGTCGCTCTGATACAAAAAGGGCTAGAGTGTGATTTAAAAGAAGTGGTAACTAAACAAACATACAAATGACTTGCCCTGCCTAAGGAGAGCACAGCTGAAAGTCTTCTTTTTTCACAGTCCCCTCTTAAGTAAAGGCAGTCTTTTTAACTGGCAGCAACCAACCCAGGGTTCTACAGTCACATGGATATGAGGAACCAATCACGCATAGAGTTTTCTTTATAAGATCTGCCTCACAGATGAGGTGTCCTGTCACAATGGCCCTCCATGACCCTAAGCATTACTTTATAAAGACATACTGGACCATAAAATGTACTTCAACAGACAGGAGAGAAAAAGAGGTCTTCAGTCTTGGCAGAGAATTGAGATTGGATAAAGAATGGGGTGTTTTGTAAAGAAGAGAGAAAGAAACTTGCCCATCAAGAGTGTAAAAGAATAAGGGGTGTTGAAGCAAGTCAGAGCCAGATGTCAAAAGATGATCAATAGTTGCTAGTTGATAAGGTCACAAGGAAGAAAGAGAGTCGCAAAAAACTTCTCTCTTACCTTCTTGGGTCTATTTGATTCCCCTTCTTTTTCTGTTAGGTGTGTGTGTGCTATCACTTACAGCCCAAGTTTAATAATTGCACCACCATACTTTATCTGCAGATTCGCAGTGATATCTTTGGAAATGAGGCAGAGGTTATAAATACACATAAAAGAAAATAAACCCTTTATGTTGGCTTGTGGACATAAGAGGCAGGCTATAGTTTCCCTCAAAATGAACTAATCTGTGAAAAAAATTTTATCTTATAATCATATTAGGAAATAATAAATTATGATTTAGAATAGGTAGAAAATAGTAGCTAAACACAAAAGCAATTTCAGCCTTTACCTAATCCATCACTTTACCTAAATGGCCATTTCATATTCTAGAAAAATTTAAAAAAAAATCTATTCCTTTTACATACATGACCTTCAGCTAGTGGAACACATTGAGAAAAATAAAGTTACAACTTAACTAGTATATCAAAAGAGATGACAACTATAATTTTTCTAGACAATAGCCAATTAGTGAAGGTATAGTTATTAATAAATACTTAAATTTAGAAGCTTGCGCCAATATTGTTGTTGCTACTCAAGTTATTGTATAACTGTACTTAAAATATTTTTTCACCTGACTCATACCTTATAGAAATGTACTGATCTTATTCTGGAATTTTTACATATCAAAGCAAAAACAACAATTAAAACTGAGAAACAATTTTTTTTTATTTTTTTGTTGCAAGATGATTTAGAGTGGTTTCTACATTACTCTGCATCACTGATTCCAAATCTGAATTCAATTTTTTTTTTTTGTATTTTTCTGAAGCTGGAAATGGGGAGAGACAGTCAGACAGACTCCCGCATGCGCCCAACCGGGATCCACCCGGCACGCCCATCAGGGGCGACGCTCTGCCCACCAGGGGGCAATGCTCTGCCCCTCCGGGGCGTTGCTCTGCCACGACCAGAGCCACTCTAGCGCCTGGGGCAGAGGCCAAGGAGCCATCCCCAGTGCCTGGGCCATCTTTTGCTCCAATGGAGCCTTGGCTGCAGGAGGGGAAGAGAGAGACAGAGAGGAAGGAGGGGGGGCGGGGGTGGAGAAGCAAATGGGCGCTTCTCCTATGTGCCCGGGCCAGGAATCAAACCCGGGTCCCCCGCACGCCAGTCCGATGCTCTACCGCTGAGCCAACCGGCCAGGGCCTGAATTCAATTTTTTAATGTTTGCTTTAGTTTTTATGCATGTATTAATTTATTTTTCATGTAGTTAATGGCATGCATTGGTTTATAAATTGAAGTTTCAAAACGACTGTTGGATTAAACATAAACACAAGGCAAATAATAATTTACAAACATCACTTTTACATAATTGCAGTTGTTTTTAAATGTAAAACAGTATTGTCATATAAAAACATTCTCTTCTTTTGATTTAAGATTGAATCATAGGATTCTTGTGTAGTTGTAAAAGTAAGAATACTTCTGACACCTTCTGTTATATATGGCTGTACACACCTCAACTTCAAAGGTGCAATATTTCATCATTTGTGACAAGTGCATATATTGCCTATTTTTAGTGGTTTCAACTTGTTATTTGACTTATCTGAGAGAAAATTATAAAGACATTAAAATTGTGCTCGATGTTCTAAATTATTAGGAGCATAATTAAATCATTATCTCAAAATAATGAATTCCTTTTTTAGGAGCACAAAGAGGTTTCACAAAGTATCCTTTCTTTCTGTGCTTGTGAGACACCCGAGTTTATGAGAAACACTGGACAAAGAAGGAGTTGGAAAATGTGAAGCTCTGAAAGTAGGGATGGAAAATAATGTAAATGTACCAGTAGTTAAATGAGACATGAACATTTTTTTCACACTTCTCATTCTATGTGTCTTATTGAAGCAGGTTGTTCAGGCTTTAAATAGAGAAAGTGAATGCTTTCAACACATTTTTTTTTTTTTTGCTTTTCTGCCTTGTGTTTTAAGGAGATAAAAGCAGGTGTATTCTATAGACTTTAAAATCTAATTCTCATACATGATGAAGAATTTCCCAGGAAGATGTATGAGGGAAAGAACTGCATGCATATTTTTGAGGCAGTTACAAAAAACTTCCTTGGCAACAAAGAAAAAGGAAACTATAATCTTATGGTTAAAAATGCTGTTGGTTTTCTGCAACATTAAAAGTAATAATAGCATTAAGATTCACTTTCTGAACTGTCACCATATTTAATTTATTTAAAATTTTGGATTTTAGATATTAGAGACCACAGCTGGAGTATCAAACAAAATAGTCCTGAGCAAGTACACAAATGGTAGAAGTTCAAACACAAAATTTTTTTCTGGATAAAATTTATATATGATTATATAATAATTTATATAAGTCAGTAATACAGTAATACACTAAAAGATGAATGAATGAATATGATTGAAACAGAATTTGTCTAAAATTACTATATTTAACATATTAAAACATTTTTTAAATCATAAAATTTGCTGTAAACTTATATAAATTTTATTCATGAAAAAATTTGCGTTTGTACCTGTTGCTTTTGTGTACTTCTTGAGGACAGTCTCATTTCATGCTCCAGCAGTAGTCTGATAATATATAAAATCTTCAAATTTTCTGCAAACTGAACAAGGTGACCATTCAGGAAGTGAATCTTAACGCTAATGTTACATTTAATGTCACGGAAAGCCACCAGTATTCTTTGAACCAAAAGTTTATTGTTTTCTTCCTCCTTGTTGCCAAAGATGTTCTTTGTAACTGCCACTAAAACCTGCCATGCTGTTTCAACTCTTATTGATCTTCCAGGCAATTTTTTTAATCATATATGAGATTTTGATTTAGATGTCCATTGAATACACCTACTTTTATCTTCTTGAAAGACAAGGCAGGAAATTAAAAAAATATGTTAAAAGCATTCACTTTCTTTATTTAAAGCCTGAACAAACAACTTCATTTAACAAAGCTGAACTTGAAGTTTGAAAAAAAAATTTCTGTCTCATTTAACCACAAGTACATTTACAATATTTTGCATCTCAACTTTCAAAACTTCACGTTTTTGCCACATTTTCTATGTCCAGTGTTTCTCACGAGCTTGTCAGTTTTACAAGCACAGAAAGCAAGAATAATTTGTGAAACCTCTTTGAAGTCCTAGAAAAACTTTACTGATTTGAGATCCAGAAAAATGATTTACTTATGCTCCTCATACTTTAGAGTTGAGACAAATTTTAATGTTTTTGTAATCTTTTATCAGATGAGTTGAATAACCAACTGGAACCACTGAATATAGGCAATATATGCACTTGTCACAAATGTTGAAATATTGCGTTTTTGAAATGAAAGTGTGTAATAGCCACATATATAACAGAAAGTTTCAGAAATATTCTTAAGTTTACCCCTACAAGAAGAACCCATGATTTAATCTTAAATTTAAAAAAGTGGGTGTTTTTATACAACAATAACGTTCACATTTAAAACAACTACAATTATGTAAAAGTAATATTTGTAAATCATTAATTTTCTTGTGGTTATGTTTAATCCACAGTCATTTTTAACTTCAATTTAAAAATAAAAGCTTGCCTATAAGTTTATCAAATTAAATTATATTTGCATAAACAATAAGGTATGCATTATAAAACTGATTTCAGAATTAAAATCAGTGATGCAGTGTTATGTAGAGACATATCCTCATGCAAAGAGAAAATAAAACAAATATTGTTCCTCAGTCTTAATTGTTGTTTTTGCTTCAATATGGGTAAATATTCCAGGAAAATATCAGTACATTTCTATAAGCTATAAATCAGGTAATAAGCCATTCTATTTATGGTTATACAGTAACTTGAGTAGCAAGAACAATATTTGTGCAAGCTTCTTAATGTCAGTATTTATTAATACCTCTATGTTACCAAATGGACAGTTTTTTAGAAAATTATATTTTTCTACTCTTTTTATATACTAGCTAAGTTGTAACTTTAATTTTCTCATAGAGTTCTACCAGCTGAAGGTCAGATATGTAAAGAAAACAAAAACTTTTTTAAAAATATCAAAAGGCTATTTAGGTAAAGTGATGATCTAGGTAAAGTCTCAAAGGTGTTTTTGTGTTTAGCTACTGTTTTCTACCAAATTAAATCACAATCTATTATTTCCTAATATGATTATTGGAGAAAATGTTTTCATGGACTTAGTCCATTTGAAAGGATCACATAGCCAGCTTTTTATGTTCACTGGCCTAAATAGGGGGTTTCTTTTCTTTTATGAGCATTTACACACTCTGAATCATTTGCAGAAAAGTTACTGTGAATCTGCAGAAAAAGCGTGATGAAACTATTAACCCTGGGGTGTAAGTGATAGCACCCACACATCCAGAAAAAGAAAATGGGAAATCAAATAGATCAAAGAAGTTAGGAGAGAAGTGTTTTTTATCCTCTCATTCTTTCCTGTGACTGTGTCAACCAGCAACTCTTGACTGACTATTGACATCTGGCTCTTATTTGGATCCTCACACTTATTATTTTTTGGTCCTGACAGGCCAGTTTTTTTCTCTTTTCAACCAAATACTCCATTATCTTCTCCCTCTCCATGTCTCAGCATAGACAAAGGCACTTTATTTCTTTGCTCAGCCTGTCTTGAGTATGTTTTATGGTCCAGTGGGACTTTATTAATTGATGCTGAAGACCATGGAGGACGATTGCGACAGCAGACCTTCACTGTGAGGTGGGCAACTTGGAGAGAACTCTTAGTGTGATTGGTCCCTGGTATCCAAGTGACCATAGAATTCGTTTTTGTTGTGTGATGCCAGCTAGGAAGACTTTCTTCAATTTTGAGGCAGTTGGGAAAAAAGGAGGAGCTTTGGCTGTGCTCTCATTGGCCACTGTGTGTAGTTTATAACATTGTCTAATTACCACTTTTTTTAAATCAAAGTCTACTCTTCTTTTGGTAGCAGAGTGACTGTTGCAGCAGCTTTGGGGGGAGATGTGGCTTTCCTTGGCTGGCCTGCTTCTTTGCTGCAGGGAAAAGAGGAAAAGCTGTCATCCCAGGCTATTTAGGGTTCTTAGCAGTTTCCACATTGCAGTAGCCTGGACGAGCTAAGGCAGGAAAATGGCAGTGAGTTTATATTTAAACCCATGGTCAAAACACTGTCCTGCTGCTGAAGGCCAAAAGCAGCCCAAAGGGAAGCTGGAATGAAGCATCAGAGCCTCTTTGACATCTCTCAGGAGCCTAGTAATAACATCAAAGTCTGCTGCCTCAAAGCCTGTTACCACAAAACCCGCTACATGTGAGCCCAATTTTTAGGGGCCCACAGATAATTTGGATGTCCTGAAGTTATACCAAAAATTGCTAAAGAAAGAACAATGCTAGACCATAAAAAGATATTATTGTCAGGAACTCTTGGGCTTATGTCTGGTTCTCTGGATTTGCGGTTCCCATAGAGTGTGCACTTTCTGAGCTCCTTTCAGCAAAGTAGTTGGCAGTCCCAGGGCTGGGCAGAGGCAGTAAGACTAGTCACACCCCAGGGTGTGATTCACAGTTTTCTCAGAAAAACAGGGCCTCAGCAAGAAACAAATTAGAGAGCCCAATTTTATAGCATTCACAGCCAGGCACCACTACCAATGGCTGTATAACTTTATTTTTATACACTAATTTACAAGCACATTGTATGAAGAATATACTGCACTGAGAAACAAAATTTTAGTGGCATCCACAAAAACACTTGTTCTTACAAAATTCGAGTGTGCTGATTCAAATCTGATATTAATTTTTTTCTGGAGCTACAGATTTTTTCCTACTCACGATTTCAGCTTTTAATTTTATTGTAAAATTAACATTTGGTTTAACATAACAAAGAACAATGTCTTTTGGGGCACCATTTTTGTGATCATACAACAATATCTATAAGGAAGTAATACACTAATACTCTAAAAGATATAACTGAATCAGAATTTGTTTACATTTTTGAAAAGAAAATATTAAAACACTTATTTTAGTCAAAATTGTGCAAAACTTATATAAATTTTATTCAGAAAAAGTTTGTATTTGTACCACTTGCATTTCTGTACTTGTTTTGGACAATCTCATTTGATACTCTAGCAGTAGTCTGGTAATATCTAACAGCTCCAAAATTTTCGAGAAACTGAACAAAATGACTGTTCAAGAAGTGAATCTTAATGCTGTTATATTTAAAGTCACAGGAATCAGGCCCTGGCTGGTTGGCTCAGCGGTAGAGCATCGGCCTGGCGTGTGGGGGACCCAGGTTCGATTCCCGGCCAGGGCACACAGGAGAAGCGCCCATTTGCTTCTCCACCCCCACCCCCTCCTTCCTCTCTGTCTCTCTCTTCCCCTCCCACAGCCAAGGCTCCATTGGAGCAAGGATGGCCCGGGCGCTGGGAATGGCTCCTTGGCCTCTGCCCCAGGCACTAGAGTAGCTCTGGTCGCCGCAGAGCCACACCCCGGAGGGGCAGAGCATCGCCCCCTGGTGGGCAGAGCATCACCCCTGGTGAGCGTGCCGGGTGGATCCTGGTCGGGCGCATGCGGGAGTCTGTCTGACTGTCTCTCCCCGTTTCCAGCTTCAGAAAAAAAAAAAAATTTAAAGTCACAGGAATCAAACAGCATCCTTTGAAGCAAAAGTTCATAGTTGCTTCTTCTTTGGGCCAGTGAAGTTCCTTGTAACTGCCACTAAAATCTGCCATGCTCTTTTTTCTCCTCATTCAACTTTCTGGCAATATCTTTGTCATGTATGAGAATTTGATTTTAAGGTCTATCAAATAAACTTGCTTTTATCTTCTCAAAAAACAAGGCAGAAAATGCAAAAATAATATGTTAAAAGCTTTCACTTTCTTTATTTAAAGCCTAAACAAACTGCTTAATTAATCCAAGTTGAACATGAAGTTTGAAAAAAAAATTTTGTCTCATTTAACTACAGGTATCTTCACAATATTTTGTGTTCCTACTTTCAGAGCTTCATGTTTTTGGCCTTTTTCTGTGTGCAGTGTTTTTCATGAGCTCAGCTGAACCACAAGAAGAGAAAGCAAAAATACTTTGTGAAAACTTTTTGAGGTCCTAAAAAAATTTATTATTTTGAAATATAAGAAATGAGTTTCTTATGCTCCTCATAACTAGAACATTGAGGACAAATTTAATGTCTTTATAATCTTCTATCCGATGAGTTGAATAACCAATTGGAACTGCTGAAAATAGGTAATATATGTACTTGTCACAAATAATAAAATATTACGCCTTTGAAGTTGAAGTTTGTAACAGCCTCATATATAACAGAAGGTGTCAGGACTATTTTTACATTTACACCTTCATAAAGAACCCTTGATTCAGTCTTAAATCAAAACAAAAGATGTTTTTATATGACAATAAATTTTCACATTTAAAATATTAATTATGTAAAAGTTATGTTTGTAAATCATTAATTGCCTGGTGGTTATGTTTAATTTAACAGTAGTTGTTTTTTTAAATTTAATTTAAAACTAATGCCTGCCATTAAATATATCAAAAAGAAATTAAATTTGCATAATAACTAGAGCATGCATTATAAAACTGATTTCTGATTTGGAATCAGCAATGCAGAATTATGTAAAAAAAAGTTCTATAACCTGGCCCTGGCCGAATGGCTCAGCGGTAGAGCGTTGGCCTGGCGTGCGGGGGACTAGGGTTTGATTCCTGGCCAGGGCACAAAGGAGAGGCGCCCATTTGCCTCTCCACCCCCCCTCCTTCCTCTCTGTCTCTCTCTTCCCCTCCCACAGCCAAGGCTCCGTTGGAGCAAAGATGGCCCGGGTGCTGGGGATGGCTCCTTGGCCTCTGCCCCAGGCACTAGAGTGGCTCTGGTCGTGGCAGAGCGATGCCCCAGAGGGGTAGAGCATCGCCCCCTGGTGGGCAGAGCATTGCCCCTGGTGGGCGTGCCGGGTGGATCCCAGTCAGGTGCATGCGGGAGTCTGACTGACTGTCTCTCCCCGTTTCCAGCTTAAAAAACTTAAAAAAAAAAAAGTTCTAAAACCTAAAGCAAAGGAAAAAAAAATTTTAGTCTTAATTATTGTTTTTGCTTCAATAAGAGTAAAAGTTCCAGGAAAAAATTAGAACATTTCTATAAGATATGAATCAGTACATAAACCGTTCTAAGTAGGGTTATACAATAACTTGATTAGCAACATCAGTATTGGTGCAAGCTTGTAGATGTAAGTATTTATTAATAACTCTAAATTACCTGAAGGGCTGTTGTCTAAAAATATAATAGTTGTCTACTCTTTTCATATACTAGTGAAGTTGTAACTTTATTTTTTTAGAGTGTTACACCAGCTGTAGGTCAGATATATAAAAGAACAAAAATCTCCAAAATTTTGGGGAAACTAAATAAGATGACTCTTCAGGAAGTAAATCTTAAAGCTAATGTTACATTTAATGTCAAAGAAATCAAACAGTATTCTTTGAACCAAAAGTTCATAGTTTTCTTCTTTTCTTTTGACAAGAAAGTTCTTTAAAATGCCTTGCTGTTCATTTTTACTATTGATGTTCCTGGCAAATTCTTCATCTTGTATGAGAATTTGATTTAAAGGTCCATGAAATACACCAGATATTTTTCTTCCCAAAATACAAGGCAGAAAAAGCTAAAAAAAATGTTTTGAAAGCATTTACTTTTTTATTTAATGCCTGAACAACCTGCTTTATTAAGCAAAATTGAATGTAAAATTTGGAATAAATTTTCCTGTTTCATTTTACTACATGTACATTCACAAAATTTTGTGCCCCTACTTTCAGAGGTTCATGTTTCTGACACTCTTTCTATGTCCTTTTTGATGAGCTCAGCTGTTTTACAAGCACAGAAAGCAAGGATACTTCGTGAAATCTTTTTGTGGTCCTAAAAAATTTACCATTTTAAGATTCAAAAAATGATTTACTTATGCTCCTTATACTTTAAAATGTAGAGGACAATTTTACTATTTATAATCTTTTTTCAGATGTGTTAAATAACCAATTGAAACTGCTGAAAATAAAAAAAATATGTACACCTGTAACAAATAATGAAATATTGCACC
This sequence comes from Saccopteryx leptura, assembly GCF_036850995.1. Lineage (NCBI taxonomy): Eukaryota > Metazoa > Chordata > Mammalia > Chiroptera > Emballonuridae > Saccopteryx > Saccopteryx leptura. The sequence goes on along the minus strand of NC_089503.1, from coordinate 181,983,822 downwards.
TTTGAAGTTGAAGTTTGTAACATCCACATATATAACAGAAGGTATCACGACTATTCTTATGTTTACACCTACATAAAGAACACATGATTCAATCTTAAATCAAAACAACAGCCCTGGCTGGTTGGCTCAGTGGTAGAGCATCAGCCTGGCATGCAGGAGTCCTGGGTTAGATTCCTGGCCAGGGCACACAGGAGAAGCACTCATCTGCTTCTCCACCCTTCCCCCTCTCCTTCCTCTCTATCTCACTCTTCCCCTCCCGCAGCCAAGGCTCCATTGGAGCAAAGTTGGCCCGGGTGCTAAGGATGGCTCTATGGCCTCTGCCTCAGGTGCTAGAATGACTTTGGTTGCAATAGAGCGACAACCCAGATAGGCAGAGCATCGCCCCCTGGTGGGCATGCTGGGTGGATCCTGGTCAGGCGCATGCAGGAGTCTGTTTGACTGCCTCCCCATTTCCAGCTTCAGAAAAATACAAAAACAAAACAAAACAAAAAAAACAACAACAGGGTGTTTATATACGACAATAATTTTAGACATTTAAAAACAACTAAAATTATGTAAAAGTGATGTTTGTTAATCATTAGTTGCCTTCTGGATAAGTTTAATCCAAGAGTCATTGTTTTTTAACTCAAACTTAAAAAGCAGTGCATGTTATTAACTGTGTCAAAAAAATTTAATTTGCATAAAAACTAGAGCATGCATTAAAGAACTGATTTCAGATTTAGAATCAGCGATGCAGAGTTATGTAGAAACAATTCTAAATCCTCATGCAGCAAAAAATGAAAAAAAAATATTGTTCCTCAGTCGTAATTTTTTTTTACTTCAATATGGTTTAAAATTCCAGAAAAAGATTAGTACATTTCTGTGAGTTATAAATCCGGTAGTAAGTCATTCTAAGTACTGTTATACAATAATTTTAGTAGAAACAACAATATTGGTGCAAGCTTTTAATTGTCAGTATTTATTAATAACCTTACCTTACCTTAAAGGCTAATTTCTAAAAAATTATACTTGTCTACTCTTATTTTTTTTAACAGGGACAGGGATAGAAAGGGACAGAGAGATGAGAAGCATCAATCATTAGTTTTTCATTGTGCATTGCAACACCTTAGTTGTTCATTGATTGCTTTCTCATATGTGCCTTGACCATTGGGCCTTCAGCAGACTGAGTAACCCCTTGCTCAAGCCAGCGACTTTGTGTCCAAGCTGGTGAGCTTTTGCTCAAACAAGATGAGCCCAAGCTCAAGCTGGCAACCTCGGAGTCTCGAACCTGGGTTCTTGGTATCCCAGTCCAATGCTCTATCCACTGCACCACTGCCTGGTCAGGCTCTACTCTTTTTTTATACAAGTGAATTTGTAACTTTATTTTCCTTAGAGTGTTTCACCAGCTGAGGGTCATGTTTGTAAAAGAACAAAAGGTTTTCTATTTTTCTTGAATACAAAAAGACTGTTGAGGTAAAGTGGTGGATTAGGTACAGGCTAAAAGGTGTTTTGTGTTTAATTTCTGTTTTTTAACTATTCTAAATCACAGTCTATTATTTCCTAATATGATTATAGGAGAAAGTTTTTTCACAGAGTTAGTCCATTTTAGAAATATTATAGGTAGCCCACAGTCTCCATGGGCCTAAATAGTGGGTATATTTTTTATGTGAATTCACACAGTCTGCCTCAATTGCAGAGAAATCAGTGTGATTCAGCAGAAAAAGCAGGGAGCAACTATTAACTCTGGGCTGTAAGTGATAGCACACACACACATCCTTCAAAAAGAAGGGGAATCAAATAGACCCTAGAAGTTGGAGAGAAGTGTTTTTGCGTCTCTTCTTCTTTTTTATGACTTTGTCAACCAGACACAGTTGATTGGCTTTTGACATCTGACTTTGATTTCTGTCCACACACTTATTTTTTTGTATTGATTGGCCAGTTTTTTTCTCTCTTTTCTACTGAACACCTAGTTTACATTTCTCAGCCCAGTCGGAGGCCCTTTATTTCTCTACCCAGTTTGTCTTGGGTACTTTTTATGGTCCTGTGGGACTTTATAAATTTATGCTGATGGGCATTGAGGGCCATTGTGACAGCGCACCTTCACAGTGATGCGGGCCCCTGAACAGAATTATAAGCATGATTGGTCCCTCATATCCAAGTGACCATAGAATGCGTTTGGATTGGCTGTTGCCAGCTAGAAAGACTTCTTTCACTTTAGAAGTGGCTGCGGAAAATGGATAAACTCGGTGGTGTTTTCCTTAACTATGGAGTGTAGTTTGTAATTTTTTGTAGTTACCACTTCTTTTGAATCACATAGTAGCCCTCTTTTGGTTGAAGAGTGGCTGCAGCAGCAGCTTGAGAGAGGGTTGGCCAGTAGGCAGGCTGGTAACCCTGATGCAGGATAAACAGCAAAAGGTGTCATCCCCACCTCTTAGGGGAGCTAGAAGTTTCCCCTTTGAAGCACCTGGAACTTGAAAAGGCTTGGACAGGGTTGTGATTTTAAATTTAAACCCCATGGGCAAAACACTGTCCTGATTCAAAAGCCACAAGGTAGCCCAGAGGGAGGCCAGTGTGCAGCACCACAGCCTGAGTTTAATATCTATCATGTCGTTGTAGTAACACCTAGAACCACGGAATTAAATCTTGCTACCATGAAGTTCACCACTTGGGAAACCGATTCCTAAAAGTCCACAAAAATTTTCAATGTCTGAAGTTCTACCAAAATTTCTAAAAGGCAGAAAAATGCTGGACATTAAAAAGATATTATTGGCAGGTGCTCACAGACTTACCTCTGATTTGGAGACTTCTCAGTCCCCGTAAATTGTGAACCTTCTGAGCCCCTTTCAGAAATGTAGCAGGCTGTCCCAGGCTGGGCAGCAGACAGACAGACTGCTTTCTGGAGTCTAGATCGAGTGTGTGATTCAGGGTTCCCACAGGAAAAATGGCCTCAGTTAGAAACAAGTGAGAGAGCCCAATACTTTGGCATTCACAGCCAGGCATCAATACCAATGGCTAGTATAGCTTAGTTTTTATTCACTAAAATACAATCATGTTACATGCAGAATATATTGCACTGGGGAACAAAATTTTGGTTGCATCCAAAAAAACACTTGTTTTTACATAATTTGACAGTGCTGATCTTAAATCTGATATTAATTGTTCTCTGAAGCTACAGATTTTTTGCTTTTAATCATTTAAATGTTTAGTTTATTGTAAAATTTTCAACATTTTGTTTAACATAATGAAGTAGAATGTCTATTTGAACATCATTTATGTTATCATATAGTAATTTATATAATTCAGTAATAAACTAATGCACTAAAATATATAACTGATTCTGAATTGGTCTACAATTTCAAAATAGAACATATTAAAACACTTATTTTAATCATAAAACTTGCTCAAAACATACATAAATTTGCCCTGGCCAGTTGACTCAGTGATAGAGCATCGGCCTGGCATGCAGTAGTCCCGGGTTTGATTCCCGGCCAGGGCACATGGGAGAAGCGCTCATCTGCTTCTCCACCCCTCCCCCTCTCCTTCCTCTCTGTCTCTCTCTTCCCCTCGCGCAGCCAAGGCTCCAGTGGAGCAAAGTTGGCCCGGGTGCTGAGGATGGCTCCATGGCCTCTGCCTCAGGCGCTAGAATGGCCCAGGTTGCAACAAGCAATGCTCCAGATGGGCAGAGCATCGCCCCCTGGTGGGCATGCCGAGTGGATCCCAGTCAGGTGCATGTGGGAGTCTGTCTGACTGCCTCCCTGTTTCCAACTTCAGAAAAGTACAAAAAAAAAAAACACATAAATTTTATTCAGGTTAAAAATTTGCGTTCGAACTTCTTACATTTGTGTACTTGTTGAGGACATTCTTGTTTGATGCTTCAGAAGTAGTCTGCTAATATCTGAAAGCTACAAAATTTTTAGAAAACTGAACATTGTGACTGTGCAGGAAGTGAATCTTTTTTTTAATATAAATAAATTTTTATTTTAATGGGGTGACATCAATAAATCAGGGTACATATATTCAAAGAAAACATTTCCAGGTTATCTTGTCATTTAGTTCTGTTGCATACCCATCACCCAAAGAGAGATCGTCCTCTGTCACCCTCTATCCAGTTTTCTTTGTACCCCTCTCCCTCCCCTCTCCCTCCTCCCCTCCCCCCACCCCACTCCCCGTAACCACCCCACTCCTGTCCATGTCTCTTAGTCTCGTTTTTATGTCCCACCAATGTATGGAATACTGCAGTTCTTGTTTTTTTCTGATTCACTTATTTCACTCTGCATAATGTTATCAAGATTCCACCATTCTGCTGTAAGTGATCCGATGTCATCATTTCTTCTAGCTGAATAGTATACCATGGTGTATATGTGCCCCATCTTCTTTATCCAGTCTTCTATTTTTTTTACAGTGATTAAAAGCCTTTAAGCAAACTCTTGGCCAATATAGCAAGAATCCATAAAAGAATAGTGTCCTTAACATGTTCACCAAGTCCAAGTTGGCCCCATCATCATGCCAAATCCCTGAAAAATGCAACCCAACCACAGTTCAGTCTGTTAGGAGCTGTCACAGGGAGCAGGAGTCCAGGAAAAGACCACATCCAGGAAAAGTCCTCATGGCACTGGAATTGTTATCACCATTCTATACTTTGCAGCTCACACCAAAGTCCCAATGACCGCTGCTTCTAGCTGGTACTGATTCTGGTAGACTGAAAAAACCATTTGCAGCATGCGTGGATATGGAGCTTCTGTTCTCCTCTGCCTGGAGAGATGAGACCAAGTTGCTTTTCCCTGGAGCTCTGTGACTGTGGCATGGTAAAGAGAACCTTGGGATACACTAAACTGGGTGGCAAAGGTAGATTCATAATAGAAGTTGGCAAAAGAGGGAAAAAGAGCTCTAAATTAGGAGTAGGTCCCAGCCTGAATTATGAATGGGACATTGAGGTAGGAGGGATAAAGGAAACACTATATATTAAGCAAAGCAGCAGAAAATAGGACTATCAACACCCACAACAGAGATCTTTGAGGGAAGAATAAAAAACCTGACTACTCAGGCGAAACATAGTTACGTGGCCCTTGTGCAAATGAGATCAGTTTACCTGCTTCTTGGAAGAAATACCCTAGGCTCATCCACAGTGTCGTAGGTGGGGCCGATGGCCCTGGGCACCTTCAGCCTTCAGTGGCAAACCCCAGCATTCTGGGCAAGGTTAGGTCATAGGTGGCTAAAGCAGGGCTGAAGAGACTGAACCCTCCCTTAGAGGAGCAAGGGGGAAGCCTACCTTCCAGTGTCCCTGTTTCCTCACAGCAGAGGCATGTAAGCCTGGCAGGCTTTTGCTCAATGACCTTCCTTTCCACTATTGAAGCAGGACCCAGATGGCATCCTATGAGACCCCTTTGGGGCGTTGGAGCCTTTAAGGGTGTATCCTAAAAGCTGGCAGTTCCCCTGATCTGTATTGGGCTTTTTCTGCCTCTAGGTATCTTAAAAGCCATGCTCAGAAGATCTTGCTGAGGGGTTTGAAGATCCCCATCTGCCTATATAAATCTTATCCATATATCTGGAGCTATTTGGAAAAAAACAAAACAGTGTTATTAGCTGGATCTAATAAAGAAGGTAGTAGTTTGCAGGCGAAAAAGATTTGGTGTCTCCTGTTCATCAGCATTCAAAAGAAATGTACATTTTTTGTTTAAGTAAGAAGCATGATATGGTAGACCCGTAGGAGTTCCAGGATATGACTACACCCTTTTAATTTTTTTTTTAAATTGACCTGAAAATGTTTGCTGAGTACACTTTTATAATACCTTAGCTTTAAAGATTGTAAGCATGACAAAATACAGTAAATGCTCCATATGCAGGAGCATTTTCAGTTTAGCCAGTTTAGGAAATCCAATAATAGAACAATGCATACAGACAATGAGCTATAACATGCTTAGCAGCCTCTCCTATTCTGACAGAGGTTACTATAGATCCGGAATATATATCCACAGTAATGTGGACATACGACTGTTTGCCAAATGAAGGTATATGAGTAACATCCATCTGCCAAAGTTGTCCTGGTAGGGGTCCTTGAGGGTTAACTCCAAATGAAGGGGCAGTATAGGACCCCTTGGACAGGATTTCTCAATCTGCCGTGCTGCTTCCTGAGAAAGTTGAAACTGTTTACACCGGGCTGCAGGGTTCTGGTGATGAATAGTATGAGACTTACTTCCTCGGTCTGTCATGGTTGCTCCATATAATTTTCTTTGGGGTAGCCTGATCAACAAGGGCATTCCTAGGCCCTGGCCAGTTGGCTCAGTGGTAGAGCATTGGCCTGGTGTGCAGGATTCCTGGGTTCGACTCCCAGCCAGAGCACACAGAAGAAGCACCCATCTACTTCTCCACCCCTCCCCCTCTCCTTCCTCTCCGTCTCTTTCTTCCCCTTCTGCAGCCAAGGCTCCACCAGAGCAAAGCCACCCCGGGCACTAAGGATAGCCCCATGGCCTCTGCCTCAGGCACTAGAATGGCTCTGGTTGCAACAGAGCAACACCCCAGATGGGCAGAGCATTCCCCTCCCCCCCCCCCGGTAGGCATGCCAGGCGGATCCCGGCCAGGCGCATGCGAGAGTCTGTTTGACTGCCTCCACATTTCCATCTTCAGAAAAATACAAAAAATAAATAAATAAAAGAAAAAATACAACAACAACAAAAAAAAAAAAGAAAGAAAAGAGAGAGAGAAAAAGGGGCATTCCCTTGTGCTAAAGCTCCAGGGAGCATGGAGTGAGCTTGAGTATGTCCTATGAAACATGGAGCTCTATGTTGACATATAAGTTTTTGAAGAAGGAGAAACTGCTGAAATAGTTCATCAGCATTTGTTCCTAAGACAGCAATCTTTATAGTGAAAACACCATAAGTAAATATTTGCTGTCTGTCTATAGATTAAGGGGGGAATATGGCAAATGTTGAAAAGCCATGATCTTTGTGCCCCTCCTCTCCCCCAACCCCTTCGCTCTCCTCCCCCCACCCTGTAATCCCAACATTGTTGTCCATGTCTCTGAGTCTCATCTTTATGTCCCCCCTATGTATGGAATCATATAGTTCTTAGTTTTTTCTGATTTACTTCTTTCGCTCAGTATAATGTTATCAAGGCCCATCCATGTTGTTGTAAAAGATCCTATGTCATCATTTCTTATGGCTGAGTAGTATTCCATAGTATATATATACCCAAGCTTTTTAATCCACTCGTCCTCTGATGGACACTTGGGCTGTTTCCAGATCTTTGCTATTGTGAACAATGCTGCCATAAACATGGGGGTGCATTTCTTCTTTTCAAACAGTGCTATGGTGTTCTTGGGGTATATTCCTAACAGTGGGTCAAAAGGCAGTTCGATTTTTAATTTCTTGAGGAATCTCCATACTGTTTTCCACAGTGGCTGCACCAGTCTGCATTCCCATCAGCAGTGCAGGAGGGTTCCCTTTTCTCCACATCCTCGCCAGCACTTATTCTGTGTTGTTTTATTGATGAGTGCCATTCTGACTGGTGTGAGGTGATATCTCATTGTGGTTTTAATTTGCATTTCTCTAATCATTGGTGATGTTGAACATTTTTTCATATGCCTATTGGACATCTGTGTGTCCTCTTTGGAGAAGTGTCTATTCATATCTTTTGCCCATTTTTGGATTGGATTGTTTGTCTTCCTGGTATTAAGTTTTACAAGTTCTTTATAAATTTTGGTTATTAACCCCTTATCAGACGTATTGTCAAATATTTTCTCCCATTGTGTAGTTTGTCTTTTTATTCTGTTCTTATTGTCTTTAGCTGTGCAGAAGCTTTTTAGTTTGATAAAGTCCCATTTGTTTATCCTGTCTTTTATTTCACTTGCCTGTGGAGCCAAATCAGCAAATATATTGCTACGAGAGATGTCAGAGAGCTTACTGCCTATGTTTTCTTCTAAGATACTTATGGTTTCACGCCTTACATTTAAGTCTTTTATCCATTTTGAGTTTATTTTTGTGAGTGGTATAAGTTGTTGGTCTAGTTTCATTTTTTGCAGGTAGCTGTCCAATTTTCCCAACACCATTTGTTGAAGAGGCTTTCTTTACTCCAGTTTATTTTCTTACCTCCTTTGTCAAATATCAGTTGTCCATAGAGCTGTGCGTTGATTTCTGGGTTCTCTGTTCTGTTCCATTGATCTATGTGCCTGTTCTTATGCCAGTACCATGCTGTTTTGAGTACAATGGCCTTATAATATAACTTGATATCCGGAAGTGTGATACCTCCTGCTTTATTCTTCCTTTTCAAGATTGCTGAGGCTATTCGTGTTCTCTTTTGGTTCCATATAAATTTTTGGAATATGTGTTCTATATCTTTGAAGTAAGTCATTGATATTTTAATCGGTATTGCATTGAATTTATAGATTGCTTTGGGCAATATAGACATTTTAATGATGTTTATTCTTCCTAACCATGAGCACGGTATATGCCTCCACTTATTCGTATCTTCCCTGATTTCTTTTATCAATGTTTTATAATTTTCCGAGTACAAGTCTTTAATCTCCTTGGTTAGATTTATTCCTAGGTACTTTATTTTTTTGGTTGCACTGGCAAAGGGGATTGATTCCTTGATTTGTCTTTCTGACAGATCATTATTAATGTATAAAAATGCCTCTGATTTCTGAATATTGATTTTATATCCTGCCACCTTGCCGAATTCATTTATGAGATCTAGTAGTTTTCTGACTTAGACTTTAGGGTTTTCTATATACAATATCATATCATCTGCAAATAATGATAGTTTTACTTCTTCTTTTCCAATTCTAATGCCTTTTTTTTTTCTTGTCTGATTGCTGTGGCTAGGACTTCCAGAACTATGTTGAATAAGAGTGGTGAAAGGGCACACCCCTGCCTTGTTCCTGATCTTAAGGGGATTGCTTTTAATTTTTGCCCATTGAGTATGATGTTGGCTGTGGATTTGTCATAGATGGCCTTTATCATGTTGAGGTATGTTCCCTGTATTCCCACTTTGCTGAGAGTTTTGATCATGAATGGGTACTGGATTTTATCAAATGCTTCTTCTGCATCTATTGAAATTATCATGTGGTTTTTCTCCTTTCTGTTGTTTATGTGATGAATCACATTGATTGATTTGCGAATATTGTACCAGCCTTGCCTCCCAAAAATAAATCCCACTTGATCATGGTATATGATTTTTTTGTCATATATTGCTGGATCCAGTTTGCTAATATTTTGTTGAGGATTTTTGCATCTAAGTTCATCAGGGATATTGGCCTATAATTTTCTTTTTTTGTGTTGTCTTTGCCTGGTTTTGGAATTAGAATTATGCTCACCCCATAAAAGGAGTTTGGAAGTCTTCCTTCCTCTTGAATTTTTTGAAATAACTTGAGAAGGATAGGAGTTAGTTCTTTGTTGAATATTTGGTAGAATTCACTTGTGAAGCCATCAGGCCCAGGACTTTTCTTTTTTGGGAGTTTTTTGATAGCTGTTTCAATCTCATTTATTGTAATTGGTCTGTTTCAGTTTTCTGATTCTTCCAGATTGATTTTTGGAAGATTATATGATTCAAGGAATTTGTCCATTTCATCTAGGTTGTCTAGTTTTTTGGTGTACAGTTCTTCATAATATTTTCTTTCAATATTTTGTATTTCTGTTATGTCAGTTGTTATTTCTCCACTCTCGCTTCTAATTTTATTTATTTTAGTCCTCTCTCTTTTTTTCTTGGTGAGTGTCATTAAAGGTTCATTGATCTTGTTTACCTTTTCAAAGAACCAGCTCCTGGTTTCATTGATCCTCTGTATTGTTTCTTTAGCCTCTATGTCATTTATTTCTGCTCTGATCTTTATTATTTTCTTCCTTCTACTAGCTCTGGGCTTTACTTGCTGTTCTTTCTTTAGTTCTTTTAGATGCAGGGTTAAGTTGTTTATTTGAGCTTTTTCTAGCTTCTTGAGGTATTCCTGTAATGTTATAAACTTCCCTCTCAGGACTGCTTTTGCTGTGTCCCATAAATTTTGATTTGATGTATGCTCATTATCGTTTGTTTCTAGGAATTTTTTAATTTCTTCTTTGATCTCAATGTTAACCCATTTGTTATTTAATAATGTTCTATTTAGTTTCCAAGTGTTTCAATGTTTTTCAATTTTTCTATTGTGGTTGATTGTCGGGAGCCGATCAACAACTGCTGGCTGACAAGGTCACAGCAGAAGAAGATCAAAACTGCTGATTGACAAAGTCACAGCAGAGAAGACCAATGGCTGCGGGTTGACGAAGTCACCCAAAGGAGAGACACAACGATACTTCCCCCTTTGACTTTTTGAATTAATCTGGCCTTATATCCCCCCTTTTCTGGATGTGTGCTATTATTTATGGCACAGGGATAATAGTACCGTGCTTTCCCTGTAGATTCGTAGTAATTTCTTTGGAAATGAGACAGAGGATGTGAGTTCCACAGAAAATCCTGTAAGCCCCTTGAACTGGGCTCATAGACATAACAGTCTGGCTATGATATCCCTCGTAAAGGGTTAAGTTTGTAGGAGAATTTCTTCTTAATCATATTAGAAAGAATAGATTGTGACTTATGAATGGGAAGGAGGCAGTGGCTGTGCACAGAGCACCTTTCGGCCTTCACTTAATTCAACATTTTTCCTCCCTAGCCTTTTCATGTGCTGAATGTAGAGAAACATTCCTTTCTTCTTGCTTATTTGATCTGCAGATAGTGGTACACTCTGAGAAGAATAGAGTTAGAACTTAACTAGTGTTTAAATATAATAAATAAGTAATATTTGACTAGACAATAGTATCTTAGGTAAGGTATAGTAGAATGGCCCATTGTGTGGCCTAGGATGAGAGCGCAGTCGGCAAGAAAATAATGTTTTACTAAGAGAATTGTCTTTTGACTAAAGGCAGTTACTGGGCTTTCTCAGTGAGATGTTCGCATGAGTAAATACTTCCCAAGATTTTTTGATAATGAAAGGAATGTAGGGAAATCCATAGAAGTAATAACAGTTCATGTCTTCTGAAATTATGTTGCTACTAGGCTATCTTGCAAGTGCACTCTGTATATCTTTAGGTGAAAGCTACTCTTAATGTTATGTCAATTTCTTTATAGGCAAGCCTTTTAGAATCTTGTGAGAAAAAGTAGGACACTGCATAAACTCAAAGCCATTTACCTAAGCAAGCGGTGGTCCATCGTTAGTCCTTAATGATTTCGTCTGCTAATCTCTCTCTGCCCCTTAACTCACAACAGCAGTAAAGTTAGTTAACTATTAGTACTAGTACTTTAAAAGCTTTTACCGATGTTGTTATCGCTATTCAAGTTATTTTGTACTTTGAATGATTTGCTACCTGGTTTGTAATTTATAGATATAAATTAACTGTTATCTGGAAACATGTAAACATAGTGAAACAGAAGCAATGATTAACACCATGTAATTGTAACTCAGTATGTGTGTATAAAAAGGGAGCTATACTAGCATTTAGCAGAGATGCCTGGCAGTAAATGCTAACCAGAGAATAAAGAGAAAAAAAAGAATTCGGCTCTCTCACTTGATTTCGCTGACGCCGTCTCCTCCTGTGGGACCCCTGGATCCCCCCCAGGGCTTGACCCCGGCAGTTGATTTCTAGTTTAATGCCATTGTGATCAGAGAAAGTGCTCGATATGATTTCAATCTTCTTAAATTTGTTGAGACCACTTTTGTGCCCTAACATGTGGTCTATTCTAGAGAATGTACCATGAGCACTTGAAAAGAATGTATATTCTGCTGTTTTAGGGTGAAAGGTTCTGAAGATATCTATTAAATCAAGTTGATCTAATATGTCCTTTAAGTCTGCTGTTTCTTTGTTAATTTTCTTTCTTGAGGATCTACCTAATGATGTTAATGGGGTATTGAAATCCCCTACTATTATAGTATTGCTGTTGATCTCGCCCTTTAAGTCCATCAAAGTCTGCTTTATATATTTAGTTGCTCCTATATTAGGTGAGTAGATATTTATAATGGTTATATCTTCCTTTAGATTGCTCCCTTTATCATTATGTAGTGACCTTCTTTATCTCTAATTATGGTCTTTGTTTTAAAGTCCATTTTGTCTGATATAAGTATTGCTACCCCAGCTTTTTTTTCATTTTCATTTGCATGAAATATTTTTTTCCATCCTTTTATCTTCAGTCTGTGTGCATCTTTTGATTTAAGGTGTGTCTCTTGTAGACAGCATATGTATGGGTCCTGTTTCTTTATCCACACAGCTACCCTATGTCTCTTGATTGGATCATTTAATCCATTAACATTTAAGGTTATTACTGATATGTAATTGTTTATTGCCATTTTTTTCTTTAAAACTGTATTCCTCTTTTGCTATATTCTTTTTTTTCTTTGATCTGTTTACAACAGGTCCCTTAGCATTTCTTGCAGCCTTGGTTTGGTTGCAGTGAATTCCTTGAGTTTCTTTTTGTCTGTAAAGCTTTTTATTTCTCCTTCAATTTTAAATGATAGCCTTGCTGGATAAAGTAGTCTTGGTTGTAGGTTCTTGTTCTGCATTACTTTGAATATTTCTTGCCATTCCCTTCTGGCCTCAAGTGTTTCTGTTGAGAAGTCAGAAGTCATCCTTATGGGAGCTCCTTTGTAGGTGATAGTCTTTTTTTCTCTAGCAGCTTTTAATATTTTCTCTTTATCATTTAGCTTTGGTATTTTAATTATGATGTGTCTTGGTGTTGGTTTCTTTGTGTTTCTCCTTAATGGAGTTCTCTGTGCTTCCTCAACATGTAAAATGTTTTCCTGCCTTAATTGGGGGAAGTTTTCCTCTATGATATATTTGAACAAAGTCTCTATCCCTTGTTCTTTCTCTTCTTCTTCAGGAACCCCTATGATGCGGATGTTTTTTCTCTTCATGTTGTCACAGAACTCTCTTAGAGTTTCCTCAGACTTTTTGAGTCTCTTTTCTTTTTTCTTCTCTGCTTCTGTGCCTTTATTTATTGTGTTCTCTAACTCACTGATTCAAGTCTCTGCTTCATCCATCCTGCTTTTAATTTTTTCCATTGTATTCTTCATTTCAAATATTGTATTTGTCATTTCTGACTGATTCTTTTTTATTATTTCAATGTCCTTTTTTATATTTGTTATCTCTTTATTTAGGTTTTCGTAATGGCCATCTATGGTTGTTCTAATATCTTTGAGCATCCTAACAATCATTATTTTAAACTCTGCATCTGGTAATTTGGTTATATCTGATTCACTTAGGTCCTTTTCTGGGGATTTCTCTTGGTTTATTTGTGTTGTATTTCTCTGCCTCCGCATTTTCTCTTCATGGGTGTGGCTGTGATCACGCGCTTGGGTGAACAAGCATTGGTGGCCTTGGCCTTTGCCCCGCCCCCATGTGTGACGTTATGCTCTGTCCTGAGGGCACTGGCGAGCAGCTTTGCTCAGCTGTGGGTCTCTGCCTGTTTCCGGGCTTTCACCCTGCCCTTGCAGGAGGATCCCACTTGACAAATGGTTGCTAGCCTTGGCTCTACCGCCGGGCAGGACTGCGTGCCCAAGCTCAGCTAAGTAGCAGACCTCTGCCTTTTCTGAGCTTTTGGCTGCACCCCCAGGAGAGGAGCCGGCTCCCAAGTCAGACTGCAAGCCTGGGTTGCACGGGCGGGGCAAGGCTTTGCTGCTGCGCCCTTGCCCAGGGGCTGGTCTCCACCCTTTTGGGGGTTCCCGCCCTTCTCCTGCAGGCTGGATTATATAGGCTGCTGGCAGTTGAGCTTGACCGCTTTTGCAGGCTCCCTTCTCCCCAGACGGGCAAGATTGAGCTCTCACATGAGCCCAGTGGTGGCCAGCTGGTTTCCGCCCCTGTCAGCAGAACCGTGCCCTTGTCTCCTGCTGCCGCCCGCCCTCCGGCGAGCCCTCAGCTGCGTGGGTGGGGGCGTTGCAGGTTGGACCCTAAGACTCACTACTGTAGACCCAAAAGCTCCCTCCTTCTATGCGACTCTGCTCTGAGTGCCACAGGGGAGCTTGTTTTGCTGCTCTCCTGCTTCCCCTTGCTGGTATTGCTGTTTCCGGGGGAAATATTCACTTCAGCTTTGGGGAGTGACTCGTCCCAGGGGTTAGGGTGGCTATCTCCCAAAATGTTTCTCCCTGTGCCTCCTAGATTATACTCTCTTCCTGTTACTGTGGTTCTCTCCACTCTCCCTCCGTCTCCAGGAGCCCTGGGTGAGTGTTTGTGAGAGAGATGTTCTGCGTGGTCCCTTTAAGAAGGATCCTGGGTCTGAGAAATCAGACTCTTTCTCACAAACAGTATCCTGACTTGTTTGTAGCTAAATACTGTCCTTGGCCCTGGCCGGTTGGCTCAGCGGTAGAGCGTCGGCCTAGCGTGCGGAGGACCCGGGTTCGATTCCCGGCCAGGGCACACAGGAGAAGCGCCCATTTGCTTCTCCACCCCTCCGCCGCGCTTTCCTCTCTTTCTCTCTGTTCCCCTCCTGCAGCCAAGGCTCCATTGGAGCAAAGATGGCCCGGGCGCTGGGGATGGCTCTGTGGCCTCTGCCTCAGGCGCTAGAGTGGCTCTGGTCGCAATATGGCGACGCCCAGGATGGGCAGAGCATTGCCCCCCCTGGTGGGCAGAGCGTCGCCCCTGGTGGGTGTGCCGGGTGGATCCCGGTCGGGCGCATGCGGGAGTCTGTCTGACTGTCTCTCCCTGTTTCCAGCTTCAGAAAAAAAAAATAATAAAAATAAATAAATAAATAAATAAAAATAAATACTGTCCTTGTGCCTCTTCTGGGCTCTGGGGCTGCAGGCTGGGTCTTTGTTCTTGGGTCTCAGGACCCTTCCCCCTCTGCTAAACTCACTTCCCGCCACGTGAGACTCTCCCTGTTGCCGTTCGCTCCAGGGAGCTGGGCAGCCATCTCCGCGTTTCTGCTTTTCCTACCAGTCTCGATGTGGCTTCTTCAGTGTTCCTTGGTTGAAGAGTCCTCTTAGTTTAGTCCAAAAAACTGCAGTTTATTTTATTTTATATGAATTCACACCCTCTGCCTCATTTTCATAGGAGTCACAATGAATCTGCATAAAAAGCAAGGTGCCACTATTAACCCTGGGATCTAAGTGATATCGCTCACATTCACCAAATGCCTCATTCTTTTCATTCTTTATTTCTTAACCCAGATTGAGGCTCTCTATTAATCTTCCCTGACTTACTTGGGTACTTTTATGGTTTAGTTGGACTATATGAATTGATGCTGAGGTGTATAAAGTGCTATTGTGACAATGCATCTTTATTGTAAAGAGAGTTGCCTTAAGAAAACTTTGAGCATGATTGTTCCCTCATATCCACATGATCATAGAACATGTTTGGGTTCACTGCTGCCAGCTTCGAAGACTTCTTTAATTCAGAGTAGCTGCACAAAATGGAGGAGATTCAGCTGTGCTCTCCTTGGCCAGATCATATAGTTTGTAAGTTTGTCTAGTTACCTTTTCTTTTAAATTACTGTCTAGCACTCTCCTGGTTGCAGAGCTGCTACAGCAGCAGCTGTAAAAAAGGTGTAACCTGCCCAGGTGGGTGGCAACCCTGATAAAGGGCAAACTGGAAAAGGTGTCATTGTATGGTTTTTAGGGTTTCTAGCTGTTTCCACATCCCAGCACATAGGCCTAGCAAAGGCAGGGACAAAGCAGTGAGTTTAAATTTAAACCCCATGGGCAAAACACTGTCCTGCTGCTGAAGCTCCAAGGCAGCTTAAAGTGGGGCCAGTATGCAGCATCAGAGCCTGAGTTTGACATTTATTAGGAGGTGGTAGTAACACTTCAGACCACTGTTTCAAAGCCTGCTACCATGGAGTCCACTACCAAGAAACCCATTTCCAAAAATCCCACAGAGTTATTCAATGTTTTGATGTTCTACCAAGAATTGCTAAAGAACAAAACAACCCTAAACCTTATAAAGATACTGTTGGCAGGTGCTCTCTGACTTATTTCTGGTATCTGGCTTTGTGTTTCTTCTAGAGTGCGCATGTCCTGAGGTTTTTCAATTACTTTTCAGTTTGTTCCAGGGCTGGGCAGTTGGCTGGAAGACTGGCTGTTATGGTCCAGCCCATAGTGTGATTCAGAATTACTGCAGGAAGAAAAGGCCCCAGCTATAAATAATTGAGAGAGCACAATTTCTGGCATTCACAACCAGGCATCTCTACCAATAGCTAGTATAGCTTTATTTTTATACACTATGTTACATTGCACTGGAGAACAATATTTTTGTTGCATCCACAAAAATACTTGTTCCTACATAATTTGAGTGTACTGTTCTCAAATCTGATATTAATTTTTCTTTTGAGCCACAGATTTTTTGCTTTTCACGATTTTAGGTTTTTAGTATAATTTAAAATTCTCAACATTTTCTTTAACATAATGAAGTAGAATGTCTTTTTGGACATCATATATGTTCTCATATAATAATTAATATAAGGCAGTAATACACTAATAAATATAACTGAATTAGAATTTGTCTAAAATTTTGAAATAGAACATATTATAACACTTATTTTAATCATAAAACTTTCTCAAAACTTATATAAATTTGATTCAGGAAAAAATTTGCACTGTACCTCTTACATTTGTGTGCTTGTTGAGAAAAATCTCATTTGATGCTCCAGCTCTAGTCTGCTAATATCAAACAGCTTCATGGTTTTCGGGAAACTGAACAATGTGACTGTTTAGGAAGTGAATCTTAATGCTAATGTTAAATTTATTGTCACAGAAAGCCAACAACATCTTTTCAATTAGAAGTTCATAGTTTCTTTCTTCATTGCCAGCAAAGTTCTTTGTAACTGACACTAAAATCCACCATGCTGTTTTTTCTCCTTATTTATCTTTCTAAAAAATTCTTCATCTATAAGAATTTGAATTTAAGGTTCATCTAATACACCTGCATTTTTCTTCCTGAAAGGCAAGGCAGAAAAAGCAAAAAAAAATATGTAGAAATCATTCCCTTTCTCTACTCAAAGCCAGAACAAACTGCTCCATTAAAACAAGTTGAATGTAAAGTTTGAAAAAAAATTTCTGTCTATTTAACTACAGGTACATTCACAATATTTTGTATCCCTCCTTTCAGAGATTAATGTTTTTACCACTCCTTCTGTGTCCAATGTTTCTTATGAGCACTGCTCTCCCACAAGCACAGAAAGAAAGTATACTTCGAGAAAAGTCTTTGTGCTCCTAAAAAACATTTACCATTTTGAGATCCAAAATATGATTCACTTATGCTCCTTATACTTTAGAACATCGAGGAATTTTTTTAATGTCTTTATGACCTCTCTCAGATGAGTTGAATAACCATTTGGATCTGCTGAAAATAGGCAATATATGCACTTGTTACAAATAAAATATCGCGCCTTTGAATTTGAAGTGCGGAACAGGCACATACATTACAAAAGGTGTCAGTAGTATTTTTAGTTTACACCTAAAAGAAGGACACATGATTTAATCTTAAATCAAAGCAAGAGATTTTTTTTATACAATAATTTTTCACATTTAAAGAAATTACAATTATATAAAAGTGATATTTGTAAATCAATAATTGCTTTTTGGTTATCTTTAATTCAGCAGTGGTTTTATTTTAATTCCAATTAAAAAATTCAATGCATACCATTTACTATATTAAAAGGAATTAGATTTGTATAACCTGGAGCACACATTAAGAAAACTGATTTCAGATTTGGAATCACCAATACAGAGTTATGTACAAACAGTTCTAAATCCTCATGCAACAGAAAATAAAAGAAACATTGATTCTCAGTCTTAACTGTTGTTTTTGCTTAACTATGAATAAAAATTCTGAGAAAAGATCAGTACATTTTATTAGCTATAAATCAGGTGGCAAACCTATCTAAGTACTTTCATACAATAACTTGAGTAGCAAGAACAATATCAACACAAGCTTCTAAATGTCAGTATTTCTTAATAAATCTACATTACCTAATGGGCTATTATCTTTAAAAATTATAGTTTGCTACACTTTTCATATACTAGTTAAGTTATAACTTTATTTTCCCAAGAGTGTTTCACCAGCTGAAGGTTAGGTATGTAAAAGGAACAAAATTTTTTTTATTATTTTTGTAGAATATAAAAGGGCTATTGAGGTAAAGTAATGGATTAGGTAAAGGCTGAAAAGATGCTTTGTTTTTAGCTACTCTTTTCTACCTGTTCTAAGACAAAATGTATTATAATCTAATATAATTATAGAAAAAAGGTTTTTTTACAGACTTTGTCTGTTTTGAATGATCTCATAGCTAGCCTCCTATTTCCATGGGTGTACATAGGGGGGTTTATTTTCTTTTATGTGAATTCACACTCTCTACCCAATTTCCAGAAAAATCACTGCAAATATGCAGTGAACGCATGGTAAAATATACCCTAGGCTGAAAGTGATAGCACACACACACCTAGAGAAGAAAGAGATATTAAATAAACCCAAAAAGTTAGGAGAGAAGTGTTTTTGCATCTCTCCTTTTTTCTTTTGACTGTGTCAACCATCAATTGTTGATCTGCTTCTGACATTTGGATTTGACTTACATCCCACCCCTTATTCTTCTTAGGTCTTGACTGACCATTTTTTTTCTCTTTTCTAAGAAACACCCCATTCTGTCCTCAGTCTTCATTTCTCAGCCAAGACTGAGGATGTCAATTTCTCTCACCTGCCTCTCACAGGTAATTTTATGGTCCAGTGGGAATTTATAAATTAATGCTGGAGTTCATAGAGGGCCATTATGATAGCACACCTTCACTGTGAGGTTGGTCAGATGAAGAGAACTCTGAGCTTGATTAGTTCTTTTTATCCAAGTGACCATGGAACGTGTTTAGGTTGGCTGCTGCCAGCTAGGAAAACTGCCTTTCCTTTAGAGGCAGGTGATGAAAATGGAAAAGCTTTGGCTGTGCTCTTCTTAGCCAAGACATGTAGTTTATAAGTTTGTCTAGTTACAACATTTTTAAACAACAGTCTAGCCCTCTCCTGGTAGCAGAGTGTCTGTCCAGCAGCTTTGAGAGAGGTTTGGCTTTCCAAGATGGGCTGGTGTACATGCTGCATGGCAAACAGCAAAAGTGTGATCCCTGGCTACTTAGGGTCACTAGCAATTGCCACATTGCAGCAACAAGGATGAGCAAAATCAGGGACAGGGCAGTGAGTTTAAATTTAAACCTCATGGACAGAAGACTGTTCTGCTGCTGAAGCCCCAAGTCAGCCTGAAAAGGGGCCGATATGCAGCATTATAGCCTGAGTTTGATATATATCAGCTGTTGATAGTAACACCTAAACCTGCTGATTCAAAACTTGCCACCAAACAGTCCTATAACCTGGAGCTAGATTCCTAGGAGCCCACAGAGATTTTTAATATCCTGAAATTTTACCAAGAATTGCTATAAAACAGAACAATGCTTGAGTATAAAAAGACACTGTTGGCAGGCATTCTCGTGCTTACCTCTGATTCACTGGCTTCTCAATCCATGTAGATTGTGCACCTCCTAAGCTTCTTCCAGAGATATAGCAGGCTGTTCCAGGGCTGGGAAGCTGGCAGGGAGACTGGCTGCCCTGGTTTAACCCAAGGCTGTGATTCAGAGTTTCCACAATAAGAGACAGTCTTATTTAGAAACAAGTGAGAGAGCCTAATACTTTGGCATTCACAACCAGGCATCCCTACCAATAGCTAGTATATCTTTATCTTTATACTCTAAATTAAAATCACATTGTATGCAGAATATATTGCACTGAGGAACAAAATTTTGATTGCATCCACAAAAATACTTATTCTTACATAATTCGAGTTTGCTGATCTCAAATTTGATATTAATTTTTTTCTGAAGCTACAGATTTTTGGCTTTGCAAGATTTTAGATTTTTATTTTGTTGTAAAATTTTCAACATTTTGTTTAACATAATGAAGTAGAATGTCGTTATGGGTATCATCTATGTGATCACAAAATGTTTTATATAAGGCAATAATACATCAATACATTAAAAGATCTAACCGAATCAGCATTTGTCTAGAGTTTCAAAATAGAACATATTAACACACTTATTTTAATCATAGAACTGGCTGATAACATGTAAATTTTATTCAGGAAAAAATTTGTGGTTATACATGTTGTGCTTGTGTACTTATGAGGACAATCTCATTTGATGCTCCAGTAGTAGTCTGCTAATATCTAGAGCTCCAAAATTAAAAAAAAAAATGACTCTTCATAAAGTGAATCTTAAGGCTACTGTCACATTTAATGTCACAGTAAGACAACAGCATTCTTCGAAACAGAAGGTAGTAGTTTTCATCTTCTTTGTTGACAAGAAAGTTTTTGAAACTGCCTTACAATATGCCATGCTGTTTCTTCTCCTCATTCATCTTCCTGGAAAATTCATTGACATGTATGAGAATTTGTTTTTAAGGTCCATTGAATACACCTACTTTTATCTTCTTGAAAGAGAATTCAGGAAAAGCCAAAAAATTTGTTGAAAGCATTATCTTTCTCTACTCAAAGCCTGAACAAATTCCTTCATTAAGCCTAGTTGAATGTGAAGTGTGAAAATTTTTTGTCTCATTTAATTACAAGTACATTCACAATATATTGCATTCCTATGTTCAGAGCTTCATGTTTTTTTTTACTCTTTCTGTGTCCAGTTTTTCTCATGAGCTCAGCTGTACCACAAGCACAGAAAGCAAGGATACTTCCTAAATTCTCTTTGTGGTCTTAAAAAAATTTATAATTTTAATATCCAAAAATATGATTCACTTATGCTCCTCATAATTTTGAATGTCATGGTCAACTATTATGTTTTTATAATCTTCTACAAGATGAGTTGAATAACCAATTAAAACCACAAAAAAATAGGCAATATATGCACTTTGTCACAAATGATGAAATATTGCACCTTTGAAGTTAAAGAGTATAACAGCCAAATGTATAACAGAAGGTGTCAGGACTATTCTTACTTTTACACCTACACGAAGAACCCATGACTCAATCTTATATCAAAACAAGAGGGTGTTTTTATATGACAATAATATTTCACATTTAAAAACAACTACATTTATGTAAGAGTGATGTTGGTAAATTGTAAATTGCCTTGTGATTATGTGTAATCCAAAAGTAGTTTTTTAACTCTAATTAAAAAACTAAAGCATGTTATTAACTGTATCAAAAAGAAATTAAATTTGTGTAAAAGCTAAAGCATGCATTAAAGAACTGATTTCAGATTTGGAATGCACGAATGCAGAGTTATGTAGAAACAATTCTAAAACCTCATGCAAAAAAAAAAAAAAGAAAAAAAATATTGTTTTTCAGTCTTAATTGTTTTTGCTTCAATATGGGTAAAAAGTCCAGGAAGAGATCAATATATTTCTATAAGCCATAAATCAGGTGTTAAGCCATTCTAAGTACAAATATAGAATAACTTGAGTAGCATCAACAATATTGGTGCAAGCTTCTAAATGTCAGTATTTATTAATAACTCTACCTTACCTAATGAGCTATTGTCTAGAAAAACTTTAGTTGTCTAATCTTTCAATATACTAGTTAATTTGTAACTTTATTTTTCTCACAGTGTTCCACCAATTTAGGTAAGGTATGTAAAAAAATGGAAAGATTTTCTGTATTTCTAAAATATTAAAAGGCTATTTAGGTAAAGTGATCAATTAAGTAAAGCCTGAAATGTGATTTTGTGTTTAGATTGTTTTCTACCTATTCTAAATTACAATCTATTATATTCTAATATGACTATAGGAGAAAGTTTTTTTACAGACTTAGTCCTTTTTGGGGAATTTCATAGCCAGCCTCCTATGACCACAGGCTAGAATATTGGGTTTATTTTTTATGTGAATTCACCGTCTCCTCATTTCCAGAGTAAACACTAGTAATTTTCAAAAAAAGCACAGTACTACTATTAACCCTGGGCTGTAAGTGATAGCAGAAACACACACATAGAAAAAAAAAAGAAGGAAAGTCAAATAGACCCAAAAGTTGAAAAAAAAGTTTTTTGCGCCTCTCTTTTTTTCTGTAACTGTGTCAATCAGCAACTGTTGATTGGCTTTTGACATCTTGCTGTGACTTGTTTCTGACCTCTTTACTCTTTATCTGTCCTGACTGGCCAGTTTCTTTCTCTCATTTTTACCAAACACCTCATACTCTTTTTAGTCTCCATTTCTCAGCCCAAAATGAGGCCCCTATTTTTTTCCCAGACTGGTTTGTATACTTTTTATGAATTGATGCTGAGGGTCATGGAGGGCCATTCGGACACTGCACCGTCAATGTGAGGCAGTCAGCTTGGAGAGAAATCTGAGCGTTATTGGTACCTCATATCCAAGTGACCATAGAATGAGTTTGGGTTGACTGCCGCCAGCTAGAAAGACTTTCTTCACTTTAGAGGAGGCCGCGGAAAATGAAGAAGCTTTGGCTGTATTTTTTTTTTTGACCAGGGCATGTAGTTTGTAAGTTTTTCTAGTTACCACTTCTTTTATCACAGTCTAGCCCTCTCTTGGTAACAGAGCATTTGCTGCATTGGCTCTGAGATAGGTGTGGCCTACCTAGGCAAGTTTTCAGCCTTGCTTCAGGGCAAATAACTAAAGGTGTCATCCCTGGTATTGTAGTGGCAATAGCAGCTCCCACATCAGTGATGTAGAGTTACGTAGAAACAGTTCTAAAACCTCATGCAACAGAATATGAAAAAAATATTGTTCCTAAGTCTTATTGTTTTCTTAAATATGGGTAAAAATTCCAGGAAAAGATTAGTACATTCCTATAAGCTATAAATCAAGTGGTAGGCCGTTATAAGTATGGTTATACAATAACTTGAGTGTTAAGCCTAATCCAGAGGGACCCGAAAAATTGAAGACGAACAAAGTCCGTCGATTACACATCAAAGCTTTATTGTCTAGCTTGGCCAAGTGGCGGTAACTCCGACAGAGGTCTGAGGGATAGTGCGCCGGCCCTTTGTTCTATTTAGCTTTTATAGTTTTGTAAGTGGGAAGTACAAAAGCAAAAATTGTAATTAGGAGCCCCTTACCCCTATTGGTTATAGTCATATGTCCTTTAACATGATAGAACCATGTTCAATTTGCAAGCCATACATTATTTTGGAGAAAACAAAATTTACAAGTCAACACAAAGGTAGAAAGATGTCTTTTTACATATTAAAAGGCATTCCTATATTATCTAGTGTTTATCTGCCATCTCTCTGTCCAGAGTCACACGTGTTAATTATACACATTTACATAGGAGAGGTAGTTTCTGTGGGGACAAATGCCTGCAAATGGTTCACTGCTATAAGAAAAGGTTTATTTTGGCTTTTCTCTCCCTGTACCTGGCTAGCCATTCACTTCATTCCCCACAGACTTGGTGGAATGTCTGGGAATCCGTTTTCCTCCCCTTTGCATTTACAATACAATGCCAAGGGCCATCCTGGTCATGCCAATTACACAGTACAGGGACTATTTCTCACAATTTCTCTGCACACCTTAACCCAAATTAATAAAATGTTCTTCAAGCCTCCCAAAACATTAATATTAATTCTGTAGCTTTTGGTACTTTACAACACCTGTGGGTGAGGTGGCACAATGGCTCCTCATTGAGTAACAACAACAATATTGGTGCAAGCTTCCAAAAGTCAGTATTTATTAATAAATTTACCTTACCAAATGGGCTATTGTCTAGAAAAATTATAGTTGTCTACTCTTTTCATATACTAACTTTATTTTTTTCAGTGTTCCACCAGCTGAAGCTTAGATATGTAAAAAACAAAACAAAACAAAACCCAGAAATATTTCTGTTTTTCTACAGTATGAAAAGCTATTGAGGTAAAGTGATTAATTAGGTAAAGGCTGAAAGGTGCTTTTCTGTTTAGCTACTGTTTTCTACCTATTCTAAATCACATTATTATTTCTTAATATGATTATAGAGAAAAGTTTTTTCACAGACTTAGTTGTTTTGGGTGAGCTTATAGCCAGTCTCCTATATCTACGAACCTAGATAGAGATTTTATTTTCTTCTATGTGAATTCACACACCCTGCCTCATTTTCATAGAAATTACTGCAAATCTGTAAAAAAAAAAGGCACAGTTCAAGTATTAACCCTGGTTTGTAACTGATAGCACACACATACCCTTAAAAAGAAGAAAAATCAAATAAATGCAAAATGTTGGCAGAGAAGTGATTTTGTGCCTTTTTTCTTTCTTGTAATTGTTTCACCCAGCAACTGTTGATCAGCTTTTGACATCTGGCTCTGACTTTCATCCTCACCCCTTATTCTTTTTTGCTCAGGGACTGGCCAGTTTTTTTTCTCTTTTCTACCAAACGCCCCATTCTTTATCTAATCTCCATTTCTCAGCCAGATTGAGGCCCTCTATTTCTTTGCCTTGTCTGTCTCAGGTACTTTTTATGGTCCAGTATGACTTTATGAAGTAATGCTGAGGGGCATGGTGGGCCATTGTGACAGCCCATTTTAACTGTGGGGCAATTCCATGGAGAGAATGTTTAAAGTGATTGGTTCCTCATATCCAAGTGACTTTAAAACTTGTTTGGGTTAGTTGCTGCCAGCTAGAAATACTGCTTTTAATTTTGAGAGGGCTGCAGAAAATGGAAGATCTTTGTCTCTGCTCTTTTTGGCCAGGGCATGTAGTTTGTAATTTTGTCTTGTTACCACTTCGTTTAAAACACAGTTTAGCCCTTTTCTGGTAGCAGTATGGCTGCAGCAGCAGCAGCATTGAAAGAAATGTGGCCAGCCAAGGCATGCTGGCGGCTCTGCTGAAAAGATGTCATCCCTGGCCATATAGGGCACTTGAAGTTTCCACATGGCAGCACAGAGGAGGAGCAAAGGCAAGGAAAAGGCAGTGAGTTTAAATTT
Organism: Saccopteryx leptura; assembly: GCF_036850995.1. Taxonomy (NCBI): domain Eukaryota; kingdom Metazoa; phylum Chordata; class Mammalia; order Chiroptera; family Emballonuridae; genus Saccopteryx; species Saccopteryx leptura. The sequence continues at coordinate 181,959,029 of NC_089503.1, read as the reverse complement.
AAAACTCATGGGCAAAACAATGTTTTGCAGCTAAAGACCCAAGGCTGCCCGAAGAGGGGCATGTATGCAGCATCAGAGCCTGTGTTTGACATCTATCATGTGTTGGTAGTAACTCAGAACACCACTGCCTATAAGCCTGTTGCCATGGAGTCTGCTACCCAGGAGCCCAATTCCTAGGGACCCACAGAGTTTTTGATGTCCTGAAGTCCTACCAAGAATTGCTAAAAGAAATAACAATGTTGGACCATAAAAAGAAATTGTTGTCCAGCACACATTTGCTTAACTCTTATTTGCTGGCTTTGTAGCCACATAGATTGTGCACCAGCATAACTTCTTCTAGCAACATAGCAGGCTGTACCAGGGTGGGCATTTGAGAGAATGACAGAGTGCTGGGGTTCAGCCCCAAGGTTTTATTTAGGGTTCCCTCAAAGAAAATAGGTCTCAGCTAGAAACAAATTTGAGAGTACAATTTTTTGGAATTCACAGACAGGCATCTCGAACAATTGCTAGCATAGCTCTATTTTTATACACTAAGTTACAATCACATTGTATGCAGTATACATTGCACTGGGGAACAAAATTTTGGTTGAATTCACAAAAATGCTTTTTCTTACATAATTCAAGTGTGCTGATCTCTAATCTGATATTAATTTTTCTTTGGAACTACAGATTTTTTGCTTCTCACAAATTTAGATTTTAATTTTATTGTGAAATTTTCAACATTCTGGGTTTTTTTTGTTTTTTTTTTTGTTTTTTATTGTTTTCTTTTTGTATTTTTCTGAAGCTGGAAACGGGGAGAGACAGTCAGACAGACTCCTGCATGCGCCCGACCGGGATCCACCCGGCACGCCCACCAGGGGCAACGCTCTGCCCACCAGGGGGCAATGCTCTGCCCCTCCGGGGTGTCGCTCTGCCGCGACCAGAGCCACTCTAGCGCCTGGGGCAGAGGCCAAGGAGACATCCCCAGCGCCCGGGCCATCCTTGCTCCAATGGAGCCTTGGCTGCGGGAGGGGAAGAGAGAGACAGAGAAGAAGGAGTGGGGGGTGAAGAAGCAAATGGGCGCTTCTCCTGTGTGCCCTGGCCGGGAATTGAACCCAGGTCCCCTGCACGCCAGGCCAACGCTCTACTGTTGAGCCAACCGGCCAGGGCTCAACATTCTGTTTAACAAAACAAGGTAGAATGTTTTATTGGACATCATCTATGTGATCATAAAATAATTTATGTAAAACTGTAATACACTAATACACTAAAAGATATAACTGAATTTGAATTGGTTTACAATTTCAAAATAAAACATATTAAAACACTTATTTCAATCAGGAAACTTGCTCTAAACTTATATAAATTTTATTCAGGAAAAAATTTGCATTTGTACATCTTATGTTTGCATCTTTATTGAGGATAATTTTTTTGATTGTCTAGCAGTATTCTGCTAATATCTAACATCTCCAAAGTTTTGGGGAAATTGAATGAGGAGAGTGTTCAGGTTGTGAATCTTAATGTTACATTTAATGTCCAGAAAGCCAACAGCATCCTTTGAACCAGAACTGCATAGTTTCCTTCTCCTTTGTTGCCAAGAAATTTTTATGTAACTGCCACTACAATCTGCCATACTACTTTTTCTTTTCATTCATCTTCATGGCAAATTCTTTGTAATGTAAGAGAATTTGATTTTAAGGTCCATCGAATACATCTGCATTTATCATCTCAAAAGACAAGACAGGAGAAGCAAAAAGATATGTTAAAAGTATTCACTTTTTTAATTCAAATCTTGAATTAAGTCAAGTTAAATGTGAAATATTGAAAAAAAATTTCTATCTCATTTAACTACAAGTACATTCACAATATTTTGCATCCCTACTTTCAGAGCTTCATGTTTTTGCCACACTTTCTTTGTCCACTGTTTTTCATGAGCCTGGCTGTCCCACAAACATAGAAAGTAGAAATATTCGTGAAACCTCTTTGTAGTATTAGAAAAAATTTAACATTTTGAGATCCAAAAAATAATTCGCTTATGTTTCTCATACTTTAAAATGTTGAAAAAAAATTTAATTTTTTATAATCTCTCAGATGAGTTGAATAACCAATTAGAACTGCTGATAATAAGTAATATATGCACTTGACACAAATGATGAAATATTGAGTCTTTGACTTGAGTAGAAGCCCCGTATATAACTGAAGGCCTATTCATACATTTACACAAAACAAAGAATCCATGACTCAATCTTAAATCAAAACAGGAGGGTGTATTTATATGACAATAATTTTGACATTTAAAAACAACTGGAATTTTGTAAAAGTGATGTTTGTAAATCGTTAAATGCCTTGTGGTTATGTTTAATGCTACAGTCATTTTTTAACTTCAATTTAAAAACAATTCATGTAATTAACTGTATCAAAAAAATTAAATTTTCATAAAAACTTGATCACACATTAAAAAACTGATTTATGATTTGAAATAAGTGATGCAGAGTTATGTAGAAAAACTCCTAAAATTTCATGCAACAGAAAATGAAAAAAAATTGTTCCTTTGTCTTTATTGTTGTTTTCCTTCAATATGGGTAAAAATTCCATGAAAAGTTCAGTATATTTTTATAAGCTGTAAATTAGGTGGTAAGCAATTCTAAGTACATTTATACAATAACTTGAGCAGCAAGAACAATATTGGTGCAAGTTTTTAAATTTCAGTATCTATTAATAACTCTTATTAGGTAATGGGCTATTGTCTAGAAGAATTATTACAAGTCAACTCTTTTCATATACTAGTTAAGTTCTAATTTTATTTTTCCCAGAGTGTTCCACCAGTTGAAGGTCAGGTATATAAAAAACAGATTTTTTTAATTAATCTAAAATATGAAAAATCTGTTGAGGTAAAGTGATGGATTAGGTTAAAGCTGAAAGGTACTTTTTTGTTCACCTACTCTTTTCTACCTATTCTAAATTACAATCTATTATTTTCTAATATAATTGTAGGAGAAAGTTTTTTCACAGACTTAGTCTGTTTTGGAGATCTCATCTTCAGCCTCCTATGTCCACATGCCTAAATATGGGATTTATTTTCTTTTATGTAAATTTACATTCTCTGCTCTGTTTCCAAAAAATCCCTGCTAATATTCAGAAAAAACCTATTAACACTGGGCTGTAAGTGATAGCACACAGACACCCCAAAAAATATAAGGGGAATAAAATAGACCCAAGAATTTGCGCCTCTCCTTCTTTCCTGTGACTGTGTCAACCAGCAAATTTTGGTCAGCTCTTGACCTCTGGCTCTGACTTGGTTTCCCACTCCTTATTTTTTAAAAAACTAAATGGCCAGTTTCTTTCTCTATTTTCTGTGAAATGCCCCATTCTCTCCCAGTCTCCAATTCTCAGCCCAGACTGAGGCCCTTTATTTCTCTGCCCTGCTGTCTTGGATACTTATTACAGTCCAGTGGGTTTTTATAAATTAATGCTGAGAGGAATGGAGGGCCATTCTGACAGCTCACCTTCACTCTGAGGCAAGCTGCATAGTAAGAACTCTTAGCGTGATTGGTCCCTCATATCCAAGTGACTGTAGTACGTGTTTGGGTTGGCAGCTGCCAAATAGAAAGACTGTCTTAAATTTAGAGGCACCTGTAAAAAATGGAGGAGCTTTGGCTGTGCTCTCCATGGCCATGGAGTGTAGTTTGTAAGTTTGTCTAGTTACCACTACTTTTAAATCACAGTCTAGCTCTCTCCTATTAGTAGAGTGGTTGCCACAGCAACTCTGAAAAAGTTGTGGCCTGCACATGTAGGACAGTGAACCTGATGAAGTGCAAACAGTAAAAGGTGTCATCCTTGGCCACATAGGGGCACAAGCAGTTTCTACATTAGAGCACACAAGACGAGAAAAACAGAAACAGGAAAGTGAGTTTAAATTTAAACCTTATGGGCAAAATACCATCCTGCAGTTGAAGCCCCGAGGCAGCCAGAAGGGAGGCTGGTATGCAGCATCAGAGCCTAAGTTTGATATCTATCATGTTGTAGTAGTTACGCCTAAAACATCTACCTTTAATCTTGCTCCCACAGAGTCTGCTACACAGGATACCAATTCCTAGAAGCCTGCAATAACTTTTGAAGTCCTTAAGTTCTACCAAGAACTGATAAAAAACAGAACAACATGGACAACAAAAAGACATTGTTGTCAGGCACTAGAGCTTACCTTTGTTTCACTGGCTTCATGGAACCTGTACTGTGAGCACCTCCTGAGGTTTTTCAAGAGATGTAGCTTTCACAGGGCTTGGCAGCTGGCAAGAAGACTGGCTTCTAAAACCAAATCTTGGGGTGTGGTTCAGGGATCCCTCAGAAATAGATGACCTCAGCTAGAAACAAGTGACAGAACCTAATTCTTTGGAATTCACAGACAGGCACTTCTACCAATGGCTAGTATAGATTTATTTTTATACTCTAAGTTACAATCACATGGTATGCAGAATATATTGCACTGGGGAACTAATTTTTGGGTGCACCCACAAAAACACTTGTTCTTACATAATTTGAATGTGATTATCTCAAATTTGATATTAATTTTTACTCTGGAGCTATAAATTTTATACTATTAATGACTTTAGATTTTTATTATATTGTAAAATTTTTAACATTTTGTTTAACATAACAAGTAGAATATATTCTTGGGCATCATCTATGTGATCATATAATAATTTATATAAGGCAAAAATACACTAATACACTAAAAACATAATTGAATCAAAATTAGTCTACAATTTTGAAATAGAACATATTAAGAAACTTATTTTAATCATAAAAGTTGCTCAAAATGTTTATAAATTTTATTCAAAAAATTTGCATTTGTACCTCTTGCTTTTGTGTACTTGAGGATAATTTTGTTCAGTACTCCAGCACTGCTAATACCTAACAGCTCCAAAGTTTTCGAGAATCTGAACAATTTGACTTTTCAGGAAGTGGATATTAATGCTAATGTTATATTTAATGTCTCAGAAAGCCAACAGCATCTTTTAAAAAAATTCAGTTTCCTTCTTCTTTGTTGCCAAAGGAGTTTTTTGTAACTGTCACTACAATCTGCCATGCTATTACTTCTCCTCATTCATCTTTCTTGCAAAAATTTCGTTATTTATGAGTATTTGAATTTAAAGTCCATTGAATACACTTTTTTAATATCCTCAAAATACATGGCAGAAAAATAAAAAATATATATTTTGAAAGCATTTACTTTCTATATTCAAAGCCTGAACAAACTGCTTTATTTAGCCAAGTTGAAAGTAAGTGTGAAAAAAAATTTTCTGTCTCTTTTTACTACAGGTATATTTACAATATATTTGTTCCTCTTTTTAGAGCTTTTGATTTTTGCCACTCCTTCTGTGTCCATTGCTTCTTACGAGCTCGGCTATCTCGCAAGCACAGAAAGGAAGGATACTTTTTGAAACCTCTCTGTGCTCCTAAAATTTTTTTCATTTTGAGGTAAAAAAAAATGATTCACTTATGCTCCTCATATTTTAGAACATTGAGGACAATTTTAATGTTTTTATAATCTTCTTTTAGATAAGTAGAATAACCAGTTAAAACCACTGAAAATAGGCAATATATGCCCTTGTCACAAATAATAAAATATTGCACCTTTGAAGTTGAGGTGTGTAACAGCCACGTGTATCATATAACAGAAGGTGTCAAGAGTATTTTTACTTTTACACCTACATAAAGATACCATGATTCAATCTTAAATTAAAAGAAGAGTACATATTTATACAACAATAATTTTTCACATTTAAAAACAACTACCATTATGTAAAAGTGATGTATTTAAATTGTTAATTGCCTTGTTGTTATGTTTAATCCAACTGTCTTTGTGTTTTAATTTTAATTTAAAAACCAATGCATGCCATTAACAGTATCGAAAATAATTTAAATTTGCATAAAAACTAAAGCACACATTAAAAACATTTCCTATTTGTAGTCAGTAATGCAGAGTTATGTAGAAACAGTTCTAAAACCTCATGCAACAGAAAATAAAAAAAAATTGTTTCTCAGTCTTAATTGTTGTTATGCTTCAATATTGTCTTAATTGTTGTTATGCTTCAATATTGTAAAATTCCAGAAAAAGATCACTATATTTATATAACCTATAAATCAGGTGGTAAGCCATTCTAAGTAAAGTTATAAAATAACAAGGAGCAACAACAATATTGGCACAAGCTTTTAAATGTCAGTATTTATTAATAACTTTATCTTACCTAATGAGCTATTTTCAAAAACATTATAGTTGTCTACTCTTCTTATATACTAGTTAAGTTGTAACTCTATTTTTTCTCAGAGTGTTCCACCAGCTGAAGGTTAGGTATGTAAAATAACAGAAGATTTCTATTTTTCTTGAATAGGAATTGGCTATTGAAGTAAATTGATTGATTAGGGAAAAGTTGAAAAGTTTTTTTTGTGTTTAGCTATTTTTTTTTCTATTGTAAATCACAATTTATTATTTTTTAATATGATTATAGGAGAAAGTTTTTTCACAAGTTAGTCTGCTTTGAGGGACCTTATAGACAGATTTCTATGTCCATGGGCCTCAATAAGGGGTTTATTTTTTTATGTGTATTCACACCTTCTGTCTCATTTTCAGAGATAACACTGCAAATTGGATGAAAAAGCATGGTGCAACTATTAACCCTGGGCTGTAAGTGATAGTATACCCACACCCAGAAAAAGAAGTAGGAGAATCAAATAGACCTAAGAAGTTAGGAGCAAAGTGTTTTTGCACCTCTCTTTCTTTTCTGTGACTTTGTCAACCAGCAACTGTTGATCAGCTTTTGGAATCTGGCTCTGACTTGCTCCTCACCCTTTATTTTATTTTTTGGTCTTAACTGGCCAGTTTCTTTGTCTCTTTTCTTCCAAACACCCCATTCTCTCTCCAGTCTCCATTTCTCAGCCCAGACTGAGACCCTCTTTTCTCTGCCCAGGACAAGCAGAGAGAGGGATAGAGCAATAATTTTAAATTTAAACCCCATGAGCAAAACATTTTCCTGTTGCGGAGGCCCTAAGGCAGTGTGAAGAGGAGCCAGTATACAGCATCAGAGCCTGTGTTTGACATCTGTAATGTGGAGGTAGTAAAAGTAACACCATTACATCAAAGCCTTCTCCCATGGTGTTCGATACCACAGGGCCTGAATCCTAGGTGCCAATAGAGATTTTTTATTTCCTGAAGTTCTACCAAAAATTGCTAAAGGACTGAACAACACTAGACCATAAAAAGATATTCATGGGAGGCACTCTCGGGCTATCCTCTGGTTCACTGGCTTTGCAATACCCACAAAGTGCATACCTCCTAAGCTCCATCCAGTAGCATAGAAGGCTGTCCCAGGGCAGGGCATCTGGCAGGAATGCTGGCTTCCAGGGTTCTGCCTCAGGGTGTGATTTGTAATTTCAGCAGAAAAGAGGGCCTAGAAAAAAGACAAAGAGACCAATTCTTCTGCACTATCAGCCAGCCATCTCTACCAATGGCTAGTATAGCTTTATTTTTGTACACTAAGTTACAAACACATTGTATGCAGAATACATTGCACTGGGAAACAAAATTTTGGTTTCATCCACAAAAACACTTGATCTTACATAATTCTAGTGTGCTGATCTCAAATCTGATATTAATTTTTCTATGGAGCTAAAGATTTTTTGTTTTTCATGATTATAAATTTTCATTATATTGTAAAATATTTAACATTTTATTTAACATAACAAAATATAATGTCATTTTGGGCATCATCTATGTCATCATATAATAATTAATATGTATCAGTACTGCTCTAAAATATATTACTAAATTAGAATTTGTCTACAATTTTTAAATGTAACATATTAAAATACTTTTTAATCATAAAATTTGATAAAAATATTTATAAATTTTATTAAGAAAAAATACCTCTTGCATTTGTGTAATTGTTGAGGATAATGTTGTTTGATATTTCATAAGTAGTCTGCTAATATATAACAGCTTCAAAATTTTCTAGAAACAGACAAGGTGACTATTCAGCATTTGCATATTAATACTAATTTTACACTTAAAGTCACAGAAAGCCAACAGCATCCTTTGAACCAAAAGTTTATACTTTCCCTCTTCTTTGTTGCCAAGGAATTTCTTTGTAACTGTCATTAAAATCTGCATTGCTGTTTGTTCTCCTCATTCATCTTCCTGGAATATTTTTTAACATGTATAAAAATTTGATTTTAAGGTCCATTGAGTACACCTGCTTTTATCTTCTTAAAAGACAAGGCCTAAAAAAATGTAAAAAATATGTTTAAATCATTCTTTTTTTTATTCAAAGCCTGAACAAACTGCTTCATTAAGATAAGTTGAGTGTGAAGTGTAGAAAAAATTTTTCTGTCTCGTTTAACTTTAGGTACATTAACAATACTTTGTGTCTTTATTTTAGAACCTTATGTTTTTGCCACTATTTTGTGTACAGTGTTTCTCACGACTTTGGCTTTCCCACAAGTGCAGAATGCAAGGATACTTTGTGAAACCTCTTTTTGGTCTTATAAGAATTCACAATTTTGAGCTAAAAGTATAATTCAGTTATTATCTTCATACTTTAGAAAGTTGAAGATTTTTTAATGTCTTTAAAATCTTCTCTAAGATGAGTTGGATAACCCATTAGAACTGTTGAAAATAGGCAATGTTTGCACTTGTCACAAATGATGAAATATTGTGGTGCTGAAGTTAAAGTGTGTAATAGTCACATATATAACAGATGGTGTCAGTTTTATTACTTTTACACTTACACAAAAAAATCCATGATTTACTCTTAAAAAAAAAGGGGGTGTTTTTATAGGACAATATTTTTTGATATTTAAAAACAACTATAATTATGTAAAATTGATGTTTTAAATTATTAATTGCAGTGTGGTTATGTGTAATTCAACACTCATTGTTCTTTAACTCCAATTTAAAAACCAAGGCATGTTATAAACAGTATCAAAAATAAATTAAATTTGCATAAAAACTGGACCATGCATTAAAAAACTGATTTCAGATTTGGAATTACTGATGCGGTGTTATGTAGAAAGATTTCTAAAATCTAATGCAACAAAAAATAAAAAAATTAGCTATAAATCTAGTAAGCCATTCTAGGTATGGCTATACAATAACTTGAGTTGCTACAACAATATTGGCACAAGCTTCTAAATGTCAGTATTAATTCATAACTCTACCTTACCTAATATGCTATCGTCTTGAAAAATTATAGTTTTTTACCCTTTTTACATACTACTTAAGTTGTAACTTTATTTTTCTCAGAGTGTTCTACCAGTTGAAGGTCAGGTATGTTAAAACAAATTGGAAAGTTTTTCTATTTTTCTATAATATAAAAGGGTATTGAGGTAAAGTGATTGATTAGGTAAAGGCTGAAAGGTGCTTTTGTCTTTAGCTACTGTTTTTTACCTATTCTAAATCACAATTAATTATTTCTCAGTATGATTATAGAAAAAAATTTTGTCACAGACTAATTCCATTTTCCAGAATTTCATAGCCAGCCACCTATGTCCATAAAACTATATAGGGGGTTTATTTTTCTCTATGTGAATTCACACCCTCTGCCTTATTTCTAGAGAAATCACTGTGAATCTGCAGAAAAAGGACAGTGCAAGTATTAATTCTAGGTTGTCCGTGAAAGAGCAACATGCCCAAAATAAGAAGAAGGAGAATCAAATACTCTCAAGAAGTTAGGAGAGAAGTTTATTTGTGCCTCTTTTTTTTTTGTGACTATGTCAACCAGCAACTGTTAATCAGCTTTTGACATCTGGCTATGACTTGCGTTTCCACCACTTATTCTTTTTCAGTCTTGCCTGGACAGTTTCTTCTCTCTTTTCTACCAAATGACCCATTCTCTTTCCAGTTTCCATTTCTCAGCCCAGACTGAGGCCTTTATTTCTCAACCTGCTGTCTCAGGTACTTTTTATGAACCAATGAGACTTTATAAATTGATGCTGAGGGGTATGAAATGCCATTGTGACAGAGCACCTTCACTGTGAGACAGTCCTCATTTAAAGAACACTAAGAGTGATTGGTACCTCGTATCCAAGTGATCTTAGAATGCATTTGGGTTGGTTGCTGCCAGCTAGAAAGACTGCATTTACATTAGAGATGGATGCACAAAATGGAGGAGCTTTGGCAGTGGTCTTTTTGGCCAGGGTGTGTAGTTTGTAAGTTTGTCTAGTTACCACTTTTATAAATCACAGTATAAACCTCTCCTATTAGCAGAGTGGCTGTGGCAGTTATTGTGGGAGAGCTGTGGCCTACCCAGGTAGTTCGACTGCCCTACTGCATGACAAACAGCAAAAGATGTCATCCCCAGATCCTTAAAAGCACTAGCAATTTTTACCTCGCAGCACACAGAAGGGGCAAAGACAGGGACAGGACAGTGAATTTAAATTTAAGCCCCATGGGCAAAACACTATTCTGCAGCTAAAGCTCCCAGGCTGCCCATAGGGGTGCTGGTATGCAGTGTCAGAGGCTGAGTTTCACATCTATCAAGTTGTGGTAGTAACACATAAGACCACTGCCTCAAAGACTGCTACCACATAGTTTGCTCCCAGAAATTCTAATTTCTAGGGGCCCACAGGGATTATCAATCAGTATATTTCTATATGCTATAAATCAGATGGTAAGCCAATCTAAGTACGGTTATACAATAACTTGAGTAGCAACAATATTGATACAAGCTTCTAAATGTCTGTATTTTTTAATAACTCTACCTTTCCTAGTGATCTATTGTCTAGAAAAAATATAGTTGTCTACTCTTTTCATATTAACTTTATTTTTCTCAGACAGTTCCACCAGCTGAAGGTCAGGTATGTAAATAGAATGGAAAGTTTTTATATTTTTCTAGAATATGAAAAGGCTATTGAGGTAAAGTGATGGATTAGGTAACAGCTGAAAGGTGCTTTTGTGTTTAGCTACTGTTCTTTATCTATTATAAATCACAATCTATTATTTCCTAATATGATTATAAGAGAAAGTGTTTTTTTTTTTTTACAGAATTAGTCCTTTTTTTGGGATCTCATAGCCAGCTTCCTAGTCTACAGACTTAGATAGGGGGTTTATTTTCTTTTATATGAATTCAAATCCTTTACCTCATTTTTAGAAAAATCACTGCAAATTTGCAGAAAAAGCGGGTTGAACTATTAACCCTGGGCTTTAAGTGATAGCACAAACAAACTCAGAAAAATAAGAAGGGGAATCAAATAGACCCAAAAAGTTACAAGAGAAGGGTTTTTGCTCATCTTTTTTTTTCCTGTGACTGTTGCAACCAGCAAGTGTTGATAGGCTTTTGCAATCTGGCTCTGACTTGCATCCTCACCCTTTACTTATTTTTATTTTTTGGTCTTGACTGGACAGTTTTTTTCTCTCTTTTCTACCAAATGCTCAATTCTTTCCCCAGGCTTCATATCTCAACCTAGACTGATGCCCTCTATTTCTCTGCTCTGCTATCTTGGTTACTTTTAAGTACCAGTGAGACTTTATAAATTTATGTTGAGGGGCAAAAAAGGCCATTGTGAAAGTGCACCTTCACTTTGAGGCAGGCAGCATTAAAAGAATTCTGAGCATGTTTGATCCCTTGTATTCAAGTGACTGTAGAATCATTCTGTTTGGCTGCTGCCAGCTAGAAAGACTGTCTTTACTTTAGAGGCAACTGCGAAAAATGGAGGAGCTTTGGCTGTGCTCTCCTTGGACAAGGCATGTAGTTTCGAAGTTTGTCTAGTTACCACTTTTTTAAATCACAGTCTAGACTTTTTCTGTTAGCAGAGCAGCTGAGGCATGTGCTGTGGGAGAGGTGTGGCCTACCCAAGCTGTCTGGCAACCCTGCTGCAGGGAAAAAAGCAAAAGGTGTCATCCTTTGCTTCATACAGGCACTAGCAGTTTATACAATGCAGCACTTAGGATGAGCAAAGGCAGAAACAGGGAAGTGAGTTAAATTTATACCCCATAAAAAATACTGTCCTGAGTTTAAGCACCAAGCAGCCCGAAGAAAGGCCAGTATGCAGCATCAGAGCCTGAGTTTGACATCTATCAGGTGTGGTAGTAACACCTAAAACTGCTGCATCAAAGCCTGCTACAGCAAAGTCCGCTACCCAAGAGCCCAAATCCTAGGGGCCCACAGAGATTTTCAATGCGAAATGACAGAAGAACACTGGACTATAAAACAACATCGTTCGCAGGTTCTCTCAGGCTTACTTCTGGTTTGGTGGCATTTTAATCTCGGTAGAGTGCACACCTCCTGAACTCATTCCAGTGACATAGCAGGCTGTTCAAGGCTGGGAAGTTTGCAGGAAGATTTGCTGCCAGCATCAAGCTAATGGGTTTGATTCTGGGTTTTCACAGAAACAGAAAAACTCAGCTATAAACATGTGAGAGAGCAAAATTCTTTGGCATCCACAGCCATGCATTTCTAACAATGACTAGTATAGCTTTATTTTTATACATTAATTTATGATCACATTATATGCAAAATATATTGAACTGGGAAACAAAAATTTGTTTGCAGCCACAAAAACACTTGTTGTTAAATAATTTGAGTGTGCTGATTACAAATCTTATATTAATTTTTTTCTGAAGCTACAGATTTTTTGCTTTTCATGATTTTAGATTTTTACTTTATAGTAAAATCTAAAATTTTTTTAACATAATGAAGAAAACATCTTCTTAGGCATCATATATGTGATCATATAATAATTTATATAAGGAAGTAATAACTAAAAGATATAATTGAATAAGAATTTCTCTACAATTTTAAAATAAAACAAATTAAAACACATATTTTAATCATAAAACTTGCTCTAAACTTATATAATTTTATTTCAAAAAAAATGTTTTATACCTCTTGTGTTTGTGTACTTCTTTTTTTTTTTTTTTTTTTTTTTTTTTTGCATTTTTCTGAAGCTGGAAACAGGGAGAAACAGTCAGACAGACTCCTGGGCATCGCCATGTTGCGACCAGAGCCACTCTAGCGCCTGAGGCAGAGGCCACAGAGCCATCCCCAGCGCCTGGGCCATCTTTGCTCCAATGGAGCCTTGGCTGCGGGAGGGGAAGAGAGAGACAGAGAGGAAGGTGTGGTGGAGGGGTGGAGAAGCAAATGGGCACTTCTCCTGTGTGCCCTGGCCGGGAATCGAAACCGGGTCCTCTGCACGCTAGGCCGATGCTCTACCTCTGAGCCAACCGGCCAGGGCCTGTGTACTTCTTGAGAACAATTTTGTTTTATGCTCCAGCAGTAGTCTGCTTTTATCTGACAGCTCAATAGTTTTTGGAAAACTGAACAAGGTGACTGTTCAGGAAGTGAATCTTATCACTAATTTTACATTTAATGTTGGAGAGAGCTAATAGCATTCTTTGAACTAGAAGTTTATAGTTTTGTTCCTCTTTGTTGCCAAGGAAGTTCTTTGTAACTGCCATTATATTCTGACAAGCTCTTCATTCTCCTAATTCATCTTTAGCACAAATTTTTTGTTGTGTATTTGAATTTGATTTTAAGTGTCAACAAATACATCTGCTTTTATCTTCTCAAAAAACAAGGCAGGAAAAAATATGTTGAAAGCATTCACTTTCTCTATTCAAAACCTGAACATACTGCTTCATTAAGCCAAGTTGTATGTAAAGTGTGGAGAAAATTTTTCTGTCTCATTTAACTAAAGATACATTTACAGTACTTTGTGTCAATACTTTTATAACTTCAGGTTTATGCCACTTTTTTGTGTCCTGTGTTTCTCAAGAGCTCGGCTGTCCAACACGCACAGAAAGCAAAAATAATTCGTAAAACCTCTTTGTTCTCCTAGAAAAAATTTACCATTTTAGAATCCTAAAAATGATTCAGTTAGGCTCCTAATACTTTACAATATTGAGGAAAATTTTAATGTCTTTAAAACCTTCTCTAAAGAAGAAAGAGAATCAAAAATTTAAAAAAATGAGATAGCCCTACAAGAATAATCTGACTCCATCAGAAAGAATAACATAAGAATAATAGGTATATCAGAGGGAGAAGAGAGAGAAAATGGAATGGAGAACATACTCAAACAAATAAAAGATGAGAACTTCCCAAGCCTGTGGAAAGAACTAAAGCCTCAAGTTCAAGAAGCAAACAGAACTCCGAGTTTTCTTAACCCCAACAAACCTACTCCAAGGCATATCATAATGAAATTGACACAAACCAACAGCAAAGAAAAAATTCTCAAGGCAGCCAGGGAAAAGAAGAATACAACATATAAAGGAAGGCCCATTAGATTATCATCAGATTTCTCAGCAGAAACTCTACAAGCTAGAAGAGAGTGGACCCCAAAATTTAAAGTCCTGAAAGACAGGAACTTTCGGCCACGAATACTATACCCATCAAAGCTATCCTTCAAATATGAAGGAGAAATAAAAACATTCACAGATACAGAAAAGAAGAGGGAATTTATCATCAGAAAACCCCCACTCCAGGAATTACTAAAGGGGGTTCTCCAATCAGATACAAAGAACAAAAAAAAAACAGAGCCACAAGTAAAAGCTCCAAGAAGAACACAATAAAACCAAATTTAAACTGTGACAACAACAAAAAGAAAGGGGGGGAGAAGATGGAGATTAAGAGTAGCAAAGGACGATGGAGTGCAAAAGTACTCACAAAATAGTTCGCTACAATGAACAGGGTAGGGACCCTTTTCATTACTCAAAGGTAACCAGCATTGAAAAAACCACCACAGAAGCACATGAGATAAAAAAGATAGCAACAGAGGAAAGATGTATGGAACACAACCAAATAAAAACAAAAGATAGAAAAACAAAAGAGAAGGATCAAACAAGACACAAAACTAACAGAAAGCAAGATATAAAATGGCAATAGGGAACTCACAAGTATCAATAATTACACTAAATGTAAACGGATTAAACTCACCAATAAAAAGGCACAGAGTAGCAGAATGGATTAAAAAAGAAAATCCAACTGTATGCTGCCTACAGGAAACTCATCTAAGTAACAAGGATAAAAACAAATTCAGAGTGAAAGGCTTGAAAACAATACTCCAAGCAAATAACATCCAAAAAAAAGCAGGTGTAGCAATACTCATATTGGATAATGCTGACTACAAGACAGGAAAAGTACTCAGAGACAAAAATGGCCATTTCATAATGGCTAAGGGGACAATGAATCAAGAAGACATAACAATTCTTAATATATATGCACCAAACCAAGGAGCACCAAAATATATAAGACAGCTACTTATTGATCTTAAAACAAAAACTGACAAAAACACAATCATACTTGGAGACCTCAATACACCGCTGATGGCTCTAGATCGGTCATCCAAACAGAGAATCAACAAAGATATAGTGGCCTTAAACAAAACACTAGAGCACCTGGATATGATAGACATCTACAGGACATTACATCCCAAAGTGACTGAGTATACATTTTTCTCCAGTGTACATGGATCATTCTCAAGAACTGACCATATGTTGGGCCACAAAAACAACATCAGCAAATTCAGAAAAATTGAAGTTGTACCAAGCATATTTTCTGATCATAAAGCCTTGAAACTAGAATTCAACTGCAAAAAAGAAGAAAATAATCCCACAAAACTGTGGAAACTAAACAACATACTTTTAAAAAATGAATGGGTCAAAGAAGAAATAAGTGCAGAGATCAAAAGACATATACAGACTAATGAAAATGACAATACGACATATCAGAATCTATGGGATGCAGCAAAAGCAGTGATAAGAGCAAAGTTCATATCACTTCAGGCATATATGAACAAACAAGAGAGAGCCCAAGTGAACCACTTAACTTCCCACCTTAAGGAACTAGAAAAAGAAGAACAAAGACAACCCAAAACCAGCCAAAGAAAGGAGATAATAAAAATCAGAGCAGAAATAAATGAATTAGAGAACAGAAAAACTATAGAAAAAATTAATAGAACAAGGAGCTGGTTCTTTGAAAAGATGAACAAAATTGACAAACCCTTGGCAAGACTTACCAAGGAAAAAAGAGAAAGAACTCATATAAACAAAATGCACAATGAAAGAGGAGAAATCACCACGGACACCATAGATATACAAAGAATTATTGTAGAATACTAGGAAAACTTTATGCCACTAAATTCAACAACCTAGAAGAAATGGATAAATTCCTAGAACAATACAACCTTCCTAGACTGAGTCAAGAAGAAGCAGAAAGCCTAAACAGACCTATCAGTAGAGAAGAAATAGAAAATAACAATAAAAACCTCCCCAAAAATAAAAGTCCAGGCCCTGACGGCTATACCAGCGAATTTTACCAAACAGTCAAAGAAGACTTTGTTCCTATTCTACTCAGTCTTCCAAAAAATTGAAGAAGAAGCAATACTTCCAAACACATTTTACGAGGCCAACATAACCCTCATACCAAAACCAGGCAAGGATGGCACAAAAAAAGAAAACTACAGACCAATATCTCTAATGAATACAGATGCTAAAATACTAAACAAAATACTAGCAAATCGAATACAACAACATATTAAAAAAATAATACATCATGATCAAGAGGGATTCATCTCAGAATCTCAAGGATGGTTCAACATACGTAAAACGGTTAACGTAATACACCATATCAACAAAACAAAGAACAAAAACCACATGATCTTATCAATAGATGCAGAAAAGGCTTTTGATAAAATACAACACAATTTTATGTTTAAGACTCTCAACAAAATGGGTATAGAAGGAAAATATCTCAACATGATAAAGGCCATATATGATAAACCATCAGCTAACATCATATTAAATGGCACTAAACTGAAGGCTTTCCCCCTTACATCAGGAACAAGACAGGGTTGTCCACTCTCTCCACTCTTATTTAATGTGGTACTAGAGGTTCTAGCCAGAGCAATCAGACAAGACAAAGAAATAAAAGGCATCCATATCGGAAAAGAAGAAGTAAAGGTATCACTTTTTGCAGATGATATGTTCCTATACATCAAAAACCCCAAAGAATCCACAAAAACACTACTAGAAACAATAAGCCAATACAGTAAGGTCGCAGGATACAAAATTAACATACAGAAGTCAATAGCCTTTCTATATGCCAACAATGAAACATTTGAGAATGAACTCAAAAGAATAATCCCCTTCACGATTGCAACAAAAAAAATAAAATACTTAGGAATAAACATAACAAAGAATGTAAAGGACTTATATAATGAAAACTATAAACCATTGTTAAGGGAAATCGAAAAAGATATAATGAGATGGAAGAATATACCTTGTTCTTGGCTAGGAAGAATAAATATAATCAAGATGGCTATATTACCCAAAGCAATATACAAATTTAATGCAATTCCCATCAAACTTCCAATGACGTTTTTGAAAGAAATAGAGCAAAAAATCATCAGATTTATATGGAACTATAAAAAACCCCAAATAGCCAAAGCAATCCAAAAGAAAAAGAATGAAGCTGGGGGCATTACAATACCTGGCTTCAAACTATATTATAGGGCCACGACAATCAAAACAGCATGGTATTGGCAGAAAAATAGACACTCAGACCAATGGAACAGAATAGAAAGTCCAGACATAAAACCACATATATATAGTCAAATAATTTTTGATAAAGGGGCCAACAACACACAATGGAGAAAAGAAAGCCTCTTCAATAAATGGTGCTGGGAAAACTGGAAAGCCACATGCAAAAGAATGAAACTGGACTACAGTCTCTCCCCCTGTACAAAAATTAACTCAAAATGGATCAAAGATTTAAACATAAGACCTGAAACAACTAAGTACATAGAAGAAGACATAGGTACTCAACTCATGGACCTGGGTTTTAAAGAGCATTTTATGAATTTGACTCCACAGGCAAGAGAAGTGAAGGCAAAAATTAATGAATGGGACTACATCAGACTAAGAAGTTTTTGCTCAGCAAGAGAAACTGATAACAAAATAAACAGAAAGCCAACTAAATGGGAAATGATATTTTCAAACAACAGCTCAGATAAGGGCCTAATATCCAAAATATACAAAGAACTCATAAAACTCAACAACAAACAAACAAACAATCCAATAAAAAAATGGGAAGAGGATATGAACAGACACTTCTCCCAGGAAGAAATACAAATGGCCAACAGATATATGAAAAGATGCTCATCTTCTTTAGCTATTAGAGAAATGCCTACCAAAACGGCAATGAGATACCACCTCACACCTGTTCGATTAGCTGTTATTAGCAAGACAGGTAATAGCAAATGTTGGAGAGGCTGTGGAGAAAAAGGAACCCTCATACACTGTTGGTGGGAATGTAAAGTAGTACAACCATTATGGAAGAAAGTATGGTGGTTCCTCAAAAAACTGAAAATAGAACTACCTTATGACCCAGCAATCCCTCTACTGGGTATATATCCCAAAACTCAGAAACATTGATACGTAAAGACACATGCAGTCCCATGTTTATTGCAGCATTGTTCACAGTGGCCAGGACATGGAAACAACCAAAAAGCCCATCAATAGATGACTGGATAAAGAAGATGTGGCACATATACACTATGGAATACTACTCAGCCATAAGAAATGATGACATCAGAACATTTACAGCAAAATGGTGGGATCTTGATAACATTATACGAAGCGAAATAAGTAAATCAGAAAAAACCAGGAACTATATTATTCCATACATAGATGGGACATAATAGTGAAACTAAGAGACATTGATAAGAGTGTGGTGGTTACAGGGGGGAGGGGGGAATGTGAGAGGGAAAGGGGGTGGGGAGGGGCACAAAGAAAACAAGATAGAAGGTGACAGAGGACAATCAGACTTTGGGTGGTGGGTATGCAACATAATTGAACGACAAGATAACTGGACTTGTTATCTTTGAATATATGTATCCTGATTTATTGATGTCACCCCATTAAAAAAATAAAATTATAAAAAAAAAAACCTTCTCTCACATGAGTTAAATAACCATTTGAAACCACTGATAAGAGCACTAAATGAACTTGTCAAAAATGATGAAATATTGCACCTTTGAAGTTGAAGTGTGTAACAGCCACATATATAGCAGAAGGTGTCAGGAGTATTCTTATGTTTACCTAAACAAAGAAACCATGATTCAATATTAATTAAAAAAAAATATTTTTATATGACATTATTTTTTACATTTAAAAACAAATACTATTATGTAAAAGTAATGTTTATAAATCCTTTATTGCCTTGTGGTTATGTTTATTGCAACAGTCATTTTATTTTAACTCTAGATTAAAAACTAATGCATTCAATTAACAGTATCAAAAATAAATATATTTGCATAAAAACTAAAGCATGCATTAAAAAACAATTTTCAGATTTGGAAATAGTGATGCAGATTTATGTAGAAACAGTTCTAAAACCTTATGCAACAGAAAGTAAAAAAAATATTGTTCTTTAGTCTTAATTGTTGGTTTTGTTTTAATATGGGTAAATATTTTAGGAAATAGATCAGTACATTTCTATAAGATAAAAATCAGGTAGTAAATTATTTTACATATGGTTTTACAATAACTTAAATAGCAAAAACAATATTGGCGCAAGCTTCTAAATGTCAGTATTTATTAATAACTCTACCTTACCTAATGGGCTATTGTCTAGAAAAATAATAGTTGACTACCCTTTTTATATACTTATTAAGTTTTTTTATGATTTTAATTTTTGAATGGGGTGACATCAATAAATCAGGATAAATATATTCAAAGATAACATGTCCAGGTAATCTTGTCGTTCCCATCAGCCAAAGTCAGATTGTGCTCTGTCACCTTCTATCTAGTTTTCTTTGTGGCCCTCCCTCCCCCTTTCCCTCTTCCTCTCCCCCCTCCCTCCATAACCACCACACTATTATCAATGTCTCTTAGTCTCACTTTTATGCCCCACTTACGTATGGAATAATGCAGTTCCTGATTTTTTCTGATTTACTTATTTCACTTCGTATAATGTTATCAAGGTCCCACCATTTTGCTGTAAATGATCCGATGTCATCATTTCTTATGGCTGAGTAGTATTTCATAGTGTATATGTGCCACATCTTTATCCAGTCATCTATAGATGGGCTTTTTGGTTGTTTCCATGTCCTGGCCACTGTGAACAATGCTGCAATGAACATAGGGCTGCATGTGTCTTTACATATCAATGTTTCTGAGTTTTGGGAGTACATACCCAGTAGAGGGATTGCTGAGTCATAAGGTAGTTCTATTTTCAGATTTTGAGGAACAACCATACTTTCTTCCATAATGGTTGTACTACTTTACATTCCCACCAACAGTGTATGAGGGTTCCTTTTTCTCCACAGCCTCTCCAACATTTGTTATTACCTGTCTTGTAAATAATAGCTAATCTAACAGGTGTGAGGTGGTATTTCATTGCAGTTTTGATTTGCATTTCTCTAATAACTAAAGAAGATAAGCATCTTTTCATATATCTGTTGGCCATTTGTATTTTTTCGTGGGAGAAGTATCTGTTCATGTCCTCTTCCCATTTTTTTTATTGGATTGTTTGTTTGTTTGTTTGTTGTTGAGTTTTATGAGTTCTTTGTATATTTTGGATAGTAGGCCTTTATCTGAGCTGTTGTTTGAAAATATCATTTCCCATTTAGTTGGCTGTCTGTTCATTTTGTTATCAGTTTCTCTTGCTGAGCAAAAACTTCTTATTCTGATGTAGTTCCATTCATTAATTTTTGCCTTCACTTCTCTTGCCTGTGGAGTCAAATTCATAAAATGCTCCTTAAAACCCAGGTCCATGAGTTGAGTACCTATGTCTTCTTTTATGTACTTTATTGTTGCAGGTCTTATGTTTAGATCTTTGATCCATTTTGTGTTAATTTAGTACAAGGGAACGAACTGTAGTCCAGTTTCATTCTTTTGCATGTGGCTTTCCAGTTTTCCCAGCACCATTTATTGAAGAGGCTTTCTTTTCTCCATTGTGTGTTGTTGGCCCCTTTATCAAAAATTATTTGACTATATATGTGTGGTTTTATTTCTGGGTTTTCTATTCTGATCCATTGGTCTGAGTGTCTAATTTTCTGCCAATACCATGCTGTTTTGATTGTCATGGCACTATAACATAGTTTGAAATCAGGTATTGTAATGCCCCCAGCTTCCTTCTTTTTCTTTAGGATTGTTTTGGCTATTTGGGGTTTTTTTATAGTTCCATATAAATCTGATGATTTTTTGCTTTATTTCTTTAAAAAATGTCATTGGAATTTTGATGGGAATTGCATTAAATTTGTATATTACTTTTGGTAATATGGCCATCTTGATCATATTTACTCTTCCTAACCAAGAACAAGGAATATTCTTCCATCTCATTATATCTTTTTCGATTTCCCTTAACAATGGTTTATAGTTTTCATTATATAAGTCCTTTTCATTCTTTGTTATGTTTATTTCTAGGTATTTTATTTTTTTTTGTTGCAATCGTGAAGGGGATTATTCTTTTGAGTTCATTCTCAAATGTTTCATTGTTGGCATATAGAAAGGCTATTGACTTCTGTATGTTAATTTTGTATCCTGCGACCTTACTGTATTGGCTTATTGTTTCTAGTAGTGTTTTTGTGGATTCTTTGGGGTTTTCGATGTATAAGATCATATCATCTGCAAAAAGTGATACCTTTACTTCTTCTTTTCCGATATGGATGCCTTTTATTTCTTTGTCTTGTCTGATTGCTCTGGCTAGAACCTCTAGTACCACATTAAATAAGAGTGGAGAGAGTGGACAACCCTGTCTTGTTCCTGATGTAAGGGGGAAAGCCTTCAGTTTAGTGCCATTTAATATGATGTTAGCTGATGGTTTATCATATATGGCCTTTATCATGTTGAGATATTTTCCTTCTATACCCATTTTGTTGAGAGTCTTAAACATAAAATTGTGTTGTATTTTATCAAAAGCCTTTTCTGCATCTATTGATAAGATCATGTGGTTTTTGTTCTTTGTTTTGTTGATATGGTGTATTACGTTAACTGTTTTACGTATGTTGAACCATCCTTGAGCTTCTGGGATGAACCCCACTTGATCATGATGTATTATTTTTTTAATATGTTGTTCTATTTGATTTGCTAGTATTTTTTTTAGTATTTTAGCATCTGTATTCATTAGAGATATTGGTCTGTAGTTTTCTTTTTTTGTGCCATCCTTGCCTGGTTTTGGTATGAGGTTTATGTTGGCCTCATAATATGTGTTTGGAAGCATTGCTTCTTCTTCAATTTTTTGGAAGACTTTCAGTAGAATAAGAACCAAGTCTTCTTTGAATGTTTGATCAAATTCACTGGTATAGCGGTCTGGGCCTGGACTTTTATTTTTGGGGAGGTTTTTAATGTTTTTCTTTATTTCTTCTCTACTGATAGGTCTGTTTAGGCTTTCTGCTTCTTCTTTCCTCAGTCTGGGAAGGTTGTATTGTTCTAGGAATTTATCCATTTCTTCTTGGTTGTTGAATTTAGTGGCATAAAGTTTTTCATAGTATTCTACAATAATTCTTTGTATATCTATGATGTCCGTGGTGATTTCTCCTCTTTCATTGTGCATTTTGTTTATATGAGTTCTTTCTCTTTTTTCTTTGGTAAGTCTTGCCAAGGGTTTGTCAAATTTGTTGATCTTTTCAAAGAACCAGCTCCTTGTTCTATTAATTTTTTCTATAGTTTTTCTGTTCTCTAATTCATTTATTTCTGCTCTGATTTTTATTATCTCTTTTCTTCTGCTGGTTTTGGGTTGTCTTTGTTCTTTTTTTTCCAGTTCCTTAAGGTGTGAAGTTAAGTGGTTCACTTGGGTTTTCTCTTGTTTGTTCATATATGCCTGAAGTGATATGAACTTCCGTCTTATCACTGCTTTTGCTGCATCCCACAGAAACTGTTATGTCGTATTGTCATTTTCATTTGTCAGTATATATCTTTTGATCTCTGCTCTTATTTCTTCTTTGACCCATTCATTTTTTAAAAGTATGTTGTTTAGTTTCCACATTTTTGTGGGATTTTTTTCCTTTTTTTTGCAGTTGAATTCTAGTTTCAAGGCTTTATGATCAGAAAATATGCTTGGTACAAGTTTGATTTTTCTGAATTTGCTGATGTTGTTTTTGTGGCCAACATATGGTCAATTTTTGAGAATGTTCCATGTACACTGTAGAAAAATGTATACTCAGTCACTTTGGGATGAAATGTCCTGTAGATGTCTATCATATCCAGGTGCTCTAGTGTTTTGTTTAAGGCCACTATGTCTTTGTTGATTCTCTGTTTGGATGACCGTTCTAGAGCCATCAGTGGTGTATTGAGGTCTCCAAGTATGACTGTATTTTTGTCAGTTTTTGTTTTAAGGTCAATAAGTAGCTATCTTATATATTTTGGTGCTCCTTGGTTTGGTGCATATATATTAAGAATTGTATGTCTTCATGATTCAGTGTCCCCTTAGCCATTATGAAATGCCCATTTTTGTCTCTGAGTACTTTTGCTGTCTTGTAGTCAGCATTATCAGATATGAGTATTGCTATGCCTGCTTTTTTTTGGATGTTATTTGATTCGAGTATTGTTTTCAAGCCTTTCACTTTGAATTTCTTTTTATCCTTGTTGCTTAGATAAGTTTCTTGCAGGTAGCATACAGTTTAATTTTCTTTTTTAATCCATTCTACTACTCTGTGCCTTTTTATTGGTGAGTTTAATCCGTTTACATTTAGTGTAATTATTGACACTTTTGAGTTCCCTATTGCCATTTTATAGATTGCTTTCTGTTAGTTTTGTGTCTTGTTTGATCCTTCTCTTTCATTTTTCTATCTTTTGTTTTTATTTGGTTGTATTCCATACATCTTTTCTCTGTTGCTGTCTTTTTTAAATCATGTGCTTTTGTGGTGGTTTTTTCAATGGTGGTTACCATTAATTTATGTAAAGTGTTCTTACCCTGTTCATTGTAGTGCACTATCTTGTGAGTACTTTTGCACTCCAACATCCTTTTCTACTGTTAATCTCCGTCCTCTCTCCCCCCCTTTCTTTTTGTTTTTGTCACAGTTTAAATTTGTTTTTTTTGTGTGTGTGTTCTTCTTGGAGCTTTTACTTGAGGTTTTTTTTTGGTTGTTGTTCTTTGTATCTGGTTGGAGAACCCCCTTTAGTAATTCATGGAATGGGGGTTTTCTGATGATACATTTTCTCATCTCTTCTGTATCTGAATGTTTTTATTTCTCCTTCATATTTGAAGGATAGCTTTGATGGGTATAGTATTCATGGCTGAAAGTTTCTCTCTTTCAGGACTTTAAATATTCGGTCCACTCTCTTCTAGCTTGTAGAGTTTTTGTTGAGAAATCTGATGATAATCTAATGGGCCTTCCTTTATATGTTGTATTCTTTTCCCTGGCTGCCTTGAGAATTTATTCTTTGCTGTTGGTTTGTGTCAATTTCATTATGATATGCCTTGGAGTAGGTTTGTTGGGGTTAAGAAAATTCAGAGTTCTGTTTGCTTCTTGAACTTGAGGCTTTAGTTCTTTCCACAGGCTTGGGAAGTTCTCATCTATTATTTGTTTGAGTATGTTCTCCATTCCATTTTCTCTCTCTTCTCCCTCTGATATACCTATTATTCTTATGTTATTCTTTTTGATGGAATCAGATAATTCCTGTAGGGCTATCTCATTTTTTAAAATTTTTGAGTCTCTTTCTTCTCTCTTTTGTGACCCAAGTTTTTTGTCTTCTATTTCTCTAATCCTCTCTTTTATCTGGCCTGTTCTATTAGCTAAGCTTGTTACCTGGTTTTCAGCTCATGAATTGAGTTTTTCATCTCTGTTTGATTTGTTTTTATAGTTTCAATTTGTTTGGAAATATATTCTTTGTGTTCATTGAGTTGTTTTCTTAGCTTCCTAAATTGCCTTTCTAAGTTTTCTTGTATATCTCTGAGTATTTTAGGATTTTATTTTAAATTCTCTGTCATTTAACTCCAGGGTTTCCAATATATTAAATTTTTTCTCCATAGATTTTTGTCTCATCTTTTTGTTACCTCTCTTTCTTTTGTATCCATGACAATCAATTTTCTTTTTTTTAATAGCATCTGAGGGTGGTTTTGTTGATAGTATTAATGAGATTTGATAAAGAATAAAAAGTTAAAAAATAAAAATAGAAAAGAGCCTTTTTAAAAAAATTAAAAATTAAAAAATAAAATTAAATTAAAAAAAGAAAATTATTCCCCTCCTCCTCGTTTCCTCTCCTTTTTTCTCTCCTCTTTCTTGAGAAAATCTTGTGGTGAACTGTGAATTATATTGTACTAAATAGAACAAACAATGCCTGTAATGGAGGGCCTGAATTTGGGAGAAGTAATAAAGGGGCAAATATTGGGGTATGGACCCACAAAAAGCAAATAAGAAAAAAATTTGGATCAAGAATAAAATGATTTGCTTTTAGGTGTTGGTTGACCAAGAGATATAATGAGAGGAAAAAGAAGGAAACAGGAAAATGGGGGAGAAAATTAAAACGTTACTATTGTATTTAGTGGAACAAGAACTAGATAAAATGGAGAGCAGGAATGGGAGCACTGCTAGTGAGTTAAAAAAGTGAAGTAAAAACTCCCCAAAATGCCACAAACATAAGTTTGAGTCCCAGATAAGATAATTCGTTCATTATTGAGGATTGAATGAGAGGTGACATAAAGGAGAAAGGAAGAAACTAATATAGAGGGAGAAAAGAAAGAGAGAGAGCAAAAAAGAGGGAACCACTAAAGGAAGAAAAAAGAAAAAAGAGGAGAGAGAGAGAGAGTGTTAAGGGTTTTAGCGTGCAACCCTCATAGAGAGAAAGGAAGAGGAAAGAAAAGATAACGGGAGATGCAACTCTTATGGGTAGTGTAGTTCAAAGAGAGGAAAGAGTAAGACTGGCAGAGAATTAAATGACCAAATTGGAGGAGGAAAAAAAAATCAAGAATGAAGATAAGAGAAACAAATGAACTAATATAATAAAATGGGATAGGTTATAAAGTCTGTGGATTATTCTTGATATTGAGAGGTTATCTTCTTGCTTTTTCTTTTCTCTTCCTCTTCCTGGTTGGTGACTCTGTACCCCGGGTTCTGCCCTTGTGGCACACTCAGGTAGATGTCTGCAGTTGATAAATCTCTATGGCGATGTTATGTATTGTGCTTCAGTCTCGTTGGCAGTTGAGGCTCATTAGCATTTGTAGGCTCTGACATTGAGAGAGTCCATATTCCTGGAGCCTCTCTCCTTGTCTTTCTTTCCTCAATTAGTAGCCTGATAATCCAGCTATGGGATTGCTGCTGCCTCTGCCTGGACAGTAAGAGGCTCAAAGAGCTGGCAACTCTCCACTCTATTCCCACTCAGCACAGGGCTCTGGGTAAGGCTCAGTCAGTCAGAGCTGCTAGCATAATCAGGCGGGGCTTCCACCCACACACAAAACCCTTGCTCTGCCACTCTGTCCAGTAAGATGGGCGGGCAGGCGCCCACTCCCAGGGTGCACAGAGGAATCTCTCACTCACTATCTGTGCTCACAGACAAGGATATCAGGCTGTCAGTCTCACCCTCTGAGTGAAACCCCTGCCTGCAACGAAAAGCTCCCGTGTTGGAATTAGCTCTCGTTCCCTCCTTGTGTGCGGCTTTTTCAGGGCGCTGGGGCGGCCCGAGATTCCGCTTTTGGCCCACACAAAGGCCCCTGACTCTGCCTTTCTGGGGTAACATGGGTGTCCACTGCTGGGGTGGTCAGAGGGATCTCTTGCTCACTCTCCGTGTGTGTCGACCAGGATATCAGGTTGGCTGCTTCACACTTTGAGTGAAACACCTGCCCACATGAAAGAGTTCCAGTGTTTTAATTGTCTCTCACTCCCTCATTATACGTGGCTTTTTCAGGGCACTGGGGCAGCCCGAGATTCCGCTTTTAGCCCACACGAAGGCCCCTGACTCAGTCCCTCTGTGGGATAACATGGTCACCCATTCCTGAGGCACTCGGAAGAATCTCTTGCTCACTCTCCGTGTGCGCTGACCAGGATATCAGGCCGACTGCCTCACACTTTTAGTGAAACCCCCGCCACATGGAAAAGTTCCAGCATTGGAATTGGCTCTCGCTCCCTCCCCATGTGCAGCTTTTTCAGGTCACTGGGGCGGCCTGGAGATTCTGCTTTCAGTCCACACAAAGGCCTCTGACTTGCCTCTCTGTGGGATAACACGGGCTCCCTCTCCCTGGGCTTTCGGAGGAATCTCTTGCCCACTATCTGCGCGTGCCGACCAGGAGATTGAGGCAAATGGCTGCCCCAGTTGTCTTTCTTTATCTGGGTTTGGCGCAAATGTTAGCTTGTATTGCCTGGGTTGCCACAGTCAGTTTTTCCTCGGCTTGGATCTTCGTGCCAAAGCCTGGTTCAGCCGTTTTTGCTGCTGCCTGGATCTATTCACCCCCTTTGCCTGCCTCAGTTTCTATGCTCTCAGTTCCCAGTGAAAGCAGCCCTATTTGGGTTAGTGAGGAAGGCACAGCATTTCTTACTCCCTATTTCCTTCAGGGTTTGATTATATATTTAGCCAATTTTTCACTCGACCATACCTTCAGGTGTATTGTAGAACATCTGGAGGCTCCAAGGATAGATTTTTCTGTTTCTGGTTGAAGATCTTGTTGAGTTTTGGGGGAGATTTATCGGTATCGCTTCCTACTGCACCATTACTCTGACATCATCGATGGTTTGTCTAATTAAGTTTTATTTTTATTTTTCTTAGAGTGTTCTACAAGCTGAAGGTCATGTATATATAAAAAAGAAAAGTATTTTATTTTTCTAGAATATGAAAAGGCTATTGAGGTCATGTAATTGATCAGGTCAAGGCTGAAAGCTGCTTTTGTGTTTAGCTACTCTTTTTTATCTTTTCAAAATAACAATCTAGTATTTTATATTATAATTATATGAGAATGTGTTTTTCAGACTTAGTCAGTTTTGAAGTATCTCATAACTAGCCACCTATGTCTACAGGCCTAGATAAGGGGTTTATTTTCTTTTATGTGAATTCATACCCTCTGCCGCTTTTCCAGAAAAATCACTGTGAATCTGCAGAGAAAGAATGGTGTAAATATTAACCTTGGACTGTAAGTGCTAGCACAAACACATACCCAGAAATAAAGAAAAGGGAATGAAATAGAACAAGAAGTTAGGAGAGATTTGTTTTTGTTCATCTCCTTTTTTCATGTGACTGTGTCAACCAGCAACTGTTGATCGATTTTTGAAATCTGTCTCTGTCTTTCTCTTCCACCCCTTATTCTTTATCAGTCTTGACTTGCCAGATTCTTTCTCTTTTTTCTATCAAAGGCCCCATTCTCTTTCCAGTCTCCATTTTTCATCCCAGACTGAGGCCCTATAGTTCTCTGGCCTGCCTGTCTTGGGTACTTTTTATGGTCCAGTGAAACTTTATGAATTGATGCAGAAGTGCATGGAAGGCTATTTTTAAAGTGCACATTCACTGTGAGGCAGGCCACATCAAAAGAACTATGAGCGTAATTAGCCCCTTGTATCCAAGTGACCCAAATTGAACCATTTGGGTTATGTGCTGCCAGCTAGAAAGACTGCTTTCACTTTAGAGGCCACTGCATAAATTTGAGATTTGGCTGTGCTCTTTTTAGTCAGGGCATGTAATTTCTAAGTTTTTCTATTTGCCACCTCTTTAAAATCACATTCTATCACTTTTCTGGTAGCAGAGATGCTGTGGCATCAGTTGTGGGAGAGGTGTGGCCTGCCCAGGCGAAACTGTGGCCCTGCTTCAGTGCAAATGCTAAAGGTGTCATCCTTGGTTACTTAGGGGTGCTAGAAGTTTCCACATATTAGCACTCTTTTTTTTAAAGATTTTATTTATTCATTAAAGAGAGAGAGAGAGAGAGAGAGAGAAGGGGGAGAAGCAGAAAGCATCAACTCCCATATGTGCCTTGACCAGGCAAGCCCAGGGTTTTTAACCGGCAACCTCAGTATTTCCAGGTTGACGCTTTATCTACTGCGCAACCACAGGTCAGGCCAATATCAGCACTCTTGATGAGCAAATGTAGGGGGGAAAGGAAAGTGAGTTTAAATTTAAGCCCCATGGGAAAAACATTGTGCTGAGCTGAAGCCCCTAGGCAGCCCATAGGGGGGACAGTATGCAGCATCAGAACCAGTGTTTGACATCTATCAGGTGGTGGTAAAAACCCCTAAAACCACTATATCAAAGCCTGCTACTACAAAGTTCACTAATTGGGAACCCAATTTTTAGGAACCCACAGAGTTTATCTATGTACTAAAGTTCTACCAAGAATTGCTAAAAGACAGAACAATGCTGGACTATAAAAACACATTGTTGTTAGACACTCTCAGGCTTTCTTTTGGCTGTCTGGCTTTGCAATCTCGGTAGAGTGTGCACCTCCTGAACTCCTTCCAGCGACTTAGCCAGCTGTTTCAGACAGGGCAGTTAGCAGGAAGACTGGCTGCCTGGGTTCAGCCCAGGGTGTGACTCAGCTAAAAAAAATGATAGAGCACAATTCTTTGGCATCCACAACCAGGAACGTCTACCAATGGCTAGTATAGCTTTATTTTTATACACTAAGTTATGATCACATTGTTTGCAGAATACAATGAACTGGGGAAAAAATTTTGGTTGTAGCCACAAAAACAATTGTTCTTAAATAATTCAAGTTTCTGATCTCAAATCAGATATTAATGTTTTTTGGAGCTACAGAATTTTTGCTTTTCACAATTTTAGATTTTTATTTTATTTTAAAATTTTCAACATTTTATTTAACATAACAAAGAAGGATGTCTTCTTGGGTATCATCTATGTTATCATATAATAATTTATATAATACAGTAATACACTAAAAGATATAATTGAATCAGAACTTGTCTACAATTTAAATAGAACATATTAATCACATTTTTAATCATAAAACTTGTTTTAAACTTATATAATTTTATTTCAAAAAAATTTGCGTTTGTACCTCTTGCATTTGTGTACATGTTGAGAACAATCTTGTTTGATACTCTAGCAGTAGTCTGTTAATATTTAACAGCTTCAAAATTTTTAGGAAACAGAACAAAGAGACTCTTCAGGAAGTTAATCTTCTCACTAATGTTACATATAAATTTGCAGAAAGCCAGCAGCATTTTTTGAACCTGAAGTTCATAGTTTTTTTCTTCTTTGCTGCCAAGAAAGTTTGTTGTAATAAAATCTTCCATGCTGTTACTTTTTTTCATTCATCTTTCTAGCAATTCTTCATCATGTATGTGAATTTGATTTTAAGGTCCATCAAATACACATGCTTTTATATCTCAAAAGAGAAGGCTGGAAAATAAAAAAAAAAGATTATTTGAAAGCATTTACTTTCTCTAATCAAAGGCTTAACAAACTGCTTTATTAAGCCAAGTGGATATAAAGTGTGAAATAAAATTTCCTGTTTCATTTAACTACAGGTATATTCAGAACATTTTGTTTCCCTACTTTTAGAGCTTCACGTTTTGCCATCCTTTGTTTCCAGTGTTTCTCATGACCTCTGCTGTCCCACAAGCTTAGAAAGGAAAGATACTTCATGAAACATCTTTGTGCTCCTAGAAAAGAATTACCATTTTTAGGTCCAAAGAATGATTCATTTATGCTCTTCATACTTTACAATGTTGACATTTTTAATGTCTTTATAATCTTTTCTTAGATAAGTTGAATAACATATTGGAACTACTGAAATAGGCAATATATTCACATGTCACAAATTATGAAATATTGCACCTTTAAAGATGATATATGTAACAGCCACATATATAAAAAAGGTGTTAAATCTATTTTTACATTTACACCTTCACGAAAAAACCCATAATTTAATTCAATATTAAATCAAAACAAGAGGGTATATTTATAGAAGAATATTTTTTTACATTTAAAACATCTACCTTTATGTAAAAGTGAAGTTTGTAAATAATTAATTGCTTTGTGGTTATGTTTAATTTAACAATCATATTTTAACTCCAATTTAAAATCAAATGCATGTCATTATCTGTATCAAAAAATAATAAATTTGCATAAAACTAGAGCATGCTTTAAAAAACTGATTTCAGATTTGGAATGAGTGATGCAGAGTTATGTAGAAACATTTCTAAAACCTCATGCAACAGAAAAGAAAAAAAATTGTTCCTCAGTCTTAATTGTTTTTTTGCTTTAATATGGGTAATAATTTCAGGAAGAGATCAGTAAATTTGTATAAGCTGTAAATCAGGTGGTAAGCCATTCTAAGTACAGTTATACAATAACTTGAGTAGCAACAATATTTGTGCAAGCTTCTAAATGTCAGAATTTATTTATAACTTTACGTAACTAATGGGTTATTGTGTAGAAAAATTATAGTTCTCTACATTTTTTATATACTAGTTAAGTAGTAACTTTATTTTTCTCAGGAGTTCCACAAAGCTGAAGGTCAGGTATGTAAAAGGAACAAAAACTTTTTATTTTTCTAGAATAAGAAAAGGTTATTAAGGTAAAGTGATGTATTAGGTAAAGGCTGAAAGGTGCTTTTGTGTTTAGCTACTGTTTTCTACCTATTCTAAATCACAATCTATTATTTTTAATATGATTATAGGAAAAAGTTTTTATACAAACTTAGTATGTTTTGGGGATCTCATAACTAGCCTCCTTGTCTACAAGCTTGATAGAGGATTTATTTTCTTTTATGTAAATTCATACCCTCTCTCTCATTTGCAGAGAAATCACTGAAAATCTGATAAGTAAACATGGTGCAACTATTAACCCTGGGCTGTAAGTGATAGCACACACACACCCAGAAAAAAATAAAGGGAATCAAATAAACCCAAAAATATAGTAGAGAAGTGTTTTTGCGCCTCTCCTTTTTTTTAGTGACTATGTCAACTCTCAACTCTTGATCAGCTATTGACATCTGGCTCTGATTTGTGTCCCCACCTGCATTATTTTTGGTCTTGATTGGCCAGTTTTTTTTTTCTTTTTCTACCAAATGCCCCATTATCTTCCCAGTCTCTATTTCTCAGCTGAGGGTGAGGCCCTTTATTTCTCTGCCCAACCTGTTTCTGGTATGCTTTACATTTCAGGGGACTTAATGAATTGATGCTGAAGGGCCTGGAGGGCCATTTTGACAGTGCACCTTCACTGTGAGGTGGTTTCTATGAAGATAACTCTGAGTGTGATTGGTCTCTCATATCCTAGTTACCTTAGAACACATTTGTGTTGGCTGCTGCCAGGTAGATAGACTTTCTCCACTTTAGAGGCACCTGCAGAAAGTGGAAAAAATTGGCTGTGCTCTCTTTGGCCAGGACATGTAGTTTGTAAGTTTATCTAGGTACCACTTCTTTAAAATCACAGTGTAGTTTTCTCCTAGTTGCAGAGCCACTGCTGCAGGAGCTGTGTTAGTAGTGTGGCATATCCAGGTAGGCCAGAGGCCTTGCTGCATGGCAAACTCCAAAGGTGTCATTCCTGTCTCTTAGAAGCACTAGGAGTTTACACATTGCAGCACTTGGGACTAGAAAAGGCAGAGACAGTGCAGTGAGTTTAAATTTATACCCCATGGGTAAAATACTGTTTTGTAGAGAAAACCACAAGGAACCTTGAAGGGGAGCCTGTATGCAGCATCAGAGCCTGAATTTGATATCTATCAGTTGGTGGTAGTAACACCTAAGACTTCTCCACCAAAGCCTGCTATGACAGAGTTTGATAATTGGGGTCTCAATTCCAAAGGGCCAACAGAGATTTTAAATGTCATAAAGTTTTACCAATAATTGCTAAAAGAAAGAACAACACTGGACCTCAAAAAGACATTGCTGGCAGGTGCTCTCGGGCTTACATCTGGTAAACTGCTTCATGGTCTCCGTAGAGTGTGCACCTCCAGAGTTCCTTTCAGCTACATTGCAGGTAGTCTCACGGCTGGGCAAATAGCAGAAAGACTGACTTCCCATGTCCAACCCCTGGGTGTGATTCAGGGTTCCCATAGGAAAGAGGGCCTCAGTTAGAAACAAGTGAGGGAGCCAAATTTTTTGGCATTAACAGCCAGGCATCTCTAATAATGGCTAGTATAGCTTTATTTTTATACACTAATTTACAATCAAATTCTATGCAGAATACACTGCACTGGGGAACAAAATTTTGGTTTTGTCCACAATAATACTTGTTTTTACATAATTCAAGTGTGCTGATCTCAAATCTGATGTTAATTTTACTCTGAAGATATAGATTTTTTGCTATCTACAATTTTAGGTTTTTATTTTATTGTAAAATTTTTAACATTTTGTTTAACATAATGAAGTAGAATGTTTGGGCATCATCTATGTGATCATAGAATAATATTTATACACTAAAAGATGTAACCAAATCAGCATTTGTCTACAGTTTCAAAATAAAACATATTAACACACTTATTTTAATCATAAAACTTGCTCTTAAAATATAAATTCTTTTCAGGTAAAAATTGGCATTTATTTCTCTTGCATTTGTGTACTTTTGAGGATAATCTCATTCGATGCTCCAGTAGTAGTCTGCTAATATCTAACAACTCCAAATTTTGGGGAAACAATACAAGATGACTGTTCAGGAAGTGAATCTTAAGTTTACTGTTACATTTAATGTTGCAGAAAAGCAACAGCACTTTTTGAAAAAGTAGTTAATAGTTTTCTTCTTCTTAGTTGCCTAGAAAGTTTTTTTTAACTTCCACTAAAATTGGCCATGTTGTTCCTTCTCCTCATTCATCTTACTGACAAATTCTTTGTCATGTATGAGAATTTGTTTTTATGGTTTATTGAATATACCTGCTTTTATCTTCTGGAAAGACAAGGCAGGAAAAGGTAAAAAAAAATTTAAGAGCATTCACTTTTTCCATTCAAAGTTTGAACAAACTGCTTGATTAAGTCAAGTTAAATGTGAAGTGTAGAAATATATTTCTGTCTTGTTTAACTACAGGTACATTTGCAATACTTTGTGTATTTACTTTGAGAACTTCACGTATGTGCTTCTTCTTCTGAGTCAAATGTTTCTCATGAGTTCGGCTGTCCCACAAGCACAGAAAGCAAGA
The DNA here is from genome assembly GCF_036850995.1 of Saccopteryx leptura. NCBI lineage: Eukaryota > Metazoa > Chordata > Mammalia > Chiroptera > Emballonuridae > Saccopteryx > Saccopteryx leptura. The sequence continues at coordinate 181,925,049 of NC_089503.1, read as the reverse complement.
TACTTTGTGAACCTCCTTGTGGTCCAAAATAATTTTTTTTCCATTTTCAGATCCAAGAAATGATTCACTTATGCTTTTTATACTTTAGAATGTTGAGGATAATTTTAATTTTTTTATAATCTTCTCTCAGATGAGTTGAATATCCAGTTAAAATTGCTGAAAATAGGCAATATATTTACTTGTCACAAATGATGAAATATTGTGCCTATAAGTTTAAGTATGTTACAGCCACATATATAACAGAAGGTGTCTGAACTATTTTTAATTTTACAACATCACCAAGAACCCATTATTCAATCTTAAATCAAATCAAGAGGGTGTTTTTATATGACAATAATTTTGCTCTTTTAAAAACAATTGCAATTATGTAAAAGTGATGTTTATAATCATTAATTGCCTTGTGCTTATGTTTAATTTAACTACAATTTAAAAACAACTGCATGCCAATAACTATATGAAAAAGAAATTTATACATGCATAAAAACTGGAGCACACATAAAAAACTGAATTCAGATTTGGAATCGGTGATACAGTTATTTAGAAACAGTTCTAAGACCTCTTTAAAATAAATAAAAAAATTTTTTTCTCACTCTTAATTGTTGTTTTTGTTTCAATATGGTAAAAATTCCAGGAAAAGATTAGTACATTTCATTAAGGTATAAGTCAGGTGGTAAGCCATTCTATGTATGGTTATACAATAACTTGAGTAGGAACAACAATATTGGCGAAAATTTCTAAATGTCAGTATTGATTAATAACTGTACCTTACTTAATGAACTATTGTTTAGAAAAAATTATAGTTGTTTTATCTTTTCATATACTAGTTAAGTTGTAACATTATTTTTCTCATAGTGTTCCACTAGCTGAAGTTCAGGTATGTAAAATAAATCAAGTTTGTTTTTTTTTCTACAATATGAAAAGGTTATTGAAGTAAAGTGATGAATTAGGTGAAGACTGAAAGTGCTTTTGTGTTTAGCTACTGTTTTCTACCTATTTTAAATCTGAATTTATTATTTCTTAATATGATTATATGATAATTTTTTTCACAGATTAGTTTGTTTTGAGGGAAATTGTAGACTGCCTCCTATGTCCACAACCCTAAATAAGGGGTTTATTTTCTTTTATCTGTATTCACACACTCTGCCTCATTTTCAATAATATCACTGTGAGTCTGCAGAAAATGTTTGGTGCAACCATTAACCCTGGGCTGTAAATGATAGCCCCCCCACACACACAGAAAAAAATAAAAGGAGAATCAAGTTAGACCCAAGTTGTTAAGAGAGAAGTCTTTTCTGTGCCTCTCTTTCTTTTCTTTGACTGTGTCAACCAGCAACTGTTGATCAGCTTTTGACATCTGGCTGTGACTTTCATCCTCACCCCTTATTCTTTTTCAGTCTTGATTCGCGGAAAAGAGAATTTCTTCTCTCTTTTCAAAAAACACCCCTTTCTTTCCCCAGGTGCTTCCCCAGGTGTATTTCACCTAATACTGAGGCCCTCTATTTCTCTGCCTAGTCTCTCTGAGGTATGATTTACTGTCCAGTGGGACACAATGGATTGATGCTGAGGGCCATGGAGGGCCATTGTAACAGTGCACCTTTACTTGAGACGGGACCCATAGAGAGAACTCTGAGTGTTATTTATCCCTTGTATTTAAGTGACTGTAGAACGTGTTTCTACACGTTCAGCCTAGATGGCTGTTGCCAGCTAGAAAAACTGCCTTCAAATTAGAGGTGGTGGCCCTGGCCAGTTGGCTCAGCGGTTGAGCGTCAGCCTAGCATGCGGAGGACCCGGGTTCGATTCCCGGCCAGGGCACACAGGAGAAGTGCCCATTTGCTTCTCCACCCCTCCACCGCGCTTTCCTCTCTGTCTCTCTCTTCCCCTTCCGCAGCCAAGGCTCCATTGGAGCAAAAATGGCCCAGGCGCTGGGGATGGCTCTGTGGCCTCTGCCTCAGGCGCTAGAGTGGCTCTGGTTGCAACATGGCGACGCCCAGGATGGGCAGAGCATCGCCCCCTGGTGGGCAGAGCATCGCCCCTTGGTGGGCATGCCGGGTGGATCCCGGTCGGGCGCATGCGGGTGTCTGTCTGACTGTCTCTCCCTGTTTCCAGCTTCAGAAAAGTGAAAAAAAAAAAAAAATTAGAGGTGGCTCTGGAAAATGGAGGAGTTTGGCTGTGATCTCCTTGGCCAGGGCATAAAGTTTGTTAAGTTTACACCTTTTTTTAATCAGAGTCTAGCTCTCTCCTGATAGCATAGCTTCTGCAGCAGTTGCTGTGGAAGAGGTGTGGCCTGCTCAAGCGTGCAGGCAGTTTTGCTGCAAGGGAAACAGACAAAGTTGTTCTCTCTGGCTCCTTAAGTGCTTTATCAATTTCCAAATCACAGCACCTTGGACAAGCAAAGGCAAAAACAGGGCAGTGAGTTTAAATTTAAACCCCATGGGCAAAATACTGTCCCGGTTATAATGCCTCAAGGCTGCCTGAAAAGGTGTGGGTATGCAGCATCAGAGCCTGAGTTTGACATTTATCAGGTGGTGGTAGTGACACCAAATATTGATGACTTAATGCCTGCTACCACTGAGTCTGCAATCCAGGAGCCCTATTCCTAGGGGCATACAGATATTTTCGATATTCTGAAGTTAATCCAAGAGTTACTAAAACACAGAAAAACACTGGATCATAAAAAGACATGTTGGCAGGTGCTTTCTGGCTTATCTCTGTTTTGCTGGCTTTATGGTCCTTGTAAAGTTCACACCTTCTGTGCTCCTTTCAGGAAGGTAGGAGGAGTCACAGGGCTGTGCAACTGGCAGGAAGACTGAATATCGAGGTCCAGCATCAAAGTGTAATTTTGGGTTTCTGCAGAAGAGACAGCCTCAGCTAGAAACAAGTGGGTGAGCCTAATACTTTGTCTTTCACAGCCAGGCATCTCTACCAATGGCTAGTATAGCTTTATTTATATACAGTAAGTTACAATCACATTGTATGCAGAATGCATTGCATTACTGAACAAAATGTTTGTTGCACTCACAAAAACACTTGAACTTACATAACTCTAGGGTTCTGATCTCAAATCTTATATTAATTTTTCTCTGGAGCTACAGCTTTTTTGCTTTTTATGATTTTAGCTTTTAATTTTATTGTAATATTTTCAACATTTTTTAACATAACACAGCACAATGTCTTTTTGGGCATCAGCTATGTGACCATATAATAATTTATATAATGCAGTATTACACTAATACACTAAAAGAGGTAACAGATTTAGAATTTGTCTAGAGTTTCTAAAACGAACATAATAAAAACACTTATTATAATCATAAAACTTGCTCAAAACGTATATAAATTTTATTCAAAAAAATTTCTGTCAATACCTTTTGTGTTTGTGTAATTGTTAAGGAAAATATAGTTTGATGCCCCAGCAGTAGTTTGCTAATATCTAATAGCTCCAAAATTTTTGAAAAAATAAACAAGGTGACTGTTCATGAATTGAATCTTAAGACTAATGTTACATTTAATATTGGAGAAAGCCAACAGCATCCTTTAAAGTAAAAGTTCATAGTTTCCTTCTTCTCTGTTGCCAAGGATGTTTCTTTTAACTTGCCACTAAAATCTACCATGCTGTTCCTTCTTTTTATTCATCACCCTGGCAATTACTTTATCATGCATAAGATTTTGATTTTAAGGTCTCTCAAATACACCTGCTTTTATATTCTCAAAAGACAAGGCAGGAAAAGCAATAAAAAGATGTTGAAAGCATTCACTTTCTCTATTTAAAGCCTAAACAAATTTCTTCATTAAACTAATTTGAATGTGAAGTGTGTATTAAATTTTCTGTCTTGTTTAACTACTGGTACATTTACATTATTTTCCATCCCTACTTTCAGAGCTTCACATTTTCCAACTCCTTCTTTGTCCAGTGTTTCTCATAAACTCGGGTGTCTCACAAGCACAGAAAGCAAAAATAATTTGTGAAACCTCTTTGTTGTCCTAAAAAAATTTATCATTTTGCGATCCAAAAAATGATTCACCTATGCTCTTCATATTTGGAAACATCAAAAACAATTTTACTGTTTGTATAATCTTCTCTCAGATGAGTTGAATAACCAATTGGGACCACTGAAAATACTCAATATATGCACTTGTCACTAATGATTAAATATTGTGCCTTTGATGTTGAAGTGTGTAACAGCCACATATATAACAGAAGGTGTCAGGATTCTTCTTATGTTTACACCTACACAAAGAATCCATGATTCAATCTTAAAGCAAAACCAAAGCATGTTTTTATATGATATTAATTTTCACATTTAAAAACAAGTAGCGTTATGTAAAAGTGATGTTTATAAATCGTTAATAGCTTTTTGGTTATGAGTAATCCAACAGTTGTTGCTTTTTACTTCCAATATAAAAACCAATGCATGCTATTTACTGTATGAAAATAAATTAAATTTGCATAAAAATTAAAACACACATTAAAAAACTAATTTTAGCTTTGGAATCAGTGATACAGAGTTATGTAGAAACAGTTCTAAAACCTCATGCAACAGAAAATGAAGTAAATATTATTCTTCAGTCTTCATTGTTTTTCATTCAATATGGGTAAAAATTACAGGAAAAGATCAGTACATTTTAATTAGCTATAAATCATGTTGTAAGCCATTCTAAATATGATTATACAATAACTTGAGTATCAACAGCAATATTGGCTCAAGTTTCTAAACGTCAGTATTTATTAACTCTACCTTACCTAATGGGCTATTATCTAAAAATATATATATTTGTTTTCTCTTTTCATATACTAGTTAAGTTGTTACTTTATTTTTCTCAGAGTGTTCTACCTGGTGAAAGTGAAGTATGTAAAATAACAGAAAGATTTCTATTTTTCTAGAACATAAAATGGCTATTGAGGTAAATTAATTAGGTAATAGCTGAAATGTTCTTTTGTGTTTAGCTACTTTTTTCTTTCTATTCTAAATCACAATTTATTATTTTTTATAATATTATAGAAGAAAGTTTATTTACAGACTTAGTTGTTTTGGGGGATCTAATAGATAGCCTCCTAGGTCCATGGGCATAGATAAAGAGTTTATTTTCTTTTATGTGTATTTACACCTGCTGCTTCATTTTTAGAGAAATCACTATGAATCTGCAGAAAAGCACAGTGCAACTATTAACCCTGTGCTGTATGTGATAGCACACACACACCTCAATAAAGATGAAGGGGAATCAAATAGACTCAAAAAGTTAGAGAAAAGATTTTTGCACCTCTCCATTTTTTATGTGATTCTGTCAACCAACAACTGTTGATCAACTTTTGAAATCTGGCTTTTACTAGAGCCCCCACATTTTTTTTCAGTCATGATTTACCAGTTTTTTCTCTCTTTTTTACCAAACACCACATTTTCTCCCCAATTTTTATTTTGCAGCCCATACTATGGCCCTCTATTTCTCTGCACAGCCTGTCTCGGGTACTTTTTAGGGTCCAGTGGGACTTTATGAATTGATACTGAGAGGCAAGGAGGACCATTGTGACAGCACACCTTCACTGTAAGGTGGGCCCCGTAGACAGAACTTGGAGCGTTATTTGTCCCTCATATACATAGAATGCGTTTTGGTTAGCTGCTGCCAGCTAGGAAGACTGCCTTCACTTTAGAGGCAGCTATGGAATACGGAGAAACTTCAACTGTAATCTTTCTGGCCATTGCTTGTAGTTTGTAAGTTTGTCTAGTTACCACTTCTTTAAATCACAATTTAAACCCCTTTTGGTAACAGTGGCTTTGGCAGAGGCTGTGGGAGAGGTGTGGCCTGCATGAGCAGGCCTGTACCCCTGCTGCATAGCAAACAGTAAAACGTGTCATTTCAGCCTCTTATGGACACTAGCAGTTATCATATCACAGCACCCACAACTAAAAAATGCAGATAAATGGCAGTGAGTTTAAATTTAAACCCCATGGTCAAAACATGTCCTGCTGCTGAAGCTCCTAGGCATCCCAAAAGGGGGCCGGTATGGAGCATCAGAGACTGAGTTTGACATCTATCAGGTGGTTGTAATAAGAGCAAAGACCACTGCATTAAAGCCTACTACCACAGAATCTATTACAGTGGAGACTGGTTCTTAGGGACCCACAGAGTTTTTTGATGTACTAAAGTTCTACCAAGTATTGTTAAAAGAAAGAAATACACTGGACAATAAAAAAGACATTATTGGCAGGTGCTCTCAGCTTAACTCTTTTTCAAAGGTTTTCTGGTCCCTGTAGAATGTGCACCTTTTGAGTCCTTCCAGCAATGTAGCAGGCTGTACCAATGCTGGGCAGTTGACAGGAAGACTAGCTTCTGGGTTTTAGAAACGGGTTGTGATTTGGGGTTCCTGCGGAAAAATCAGCCTTAGCTAAAAACAAGTCAGACAGCCCAATTCTTTGACATTCACAGCCAGACATTTCTAGCAATGGCTAGTATAGCTTTATTTTTATTCACTAAATTACAATTCCATTGTAAGCAGACATAATTGCATTGGGGAACAAAATTTTGGTTGATTCCACAAAAAAACTTCTTACATAATTTGAGTGTGCTGATCTCAAATCTAATATTAATTTTTCTCTGGAGCTTCAAATTTTTTAATTTTTAGGATTATATATTTTTATTTTATTGTAAAATTGTCAACATATTGTTTAACATAACAAAGTAGAATGTCTTTTTGGTCATCATCCATGTGATCATATATAATATATATAAGGCAGTAATACACTAATACAGTAAAAGTTATAACTGAATCAGATTTTGTCTACAGATTCAAAAATGAACATATCAAAACACTTATTTTATTCATAAAACTTGCTCAAAACATATAAATTTTATTAATGAAATAATTTGCATTTGTACCTCTTGCTTTTGTGTACTTTATGAGGACAATCTGATTTTATGCTTCAGCAGTAGTCGGTTAATATCTAACAGCTCTATAATTTTCAGAAAACTGAACAAGGTGACTGTTCAGGACGTGAATCTTAAGGCTAAAGTTATATTTAATGTCGCAAAAAGTCAACAAAATTTTTTGAGTCAGAAGTTCATCGTTGTTTTCTTCTTTATTGCCAAGAAAGTTCTTTGTAACTGCCACTACAATTTTCCATGCTGTTTCTTCTCCTCATTCGTCTTTCTGGCAAATTCTTCAACATGTATAAGAATTTGTTTTTAAGGTTCATTAAACAAAACTGTTTTTATCTTCTCAAAAGACAAGGCAAAAAAGAAAAAAGATATGCTATAAGCATTCACTTTCTGTATTCAAAGCCAAAAGAAACTGCTTCATTAAGCCAAGTTGAATGAGAACTGTGAAAAAATTTTCTGTCTTGTTTAACTGCAGGTACATTTAATATATTTTGTGTCCCTACTTTAAGAGCTTCACATTTTTGCCACTCCTTCTGTGTCCAGTGTTGTTACACTTGAGCTCGGCTATCCAACAGAAAGAGAAACAAGGATTCTTCATGAAACCATTTTTGGTCAGAGAAAAAAATTACCATTTTGAAATTCAAAAAAATGATTTACTTATGCTCCTTATACTTTAGAACATTGAGAACAATTTTAATATCTTTAAATTCTTCTCTCAGATGAGTTAAATAACCAAATGCATCTGATGACAATAGGCAATATATACACTTGTCACAAATAATGAAATATTGTACCTTTGAAATTAAAGTGTGTAACAGCCATATAGATAACAGAAGGTGTCAGGACTATTCTTCTGTTTACACCTACACAAAGAACTCATGATTCAATTGCAAATCCAAACAAGAGGTTGTTTTTATACAACAATAATTTTTCAGATTTAAAAACAAATACATTTATGAAAAGTGATGATTGTAAATTGTTAATGGCTTTGTGGTTATGTTTAACGTAAAAGTCATTTTTTAAAATCCAGTTTAAAAACAAATGCATGCCATGAACTGTATCAAAAAGGAATTTAATTTATATAAAAACTGGTTTTAGATTTGAAATGAGCCATGCTGACTTATGCACAAACAGTTCTAAAACCTCATGCAACAGAAATTTAAAAAAATATTTTTTCTCAGTCTTAATTGTTGTTTTTTTTTCAATATGGGTAAAAATTCCAGAAAAATATCTGTACATTTTTATAAGTTATAAATCAGGTGGTAAGCCATTCTAAAAAAAGTTATACAATAACTTGAGTAGCAAAAACAATATTGGCGCAAGCTTCTAAACATCAGTATTTATTAATAACTCTACCTTACCTAATGTGCTATTGTCTAGAAAAATTATAGTTTTCTATTTTTTTCATATAATAATTAATTTATAACTTTTTTTCTGAGAGTGTTCCACCAGCTGAAGGTCAGGTATGTAAATGTACTGAATGCTTTTTTATATTTCTAGAATCTGAAAAGGCTATTGAAATATAGTTTTGAATTAGGTACAGGCTGAAAGGTGCTTTTGTGTTTAGCTACTGTTTTCTACGTATTCTAAATCACAATTAATTATTTCCTAATATGATTATAGAAGAAAGTTTTTTCACACTTAGTTTGTTTTGGAAAATCTTATAACCAGCCTTTTATGTTAATGGGCATAGATGGAGGGTATATTTTTTTATGTAAATTCACACCCTCTGCCACATTTCCAGAAAAATTACTGCAACTCTGCAGAAAAAAGCATGGTGCAAATATTTATCCTATGGCAGGGGTCCCCAAACTACGGCCCGCGGGCCACATGTGGCCCGCTGAGGCCATTTATCCAGCCCCCACCGCACTTCTGAAAGGGGCACCTCTTTCATTGGTGGTCAGTGAGAGGAGCACATTGACCATCATTAGCCAAAAGCAGGCCCATAGTTCCCATTGAAATACTGGTCAGTTAGTTGATTTAAATTTACTTGTTCTTTATTTTAAATATTGTATTTGTTCCCATTTTTTTTTTTTTTTTACTTTAAAATAAGATATGTGCAGTGTGCATAGGGATTTGTTCATAGTTTTTGTTATAGTCTGGCCCTCCAACGGTCTGAGGGACAGTAAAATGGCCCCCTGTGTAAAAAGTTTGGGAACCCCTGTCCTATGGTGGAATTGATAGCACACACACACACAGAAAATAAAGAAGAGAAATCAAATACACTTAAGAAGATAGAGAATTAGCCTTGGCAGGTTGGCTCAGTGGTAGAGCGTCGGCCTGGCGTGCGGGGGTCCCAGGTTCGATTCCCGGCCAGGGCACACAGGAGGGGCGCCCATCTGCTTCTCCACCCCTCCCCCTCTCCTTCCTCTCTGTCTCTCTCTTCCCCTCCTGCAGCTGAGGCTCCATTGGAGCGGAGATGGCCCAGGCGCTGGGGATGGCTTCTTGGCCTCTGCCCCAGGCGCTAGAGTGGCTCTGGTCGCAACAGAGCGACACCCCAGAGGGACAGAGCATCGCCCCCTGGTGGGCAGAGCGTCCCCCCCTGGTGGGCGTGCCGGGTGGATCCTGGTCGGGCGCATGCGGGAGTCTGTCTGACTGTCTCTCCCCGTTTCTAGCTTCAGAAAAAAAAAAAAAAGAAGATAGAGAATTGTTTTTGTGCCTCTCTTTCTGTCCTGTGACTGTGTCAACCAGCAACTGTTGATCAGCTTTTGACATCTGGCTCTGACTTTTGTTTGCAATTCTTAATCTTTTTCAGTCTTGACTGGACAGTTTTATTCTCTCTCTCTTTTTTTTTTTTTTTATCAAATGCCCCATTTTATCCCCAGTCTTCATTTTTCTGCTTAGACTGAGGACTTTTATTTCTATACTCTACCTGTCTTGGGTACTTCTTATGGTCCTGTGGGACTTTATGTATTGATGCTGAGGGACATGGAGGGCCAATGTGACAGTACACATTCACTGTGAGGTGGGTTGCCTAAAGAGAATTCTAAGCATGATTGGTCCCTAATATCAAAGTGATCATAGATTGCATTTGAGTTGACGGCTGCCACCTGTTAAAAGGGCTTTAGCTTTAGAAGTGGCTGTGGAGAATGGAGGAGCTTTGGCTGTGCTCTCCTTGGCCAGGGCATGTAGTTTGTAAGTTTTTCTATTTACACCTTTTTTTAAATCACAGTCTAGCCATCTATTGGTAGCAAAATGTCTGCGGCAGCAGAAATGGGAGAGGTGTGGCCAACCAGGTTGGATTGAAATCCTTGCTGAAGGGCAAATAGCAAAAAATATAATCTCTGTCTTTTTATGGGTGCTAGCATTTTCCATATTAAAGCATCAGCAAGAGCAAAGGCAAAATCAGGGCAGAGAGTTTAAATTTCAACCCCATTGTCAAAACACTGTTTTGATGCTGAAGCTTCAAGTCAGCCCAAAAGGGAGCCAGTATGTAGTATCAGAGCCTGAGTTTGACATTTATCAGGTGGTGGTACTTAATACCTAAGACCAATGCCTCAAAGCCTTCTACCACAAAGTCCACTACACAGGAGCTCAATTCTTAGGAACCCACAGAGACTTTCAATATGCTGAAGTTCTACCAAGAATTACTAAAAGACACAACAGTGCTAGACCATAAAAAGACATTGTAGGCAGGCACTTTTGGGCTTACCTGGTTTTGGTTCACTGGTTTCATAATCCCCATAGAGTTTGCACCTCCTGAGATCCTTCTAGCAAAGTAGCAGATATTTCAGGGCTGGGCACCTGGAAGGAAGACTGGCTGATGGAGTACAACCAGGGGTGTGATTTTGAGATCCTGCAGAAAAAGATGACCTCAACTAGAAACAAGTGAGAGAGCCCAATACTTTGGCATTTGCAGCCAGGCATCTCTACCAATGACTAGCATACCTTTATTTTATACATTAAGTTACAATTATATTGTATGCAGAAACATTGCACTGGGGAACAAAATTTTGGTTGCATTCTCAAAAGCACTTGTTCTTACATAATTTGTGTGTGTTGATCTCATATCTGATATTAATTTATCTCTGGAGCTACTAAATACTTGCTTTCCACAGTTTTAAATTTTCATTTTATTGTAAAATTTCTAACAATTTTTTAACATAACAAAGTACAATGTCTTCATGGGCATCATCTATGTGATCATATAATTATATAAGACAGTAATACACTAAAAGATATAACTGAATTAGAATTTTTCTACAATTTCCAAATAGAACATATTAAAACATGTATTTTAATCATAAATCTTGCTCATAACATGTGAATCTTATTCCAGAAAAATTTTGAACTTGTTCCTCTTGCGTTTGTGTACTTTTTGAGGATGATCTCGTATAATGCTTCAGCAGTAGTCTGCTAATATCTAACAGCTTCAAAATATTATGGAAACTGAATCAGGTGACTGTTCAAGAAGTGAATTTTAATGCTAATTAAAACTTAATGTTGCAGAAAGCCAACAGCATCTTTTGAACCAGAAGTTCATAGTTTCCTTCATCTTTGTTGCCAGGAAAGTTTTTTTGTAACTGCTATTAAAGTCTTCCATGCTGTTCTTTCTCCACATTTATTATTCTGACAAATTCTTTGTCATGTATGAAAATTTGATTTTAAAGTCCATCGAATATACCCATGTTAATTTTCTCAAAAGACAAGGCAGAAAAAGTAAATTAAAATATATTAAAGCTTTCATTTTCTCTATTTATAGCCTAAAGAACAAACTGATTCGTTAAGAGAAGTTGAATGTAATGTGTAGAAAAAAAATTTTTGTCTTGTTTAACTACAGGTACATTCACAATATTTTGTGGCCCTTTTTTTAGAGCTTCACGTTACTGCCACTCCTTATGTGCCCAGTGTTTCTCATGAGCTCAGCTGTTCCACAAACACAAAAAGCAAAAATATTTTTCAAAACCTATTTGTACTCCTAAAAAATTTAGCATTTTGAGATCAGATAAATGATTAACTTATGCTCCTCATACTTTAGAATGTCAAGGACTATTTTAATGTCTTTATAATCTTCTCCCAGATGAGTTAAATAACAAATTAGAACCGCTAATATTAGGCAATATATGCACTTTTCACATGTGATTAAATATTGCACGTTTGAAGTTAAAGTGTTTAACAGCCACATATATAACGGATGGTGTCAGGAATATTCTTATGTTTACACCTACACAAAAAACATATGTTTTAATCTTAAATCAAAACAAGAGGGTATGTTTATATGATGATAATTTTTCACATTTAAAATCAACTTCAATTATGTAAAAGTAATGTTTGTAACTCAACAATTGCCTCATGGTTATGTTTATCCAACATTAATTGTTTTAAAATTTTATTTTAAAAATAAATACATGCCATTAACTATATCAAAAAGACATTTTAATTTGCATAAAAACTGGAGATGGCATAAAATACTAAGTTCAGATTTGGAATCAGTGATGCAGAGTTATGTAGAAACAGTTCTAAATTTTCATGCAACTGAAAATAAAAAAAAATATTGTTTCTCAGTTGTTGTTTTTGCTTCAATATGGGTAAAAATTCCAGGAATGATCAGTACATTTCTAAAAGATACAAATCAGTGGTAAGCTATTTTATGTATAGTTATACAATAACTTGAGTAGCAACAACAAAATTGTTGCAAGATTCTAGATATCAGTGTTTATTAACAATTCTACCTTACATAATGGGCTACTGTCTAGAAAAGTTATAGTTGTCTACTTTTTTTAATATACTAGTCAAGTTGTAACTTTATTTTTCTAAGAGTGTTACACCAGCTGCAGATCAAATATGTAAAAGAAACAAAAATTTATTTTATTTTTCTAAAATATGAAAAGGCTATTGAGGTAAAGTGATAGATTAGGTAAAGGCTGAATGGTTCTTTTGTGTCTAGCTACTTTTTTCTACCTATTCTAAATTACAATCTATTATTTCCTAATATGATTATAGGATTAAGTTTTTCCACAGAATTAGATAGTTTTGGGGGATCTCCTAGCCAGCCTCTTATGTCCATGAGCCTTTATTTTTTATGTGAATTCTCACTCTCTGTCTTATTTCCAGATGAATCAGTGTGAATCTGCAAGAAAAGCACAGTTTAACTATTAACCCTGGGCTGTAAGAGATAGCACACACTCACCTCCCCAAAAAAGAAGAAGGAAAATCAAATTGACTCAAGAAGTAAGGAGAGAAATGTTTTTGCACCTCTCCTTTTTTGTGACTGTGTCGACCAGCAACTGTTGATCGTCTTTTGTCTTCGAGCTCTGACTTTTGTCCCCACCCAATTTTTTTTTTTTTTTGGTCTTTTCTGACCAGGTTCTTTCTCTATTTTCTACCAAACACCCCATTATTTTCTCAGTCTATAATTCTCAACCCAGACTGAGTTTCTCTATTTTTCTGACCTCCCTGTCTTTGTACTTTTTACAGTCCAGTGGGACTTTATGAATTGATGCTGATAGGCATGGAGTTCCATTGTGACAGTGCATCTTTATTGTGAAGTGGGCCATATTAAAGAACTCTGAGCATGATTGGTCCTTCATATTCAAGTGACCATAGAATGCTTTTGGGTTGGCTGCTGCCAGCTAGAAATACTGCCTTCACTTTAGAATCAGCTGTGGTAAATAGAGGAGCTGCATCTGTGTTCTCCTTTGCCAGGGTGTGTAGTTTGTAAGTTTGTGTAGTTTCACTTCATTTAAATCACATTTCAGCCCTCTCTTGATACCAGAGCTGCTGCAGCAGCTTTGGAAGAGGTGTGGCTGCCCTGGTGGATTGGAGGTTCTGCTGCAGGTCAAACAGCAAAAGGTTTCATTCCCTGATTCTTAGGGGCATTAGCAGTTTCCATATTGCAGCTCCCAGGACTAGTAAAGGCAGAGACAGGGCAGTGAGTTGACATTTAAACCCCATAAGGAAAACACTGTCCTGCTGCTGAACTCTCAAGACAGACTTAATGGGGTCAGTATGCAGCATCAGAGTATGTGTTTAACATCTATCAGTTGGTGGTAGTAGCACCTAAATACTTCCTCAAAGACTAATACCACTGAAACTGCTTCCCAGAAGCCCATTTCCTAAGGGTACACAGAGATATTTGATGTTCTGAAGTTCTATCAATAATTGCTAAAAGATATAACAATGCTGGACCATGAAAAGACATTTTTGGCAGGTGCTTTCGGGGTTCCTCTAGTTTGTTGGCTTTACATTCCCCATAGAGTGCATACCTCCTGAGCTCCTTCCAGAAAGTAGCAAGCTGTCCCAGGGATGAAAAGATGGCTGAAATACTGGCTGATGGGGTCCAGACTCGAAGTGTGATTTAGGGTTACTGAAGAAAGAGACAGCCTCAGCTAGGAACAAGTGAGATATCAATTTCATTGGCATTTACAACCAGGCATCTCTAAAAATGTCCAGTGTAGCTTTATTTTTATCCACTATGTTAAAATCACATAGTATGTAGAATTTATTGCACTGGGGAATAATATTTAAGTTGCATCCAAAAAAACACTGTTTTTACATAATTTGAGTGTGCTGATCTCAAGTCTTATATTAATTGTTTTCTGGATCTACAGATTTTTTGCTTTTCACAATATTAGATTGTCATTTTATTTTAAAATTTAAACATTTTGTTTATCATAACAAATTAGAAGGTCTTTTTTGGCATCAACTATGTGATCATATAATAGATTAGATAAGGCAGTAATATACTAATACAATAAAAATATAATTGATCCAAATTTGTATATAATTTTGAAATAGAACATATTAAAACAAGTATTTTAATTAAAAAGCTCTCTCAAAGCATATATAAATTTTATTCAGAAAAAAATTTTTGTGTTTGTACCTCTTGCATTTGTGTACTTATTGAGGAAAATCTTGATTGATGCATCAGCAGTAATCTGCTAATATATAACAACTGCAAAATTTGGGGGGAACTGAAAAACATCACTGTTCAGGAAGTGAATCTTGACACTAATGTTACATTTAATGTCGCAGAGAGCCAACAGCATATTTTGAAACATAAGTTTATAGTTTCCTTTCTCTTTGTTACTAAGGAAGTTCTTTTAACTGTTACTTAAATCTGCCATGCTGTTCCTTCTCCTCATTCATCTTCCAACAAATTCTTTGTCATGTATGAGAATTTGATTTTAAGGTCCATTGAATACAACTGCTTTTATCTTCTCAAAAAAATAAAGGCAGGAATAGAAAAAAACATTAAAGCATTCACTTTTTAATTTAAAGCCTGAACAAATTTGTTGATTAAGCCAAGTTAAATGTAAAGTGTGAAAAAATATTTATATCATTTAACTACAGGTACATTTAAGATATTTTACATCCTGTCCTTCAGAGCTTCACGTTATTGCCACTCCTTCTGTGTCCAGTGATTCTTATGAGTTTGGCTGTCCCATAAGCACAAAAAGCAAGAATATTTTGTGAAACCTTTTTGTGGTCCTAAAAATTTTTCTACCATTTTGAGTTCCAAAAAATGATTCACTTATGCTCTTCATACCTTAGAACATCAAGGACAATTTTAATTTCTTTATAATTTTTCCCAGATGAGTTGAATAACCAATTGAAACCAATGAGAAAGGCAATATATGCATTTGTCACAAATAATAAAATATTGCGCCTCTGAAATTAAAGTGTGTACAGCCCAATATATATAATAGAAGGTGTTATGACTATTCTTACATTTACACTCCAACAAAGATCCAATAATTCAATCTTAAATCAAAACAAGAGGGTGTTTTTATATATGAGAATAATTTTTGACATTTAGAAACAACTACAATTATGTAAAAGTGATGCTTGTAAATATTTTTTGCCTTGTGGGTATTTTTAATCCTACAGTCATTGTTTTTTAACTCCAATTAAAAAAATGCATGCCATTTACTGTATCAAAAAGAAATTAAATTTGCATAAAAACTAGAGCACGCATTAAAAACTGATTTTAGATTTGGTATCAGTGATGCAGAGTTATGAAAAACAACAGTTCTGAAATCCCATGCAAAAGAAAATAAAAAAATTTGTTCCTCAGTCTTAATTGTTGTTTTTGCTTCAATATTGGTAAAAATTTCAGAGAAATTCAGTACATTTCTATAAGCTATAAATCAGGTGGTAAGCCATTCTAAATACGGTTACAGAATAACTTGAGTAGCAACAACAACATTGGTGCAAGTTTCTAAATGTCAGTGTTTATTAAGAACTCTGCCTTACCTAAGGGACTATTGCCTAGAAAAATTATAGTTGTCAACTCTTTTCATATACTAATTAAGTTGTAACTTAATTTTTTTCAGAGTGTTTCACCAGGTAAAAGTCAGGTATGTAAAAGAACAAATTTTTTTCTATATTTTTTAAAATAGAAAAAGGCTACTGAGGTAAAATGATAGATTAGGTAAATGGTGAAAGGTGTTTTTGCATTTAGTACTGTTTTCTGCCTATTCTAAATCACAATCTATTATTTCTTAATATGAATATAGGAGACAGTTTTTTCACAGACTTAGTCCATTTTAAAGGATCGCATAGGCAGCCTCCTATGTCCACAAACCTTGATAAGGGGGTTTGTAGGCTTTTCTGTGAAATTAAATAGTCTGCCTCATTTTCAGAGAAATCACTGCGAATTTGCAGGAAAAGCACGGTGCTACTATTAACGCTGGGCCTTATGTGATAGCACACTCACATCTAGAAGTAGAAGAAAGGGAATCAAATAAACCCAAGAAGTTAGAAGTGAATTGCTTTACATTTCACTTTCTTTTTTGTGACTATGTCAACCAGAAACTAATGGTTGGCTTTTTACATCTGGCTCTGACTTGCGTCCCCACCACTTATATTCTTTTTCAGGCTTGACTGTCCAGGTTCTTTCTATCTTTTCTACCAAGTGTGTCATTCTCTTCCCAATCTCCATCTCTCAGCCCAAACTGTGTCCCTTTATTTCTCTGCTGCTCCTGTCTTGGATACTTATTACAATACTGTGGGGCTTTATGAATTGATGCTAAGGGATATGGAGGGCCATAGTGACAGTGCACCATCACTGTGTGGCAAGCTGAGTAAAGAGAACTCTGAGGGTGATTGGTTTCTCATATTCAAGTAATCTTAGAATGTGTTTGGGTGGGCTGCTGCAGACTAAAAAGATTGCCTTCACTTCAACCAGCCTTCTATGTCACCAGCCTAGATAGGAGGTTTATTTTATTTTATGTGAATTCACACCCTGGGCCTCATTTCCAGAAAAGTCACTGCAAATCTGCAGGAAAAGCATGATTCAACTCTTAACTCTGGGCTGTAAGTGATAGCACACACACACCCAGAAAAAAAAGAAAGGAAATCAAATAGACCCAAAAGTTAGAAGAGAAGTGTTTTTTGCCTCTCCTTTCCTGTGACTGTGTCAATGAGCAACTCTTGATTGGATTTTGACATCTGGCTCTGATATGTGTTCCCACCCCTTATTCTTTTTCAGTCTTGCTTGGCAAGTTTCTTTCTTTTTTAAAAATAAATGCACCATTCTCTCTCCAGTGTCCATCTCTCAGTCCATACACAGGCCTTCTATTTCTCTGCCCTGCCTTTCTCAGGTACTTTTTATGGTCCAGTGGGACATTATAAATTGATGCTGAGATGCACAGAGGGGCATTATGACAGCACACCTTCACTATTAAATGGGACGGATAGAGAGAACTCTGAGCATGATTTGTTCTTGGTATCCAAGTCACTGTGGAAATTGTTTGGGTTGACTGCTGCCAGCTAGGAAAACTGCCTTCACATTAGATTTGGCAGATAAAAATGGAGAAGCTTTGGCTGTGCTTTCCTTGGCCAGAGAATGTAGTTTATAAGTTTGTCTAGTTACCACATTTTTAAATAACAGTCTAGCCCTCTTTTGGTAGCAGAGTGTCTGAAGCAGCAGCTTTGGAAGAGGTGTGACCTTTAAGGCAGGCCTAAGTACCTGGTTCAGGGTAAACAGCAAAAGGTGTCATCCCGAGAATTTTATGCTCACTAGCAATTTCCACATTGCAGCAACCAGGACAAGCAAAAGCAGGGAAAGGGCAGTGAGTTTAAATTTAAACACTATGGGCAAAACACTGTGCTTCGCTGAATCTCCAAGACAGCCCAAAGGGGGGCTCATATGCATTATATCCTGAGTTTGATATCTATGAGGTGGTGTAGTAACACATAAACCTGACTCTTCAAAGCCTGCTACCTCAGAGTCCAGTAACATGGAGCTAGATTCCTAGGAACCCACAGAGATTTTCAATATCTTGAAGTTTTACCAAAAACTGCTATAAGACAGAGCAACGCTGGAGCATAAAATGGCATAGTTGGTAGGTGTACTCCTACCTACTTCTGGTTCGCTGGCTTCACAGTTTTTGTAGATTGCGTACATCCTGAGCTTCTTTCAGCAAAATAGCAGTCTGTCCCAGGGCTGGACAGCTGACAGGAAGACTGGCTGCTGGAGTCTAGCCCCGGGCTGTGAGTAAGGGTCCCCACAGAAAGAGACAACCTTAGCTAGAAACAAGTGAGAGAGCCCAATAATTTGGGATTCACAGCCAGGCATCTCTAACAATGGCTAGTATATCTTTACATTTATACTATAAATTACAATCACATTGTATGCAAAATACATTGCACTGGAAAACAAAACATAATTCGAGTGTGCTGATATCAAATCTGATAATTTTTTTTCTGAATCTAAGATTTTTTGCTTTTCATAATTTTAGGTTTCCATTTTATTGTAAAATTTTCAAGATTTTGTTTATGTAACAAAGTAGAATGTCTTTCTGGGCATCATCTATGTTATCATATAATAATTTATATTAGGCAGTAATACAGTAATACACCAAAGGTATAACTGAATCAGAATTTGTATTGTTCCAAAATAGAACATATTAAAACACTTATTTTAATCATAAAACTTACTCAAAACATATAAATTTTATTTAGGAAAGAATTTTCATTTCCACTTTTTCTGCTTATGTACTTATTGAGGAAAATCTCATTTGATGCTTCAGCAGTAGTTTTCTAATATTTGAAAGCTCCAAAATTTGTGAAAATCAAACATGGTGACTGTTCAGGAAGTAATTCTAAATGCTAATGTTATATTTAATGTCGCAGATAGGCAACAGCATCCTTTGAACCAGAAGATTATACCTTCTACTTTGTTGCCAAGAAAGTTCTTTGTAATTGCCACTAAAATCAGCCATGCTGTTGCTTCTTTTCAGTTTTTTTTTCTGGCAAATATTTTTTCATATGTGAGAACTTGATTTTAAGATCCAATGAATACACCTACATTTATATTCTTAAAAATTAAGGTAAGAAAAGCAAAGAAAAAATTTTTGAACGCATTTACTTTCTCTATTCCAAGCCTGAAAAACTGCATCATTAAGCCAGGTTGAATGTAAAGTAAAAAAAATTTTTCTTCCTCGTTTAAATACAGGAACAATCACAGATTTTTTTGCATCCTTACTTTCAGAGATTCACATTTTTGCCAGTATTTCTGTGTCCAGTATTTATCAAGAGCTCGGCTGTACCACAAGTGTAGAAAGCAAAAATATTTTGTGAAACCTTTTTGTGGTCCTAAAAAAAATGTACCATTTTGAAATCCAAATCATAATTTAGATATGCTCCTTATACTTTAGAATATTGAGGAAATTTTTAATGTCTTTATACTCTTCTATCAGATGTGTTAAATAACCAATTAGAACAGCTTATACTAGGCAATATATATAAACACTTGTCACAAATGATGAAATACTACGTGTTTGAAATTGAAGTGTGTAGGAGTGACGTCACAGAAATGGCGCCGTGAGCAGCGCGTCCGACAGATCTCCCCAAAATCTCAACAAATTTGTCAACTAGAAGCAGAAAAATTTATCCTCGGAGCATCCACACTGAAAGCAGAGGGACTGTTGCCCAGGAGGGAATACGCCTGGGGTGAGTTAACCCACACGTGCAGCTGCCCCCGCCGGTCCCGGGGAGTGCCGGCAACCACCGGCGTGCTCTGAAAAGCCCGGCCCGGCGCGCGCGCTCGCGCCCCAAGCCGCGTCCCAGCGCCCCGAGCCGCGTCCCAGCGCCCCGAGCCACGTCCCAGGGAGTGCCGGCAACCACCGGTGTGCTCTGTGCTCTGAGGAGCCGTAGGCGCGCCCCATCCACGTCCCAGGGAGTGCCGGCAACCACCGGCGTGCTCTGTGCTCTGAGAAGCCGCGCGCGCGCCCCGACCCACGTCCCAGGGAGTGCCGGCAACCACCAGAGTGCTCTGAGAGGCCGCGCGCCCGCGCCCCGAGCCGCGTCCCGGGGAGTGCCAGCAACCAACGGCGTGCTCTGAGAAGCCGCGCGCCCGCGCGCCCCGGGGAGTGCCAGCAACCACCGGCGTGCTCGGAGAAGCCGCGTGCTAGCGCCCCGAGCCGCATCCGGGGGAGTGCCGGCCACCACCAGCGTGCTCTGGGAAGCCGCGCGCTCGCGCGCCCTGAGCCGCGTCCCGGGGAGTGCCGACAACCACCGGCTTGCTCTGAGAAGCCGCGTGCGCGAGCCCCGCTTCCCCAGGAGTGCCGGCCACCACTGGCGTGTTCTGAGAAGCCGTGTGCGCGCGCGCCCCGTGACGCAGTCCAGGAGGGGCGCCAAACCTGTCTTTCCTAGTCAGGAGATTCTCTCCGTGGACGGGGCACCTCACCCAGCCATTCGAGCTAACAATCAAGCGTTGGGGGAGGGGTGCGCAGGCAGCCTGAAATACTCTCTGGAGCACAGCTGCGGATCCAATCACTGAAATTAGCTAAACCCACAAAATCTACGCACCCACGGGGCTCTAATTGATAAGATCTCTCCCAGTTCAGCGATCCAAGACAAGAGGCATAATATTTTTCAGTGCCTTTCGCTAAAGGGGCGGGGGCAACTTCTGATTGACAGAGCCTCCATATTCAGGGATATACCTAACAAGAGGGACTTGGCAGATATTAAGATCTATATAGCAAGCAGCGAATAGTGCATCTTCTTTCCAGCCAAAACAGGCTACCAAGTGTGGAAAGCCTGGGTTGAGTGGTCCAACTGAATGAAGGCGCTGAACAGTCACCTTGACAACAATTGACTCCCAGCCCCGCCTGATTACGCTGGAGGCTCTGACTGCCAGAGCCTTACCCAGAGCCTTGCGCTGAGTGAGGATAGAGTGGGGATTTCCCAGCTCTTTGAGCCTCTTACTCCCCAGACAGAAGCAGTGGCAGCCTCATAGCTGGATCACCAGGCTGCTAATTCAGGAAGGGGAGACTAGGGGAGAGACTCCAGGAAAGCAAACTCTCTCTCATTGTTGGACTCTACAAACGCCAACAAGCCTTGACTACCAGTGAGACTAAAGCCAATTATATGACATTGCCATAGAATCCCATCAACTGCAAATCTCTACCTAAGCGTGACACAGGGGCAGAACCTGGGGTACAGAGTCACCGACCAGGAAGAGGGAGAGAAAAGAAAAAGGAAGAAGTTAACCTCTCAAAATCAAGAAAAATCCACAGACTTTATAACTTGTTTCACTAATTCTTTGTTGTTGTTGTTTCTCTCTTCTTTCTTATTGTCTTTATTTGTATTTCCTCCACCTCGGTCCTTTTATTCTCTGCCCATCTTATGCTACCCTTTTCTTGAACTACACTACCCATAAGTGTTACATTTTATTTCTTTTCTTCATCCTTACTCTCCCTTAGGGTTACACTCCAAAACCCTTAACTCTCACTCTCTCCCCTTTTGTTTTCTTTTTGTTTTTTTTCCCTTTCCTTTTTTTCTTCCTTTGTTTCTCTCTTTTTCTTATTTTTTCCTTTCTATTCGTTCCTTCTTTTCTCCTTTTACTTTTCCTCTCATTTAATCCTCAATTACGAACAAATTATTTAATTTGGGACTAAAGTTTTTTTTGTTTTTGTTGTTTGTTCTTTTTTTTTTTTTTTTTTTTTCTTTTCTGCTTTTGTTCTTGGTTTTCCTTTATTTGTTTGTTTTTGTGGCATTTTGGGTACTTTTTACATTGCTTTTTAACTCACAAGCATTCCTCCCAACCCAAAGTCTCCATTGTATTTAGTCTTCACTCCACTTAATACAACAGATTTTTACTTATTTTTATTTTTTTCTTCTTTAAATATTATTTTTTCTCTCCTTTTTTCTGTTTCCCTCTTATCCCTCTCATTATATCTTTTAGTCGACCATCACTTACAAGCAAATCATTTGATGCTTGTCTAAGATATCCTCCTTTTTTTTTTTTTTTTTTTTTGCATTTAGTAGGTCCCTACTCCCTTTTTAGCACCTTGAACTCTTCACCCCAAATCAGGCCCTCCGTTATAGGCAATTTTTGTTCCATTTAGCATAATATAATTCACAGGTCATCACGATATTTACCTAAAGAGGTGAGAGGAGGGAAGGAGAAGAAAGAAAAAAGGGGGAAATAATAAATCATTACTTTTTTTGTGTGTGGAGTGTTTTTTTTTTTTTTCTTTTTTTTTCCCTTTTTATTCTTTATTAATTTTAATTAAGAATATCAACAAGACCACCTTCAGATGCCAATAAGAAAAAGGAAATCGAATATTATGGATACAAAAGATAGAGAGGTAACACAAATAGATGTGGAAAAATCTATGGAGAAAATATTTAGCATACTGGAAGCCTTGGAGCCAAATGACAGAGAATTTAAAATAGAAATCTTAAAAATACTCAGAGATATACAAGAAAACACAGAAAGGCAATTTAGGGAAATCAGAAAACAACTCAACGATCACAAAGAATATATTACCAAGGAAATTGAAACTATAAAAACAAATCAAACAGAAATGAAAAACTCAATTCACGAACTGAAAAACGAGATAACAAGCTTAGCTAATAGAACAGCCCAGATAGAAGATAGGATTAGTGAAATAGAAGACAAGCAACTTGAGGCACAACAGAGAGAAGAAGAAAGAGACTCAAAAATAATAAAAAACGAGAAAACCCTACAGGAATTGTCTGACTCCATCAGAAAGAATAACATAAGAATAATAGGTATATCAGAGGGAGAAGAGAGAGAAAATGGAATGGAGAATATACTTAAACAAATAATAGATGAGAACTTCCCAAGCCTGTGGAAAGAATTAAAGCCTCAAATTCAAGAAGCAAACAGAACACCGAGTTTTCTTAACCCCAACAAACCCACTCCAAGGCACATCATAATGAAGATGACACAAACCAATGACAAAGAAAAAATTCTCAAGGCAGCCAGGGAAAAGAAGAATACAACATATAAAGGAAGACCTATTAGATTATCATCAGACTTCTCAGCAGAAACTCTACAAGCTAGAAGAGAGTGGACCCCAATATTCAAAGCCCTGAAAGAGAGGAACTTTCAGCCAAGAATACTATACCCATCAAAGCTATCCTTCAAGTACGAAGGAGATATAAAAACATTCACAAATACAGAAAAGATGAGAGAATTTATCAGCAGAAAGCCCCCACTCCAGGAAATACTAAAGGGGGTTTTCCAACCAGATTCAAAGAACAAAAGAAAACAGAACCCCAAGTAACAGCTCCACCAAGAAAACAATAAAACCAAACTTAAACTGTGACAACAAAAGAAAAAAAAAGGGGAGAAAGGATGAAGATTAACAGTAGCAAAGGACGATGAAGCGCAGAAATACTCATAAGAAAGGGTACTACAATGAATATGGTAGGTACCCTTTTCATTACTTAATGGTAACCACCCTTGAAAAAACCACCACAAAAACACTTGACTTAAAAAAGGTAGCAACAGAGGAAAGAAGTATGGAATACAAACAAACAAAAACAAATGATAGAAAAACAAAAGAGAAGAATCAAACAAGATACAAAACTAACAGAAAGCAATTTATAAAATGGCAATAGGGAACCCACAAGTGTCAATAATTACACTAAATGTAAATGGATTAAACTTACCAATAAAAAGACACAGAGTAGCAGAATGGATTAAAAAAGAAAATCCAACTGTATGCTGCCTACAAGAAACTCATCTAAGCAACAAGGATAAAAACAAATTCAAAGTGAAAGGCTGGAAAACAATACTCCAAGCAAACAACACCCAAAAAAAAGCAGGTGTAGCAATACTCATATCTGATAATGCTGACTACAAGACAGAAAAAGTACTCAGAGACAAAAATGGTCATTTCATAATGATTAAGGGGACACTGAATCAAGAAGACATAACAATCCTTAATATATATGCACCAAACCAAGGAGCACCAAAATATATAAGACAGCTACTTATTGACCTTAAAACAAAAACTGACAAAAATACAATCATACTTGGAGACCTCAATACACCGCTGACGGCTCTAGATCGGTCATCCAAACAGAGAATCAATAAAGATATAGTGGCCTTAAACGAAATATTACAACACCTGGATATGATAGACATCTACAGGACACTTCATCCCAAAGCAACAGAGTATACATTTTTCTCTAGTGTACATGGAACATTCTCAAGAATTGACCATATGTTGGGCCACAAAGACAATATCAGCAAATTTAGAAAAATTGAAATTGTACCAAGCATATTCTCTGATCATAAAGCCTTGAAACTAGAATTCAACTGTAAAAAAGAGGGGGAAAAACCCACAAAATTATGGAAACTAAACAACATACTTCTAAAAAATGAATGGGTCAAAGAAGAAATAAGCGCAGAGATCAAAAGATACATACAGACAAATGAAAATGAAAATACGACATATCAGAATCTCTGGGATGCAGCAAAAGCAGTAATAAGAGGAAAGTTCATATCACTTCAGGCCTATATGAACAAACAAGAGAGAGCCGAAGTAAGCCACTTAACTTCACACCTTAAGGAGCTAGAAAAAGAAGAACAAAGACAACCCAAAACCAGCCGAAGAAAGGAGATAATAAAAATCAGAGCAGAAATAAATGAAATAGAGAACAGAAAAACTATAGAAAAAATCAATAAAACAAGGAGCTGGTTCTTTGAAAAGATCAACAAAATTGACAAACCCTTGGCAAGACTCACTAAGGAAAAAAGACACAGGACTCAAATAAATAAAATCCAAAATGAAAGAGGAGAAATCACCACAGACATCATAGATATACAAAGAATTATTGTAGAATACTATGAAAAACTATATGCCACCAAATACAACAATCTAGAAGAAATGGATAAATTCCTAGAACAATACAACCTTCCTAAACTGAGTCATGAAGAAGCAGAAAACCTAAACAGACCAATCAGCAGGGAGGAAATAGAAAAAACTATTAAAAACCTCCCCAAAAATAAAAGTCCAGGCCCAGACGGTTATACTAGTGAATTCTATCAAACATTCAAAGAAGACTTGGTTCCTATTCTACTCAAAGTCTTCCAAAAAATTGAAGAAGAAGCAATACTTCCAAACACATTTTATGAGGCCAACATAACCCTTATACCAAAACCAGGCAAGGATGGCACAAAGAAAGAAAACTACAGACCAATATCTCTAATGAATACAGATGCTAAAATACTAAACAAAATACTGGCAAATCGAATACAACAACATATTAAAAAAATAATACATCATGATCAAGTGGGATTCATCCCAGAATCTCAAGGATGGTTCAACATACGTAAAACGGTTAACGTAATACACCATATCAACAAAACAAAGAACAAAAACCACATGATCTTATCAATAGACGCAGAAAAGGCTTTCGATAAAATACAACACAATTTTATGTTTAAGACTCTCAACAAAATGGGTATAGAAGGAAAATATCTCAACATGATAAAGGCCATATATGATAAACCATCAGCCAACATCATATTAAATGGCGTAAAACTGAGGACTTTCCACCTTAAATCAGGAACAAGACAGGGTTGTCCACTCTCTCCACTCTTATTTAACGTGGTGCTAGAAGTTCTGGCCAGAGCAATCAGACAAGACAAAGAAATAAAAGGCATCCACATCGGAAAAGAAGAAGTAAAGGTATCACTTTTTGCTGATGATATGATCCTATACATCGAAAACCCAAAGGACTCCACAAAAAGATTACTCGAAACAATAAACCAATACAGTAAGGTCGCAGGATACAAAATCAACATACAAAAGTCCATAGCCTTTCTATATGCCAACAATGAAATATTAGAAAACGAACTCAAAAAAATAATCCCCTTCACGATTGCAACAAAAAAAATAAAATACCTAGGAATAAACATAACAAAGAATGTAAAGGACCTATATAATGAAAACTACAAGGCATTGCTAAGAGAAATAGAAAAAGACACAATGAGATGGAAAAATATTCCTTGTTCTTGGATAGGAAGAATAAATATAATTAAAATGGCCATATTACCCAAAGTAATATATAAATTTAATGCAATTCCCATCAAAATTCCTATGACATTTTTTAAAGAAATGGAACAAAAAATCATCAGATTTATATGGAACTATAAAAAACCCCGAATAGCTAAAGCAATCCTAAGGAAAAAGAATGAAGCTGGGGGCATTACAATACCTGACTTTAAACTATATTATAGAGCCACAATAATCAAAACTGTATGGTATTGGCAGAAAAATAGACACTCAGACCAATGGAACAGAATAGAAAGCCCAGAAATAAAACCACATATGTATGGTCAAATAATCTTTGATAAGGGGGCCAACAACACAAAATGGAGAAAAGAAAGCCTCTTCAACAAATGGTGTTGGGAAAACTGGAAAGCCACATGCAAAAGAATGAAACTCGACTACAGCCTGTCCCCGTGTACTAAAATTAATTCAAAATGGATCAAAGACCTAAATATAAGATCTGAAACAATAAAGTACATAGAAGAAGACATAGGTACTCAACTCATGGACCTGGGTTTTAAAGAACATTTTATGAACTTGACTCCAATGGCAAGAGAAGTGAAGGCAAAGATAAATGAATGGGACTACATCAGAATAAAAAGTTTTTGCTCAGCAAGAGAAACTGATATCAAAATAAACAGACAGCCAACTAAATGGGAACTGATATTTTCAAACAATAGCTCAGATAAGGGCCTAATATCCAAAATTTACAAAGAACTCATAAAACTCAACAACAAACAAACAAACAATCCAATAAAAAAATGGGAAGAAGACATGAACAGACACTTCTCCCAGGAAGAAATACAAATGGCCAACAGATATATGAAAAGATGCTCAGCTTCATTAGTTATTAGAGAAATGCAAATCAAAACTACAATGAGATACCACCTCACCCCTGTTAGATTAGCTATTATCAACAAGACGGGCAATAGCAAATGTTGGAGAGGCTGTGGAGAAAAAGGAACCCTCATACATTGTTGGTGGGACTGTAAAGTAGTACAACCATTATGGAGGAAAGTATGGTGGTTCCTCAAAAAACTGCAAATAGAACTACCTTATGACCCAGCAATCCCTCTACTGGGTATATACCCCAAAAACTCAGAATCATTGATACGTAAAGACACATGTAGCCCCATGTTCATTGCAGCACTGTTCACAGTGGCCAAGACATGGAAACAACCAAAAAGCCCTTCAATAGAAGACTGGATAAAGAAGATGTGGCACATATACACTATGGAATACTACTCAGCCATAAGAAATGATGACATCAGATCATTTACAGCAAAATGGTGGGATCTTGATAACATTATACGGAGTGAAATAAGGAAATCAGAAAAAAACAAGAACTACATGATTCCATACATTGGTGGAACATAAAAACGAGACTAAGAGACATGGACAAGAGAGTGGTGGTTACCAGGGGTGGGGGGAGGGAGGACGCAGGAGGGAGGGAGGGAGAGTTAGGGGGAGGGGGAGGGGGAGGGGCACAGAGAAAACTAGACAGAGGATGACGGAGGACAATCTGACTCTGGGTGAGGGGTATGCAACATAATTTAATGACAAAATAACCTAGACATGTTTTCTTTGAATATATGTACCCTGAATTATTAATGTCATCCCATTAACATCAATAAAAATTTATTTAAAAAAAAAAAAAAAAAAAAAAAAAAAAAAAAAAAAAAGAAATTGAAGTGTGTAACAGCCACATATATAACAAAAGATGTCAGGACTAATTTTTTTGTTTACACCTGCACAAAAAACCCATGATTCAGTCAAAACAAAAAGGTGTTTTTATATGACATTAATTTTTCACATTTAAAAACAAATACAATTATGTAAAAGTGATGCTCATAATTTGTTAATTGCCTAGTGGTTATGTTTAATTTCAAATTCATTGCTTTTAAACTTTATATTAAAAACAGATGCATGCCATTAACTATATCAAAAAGAAATTAAATTTGCATAACAACTAGGTCATGCATTAAAAAAAAATTTTAGATTTGGTATCAGCGAAGCAGAGTTATGTAAAAACAGTTCTAAAATCTTATGCAACAGAAAACAAAAAATAATATTTTTCCTCAGTTGTAATTGTTGTTTTTACTTTAATATGGGTAAAAATTCCAGAAAAATTTAATACATTTTTATAAGGTATAAATCAGGTTGTAAGCCATTCTAAGTACATTTATACAATAACTTGAATAGCAACAACAATATTGGCGCAAGCTTCTAAATGTTAGTATTTATTAATAACTTTACCTTAACTAATGAGCTATTGTCTAAAAAAATTTTATTTCTCTACTCTTTACATATACTAGTTAAGTTGTAACTTTATTTTTCTCAGAGTGTTCTACCAGCTGAAGGTCAGATATATAAAAGGAACAAAAATTTTTTCTATTTTTCTAGAACATGAAAAGGCTATTGAGGTAAAATTATGGATTATATAAAGGGTAAAAGGTGTTTTTGTGTTTACTACTGTTTTCTGCCTATTCTAAATTACAATCTATTATTTCTTAATATAAATACAGGGAAAAGTTTTTCACAGACTTAATTTGTTTTAGGGGATTTTATAATCAGATTCCTATGTCCATAAACCTAAATAAGGGGTTTTGTAGTCTTTTCTGTGAAATTAAACAGTCTGCCTCATTTCCAGAGAAACCATTGCGAATCTGCAGAAAAAGCACGGTGCAACTATTTACCCTGGGATATAAGTGATAGCACACACACACCAAGAAAAAGAAGAAGGGAAATCAAATAAACCCATGAATTAATGAGTGAAGTGTTTTTGTGCCTCTCCTCTTTCCTGAGACTGTGTCAACCAGCAACACTCAATAGGCTTTTGACATCTGGCTCTGACTTGTGTTCCCACCCCTTATTCTTTTTTGTTCTTGACTGGCCAGGTTCTTTCTTTATTTTCTACCAAATGCCTCATTCTCTCCCCAGTGTTCATTTCTCATCCCAAACTGAAGCCCTCTATTTCTCTTCCCCGTCTGTCTTGGGTACTTATTATGATCCAGTGAGACTTTATGAATTGATGCTGATGGGCATGGAGGGCCATTGTGAAGAGTGCATCATCACTCTGTGGCAGGCTGCATGGAATAAACTCTGAGTGTGATTGTTTTCTCATATCCAAGTGACCTTGAAATGTGTTTGGGTTGGCTGCTGCAGACTAGAAAGACTGCCTTCATTTTAGAGATGGCTACAAAAAATGGAGTTCTGGCATGTTCTTTTCCTGGCCAGGGCATAGAGTTTGTAAGTTATTCCAGTTAAAACTTCTTGCCTGGCCTGTGGTGGTGCAGTGGATAAAAGCATCGACCTAGAATGCTGAGGTCGCCAGTTCGAAACCCTGGGCTTGCCTGGTCAAGGCACATATGGGAGTTGATGCTTCATGCTCCTCCCCACTTCTCTCTCTGTCTCTTTCTCTCCTTTCTTCAAAATGAATAAAAAAATCTAAAAAAATTAAAAAAAGACTTATTTTAAATCATAGTCTTGCCCTTTCCTGTTAGTAGTATAGCTGAGGTAGCAGCTGTGAAAAAGGTGTGTCCTGCCCAGGAAGTCCAGAGGCCCTACTGCAGGGCAAACAACAAAAATGACATCCCCTGATCCTTAGAAGCACTAGCAGTTTCCACATCACAGCAACCAGGATGAGCAAAGGTAGGGACAGAGCAGTGAGCTTAAATTTAAACTTGATTGGAAAACACTGTCCTGCTGCTAAAGCCCAAAGTCAGTTTGAAGTGAGGCCATAATGAAAGATGAGAGCCTAAATTTGACATTTATCAGATGGTAGTATTAATACCTAAGTCCACTGCCACAAATCTATCTACCACTGAGTTCGCTACCCAGGAGCCTGATTCCTAGGGGCTCAGAGATTTTTGATGTCTTTAAGTTTTGCAAAGAATTGCTAAAAATCAGAACAACACTGGAACATAAAAAAATATTATTGGCAGGTGCACTCGTGCATACCTCTTATTCACTGGCCTCCTCAGTCCTTATAGAGCGAACAACTCCTGAGCTTTTTTTAAATGACTTAGCAGGCTATCCCAGGGCTGGGAAGCTGGCAGGCAAATTGTCTTCTGGGGGTTAGCGCGAGGTGAGTTTCTGGAAGAGACAGCCTTCGCTAAAAACAAGTGATAGAGCCCAATTCTTTAGCATTCAAAGCCAGGCATCTCTACAATGGCTACTATAGTTTTGTTTTTATACACTAAGTTAAAATCATATTGTATGCAGAATACACTGCACTGGGAACAATATTTTGGTTGCATCCACAAAAACACTTGTTTTAAAATTATTTGAGTGTGATGACCTCAAATCTTATATTAATTTTTCTCTGGAGCTACAGATATTTTGCTTTCCAATATTTTAGATTAATATATTACTGCAAAATTTTCAACATTTTGTTTAAAATAACCAAAGAATGACTCTTTGGGCATCATCTATGTGATCATATAAAAATTTATATAAAACAGTAATACACTAATACAGAAAAAGATATAATTAAATTATAATTTGTCTATAATTTTGAAATAGAACATATTGAAACACTTATTTTAATCATAAATCTAACTCATCATTTAAATAAATTTTATTGAGAAAAAAAGTTTGCATTTTTACCCCTTGCATTTGTGTATTTGTTGTAAACAATCTCGTTTGATGCTCTAGCAGTAGTCTGCTAATATCTAAGATCTCCAAAATTTTGGGAAACTAAACAAGTTGACTGCTCAGCAAGTGAATCTTAATGCTAATGTTACATTTAATGTCACAGATAGCCATCAGCATCCTTTGAACCAGAAGTTCAAAGTTTTCTTCATTTGTTGCCAAAGAAGGTCTTTGTAACTTCCACCTAATTCTGCCATGCAGGTTATTCTTCTCATTCATCTTATTGGCAATTTCTTTGTTATGTATGAGAATTTAATTTTAAGGTACATTGAATACAACTGCTTTAATCTTCTCAAAAGACAAGGCAAAAAAATCAAAAAACAATGTGTTGAAAGCATTTACTTTCTCTATTCAAATTCTGAACAAACTGCTTCATTAAACCAAGTTAAATGTAAAGCATAAAAAATGTTTTTCTGTTTTGTTTAACTACAGGTACATTTACAATATTTTGCTTACCTACTTTCATAGCTTTATGTTTTTGCCACTCCTTCTGTGTCCAGCGTTTCTCATGAACTCAGCTGTCCCTCAAGCACAGAAAGCAAGAATACTTCATGAAACCTCTTTCTGCTCTTAGAGGTAATTTACCACATTGAGACTTAATAAAAGATTCACTTATGATTCTCCTTTTTTAGAACATTGAGGACAATTTTAATGTCTTTATAATATTTTCTCAGATGAGTCTAATAACCAATTGGAACCACTGAAAATAGGCAATATATACACTTGTCAAAAATGATGAAATATTGTGCCTATGAAATTAAAGTGTGTAACAGCCATATATATAACAGAAGGTTTCAGGACTATTCTTATGTTTACACCTAAAGAAGAACCCATGATTCAATGTTAAATCAAATAAGAGGGTGTTTTTATACAACAATAAATTTTCACTTTTTAAAACAACTACAATTATGTATAAGTGAT
This sequence comes from Saccopteryx leptura, assembly GCF_036850995.1. NCBI lineage: Eukaryota > Metazoa > Chordata > Mammalia > Chiroptera > Emballonuridae > Saccopteryx > Saccopteryx leptura. The sequence continues at coordinate 181,893,343 of NC_089503.1, read as the reverse complement.
GTTTGTAATCGTTAATTGCTTTGTGGTTATGTTTAATCAGTCATTTTTTTTACTCCAATAAAAAACCAATGCATGCCATTAACTGTATCAAAAATTATATCTGCATTAAACTAAAGTACTCATTAAAAAACTAATTTTAGAATTGAAATCAGCAATGCAGAAGTATATGAAAAGAGTTTTAAAACCTTATGCAAAAAAAAATAGTTTCTCAATCTTAATTGTTCTTTTTGCTACAATATGGGTAAAAATTACAGAAAAAGATCAGTACATTTCTATAAGCTATAAATCAGGTGGTAAGCCATTTTAAGTACTGTTATACAATAACTTGAGTAGTAACAACAATATCGGCTCAAGTTTCTAAATGTCAGTATTTATTAATAATTCTACCATAACTAATGGGCTATTGTCTAAAAATTTTTAGTTGTCTACTTTTTTAATATACTGGTTAAGTTGTAACATAATTTACTCGAGTGTTCCACCAGATGAAGATCAGGAATGTAAAAAGAATGGAATGTTTTTCTATTTTTCTAAAATATAAAAAGGCTATTGAGGTTAAGTTTTGGATTAGGTAAAAGCTGAAAGGTGCTTTTATGTTCAGCTACTGTTTTTAACCTATTCTAAATTACAACATATTATTTTCTAATATGATTATAAGGGAAATATTTTTTACATACTTAGTTTGTTTTGGGGGACTTAAAGCCAGCCTTCTATGTCCAGAGGCCTTGATAGAAGGTTTATTTTTTATGTTAATTTACAACTTCTGTTTTATTTCTAGAGAAATCACTTCTTATCTGCAAAAAGAAAAGTGCAAATATTAACCCGGGGCTGTAAGTGATAGCACACACACACCAAAAAAAATAAAGAAGGGGAATCAAATAGACTGAAGAAGTTAGGAAGAAGTGTTTTTGTGCCCCTCCTTCCTTCCTGTGACTGTGTCAACCAGCAACTGTTTATTGGCTTTTGACAACTTGCCCTGACTTGCATCCCCATTTTTTATTTTATTTCAGTCTTGACTAGCCAGTTTCATTCTCTTTTTTCTACCATTCTCTCCCCAGTTACCATATCTCAGCCTAGGCTTAGGAACTCTATTACTCTTCCTTGTATATCTCGGGTAAATTTTACTGTTCAGTGGGACATTATGAATTGATTTGAAGAGACATGGAGGGCCACTGTGACAGTGAACATTCACTGTGAGGTGGGACATGTGGAGAGTACTTTTAGTGTGATTGGTACCTCATATCCAAGTGGCCATAAAAAGCATTTGGATTGGCTGCTGCCAACTAGGAAGACTGCCTTAACTTTTAAGGTGGTTGCAAAAAATTGAAAAGCATCTGCTGTGCTTTCATTGGCCTGGGCCTGTAGTGTGTAACCCTGCCTAGTTACCACTTTTTAAAATCAAGTCTAGCCTTCTCCTGGTAGCAGAGTTGTGCATTAGCAGCTGTAGAAGAGCTGTGGAGTGCCCACATGGGCCAGCAGCCCTTCTGCATGGCAAACAGCAAAAGTTATAAACCCCAACTCCTTAGAAATGCTTGCAGTTTCCACATTGCAGCACCCAGGATGAGCAAAGGCAGGGACAGGGCAGTGATTTTAAATTAAAATCTCATTGGCAAAACTCTGTCCTGCTGCTAAAGTTTCAAGGTAGCCAGAATAGTGGCTGGTATTTAGCATCAGAGTTTGTGTTTGACATCTATCAGGTGGTGGTAGTAACACTGAAGACTGCTTCCTCAAATCTGGCTACAATGGAGTTTGCTACCCGGGAAACCAATTTTTAAAAACCACAGAGATTTTGATGTCCTGAAATTCTACCAAAAATTGCTAAAAGAATGAATAATGCTGGACCATTAAAAGTCATTGTTGGCAAGAACTCTCTAAATTACCACTGGTTCACTGGCTTCATGGTCCCCGTTGAGTGCCCATCTCTTGAGCTCTTTCCTGAATGTAGCAGGATGTTTCAGAACTGGACAGTTGGCAGAAAGAATGGCTGCAATTGTACAGCCCCAAAATGTAATTTCAGGTTACTGAAGGAAAAGATGACCTCAGCTAGAAACAAGTGAGAAGGCAGAATTCTCTGCAATATTAAGCCGGGCATTTTTACCAATGGCTGGTATAACTTTATTTTTATACACTAAGTTACAATCACATTGTATGCAGAATACACTGCACCGGAGAACAAAATTTTGGTTGCTTCCACAGAAATGCAAGTTCTTACATAATTCAATTGTGCTGATTTCAAATCTAATATTAATTTTTCCCTGAAGCTAGATATTTTTTTTCTTTTCACAATTTTAGATTTTCATATTCTTGTAAAATTGTCAACATTTTGTTTAACATAATGAAGTAGAATGCCATCTTGGGCACCATTTATCTAATCATATCTAATTATATAAAGCAGTAATACACCAAAATTTAAAATTAGATCAGAATTTGTCTACAGTTTTGAAATAGAACATATTAAAACACTTATTTTAATCATAAAACTTGCTCAAAATTATATAAATTTTATTCAGAAAAAAATTGCGTTTTTACCTTTTGCATTTGTGTAATTTTTGTGGACAATCTTGTTTGATGCTTCAGCATTACTCTGCTAATATCTAACAGCTCCAATATTTTCTGGAAACTGAACAAGGTGAAAGTTCAGGAAGTGAATATTAATGCTAATGTTACATTTAATGTCAGAGAAAGCAAACAGCATTTTTTGAATCAGAAGTTAATACTTTTCTCCCTCATTGCTGCCAGAATGTACTTTGTATTAGACACTGAAATCTACCATGCTCTTCCATCCTTATATTTATCTTCCTGATAATACTTTGTCATGTATGAGAATTTGATTTTAACATCCATCAAATATAACTGCTTTTAACATTTCAAAAGACAGGGAAAAAAAAGCAAATAAAATGTGTTGAACGCTTTTAATTTCTCTATTCAAAACCTGAACAAATACTTCACTAAGCCATTTGAATATAAGTGTGGAAAAATTTTTCTGTCTCATTTAACTACAGGTACATTCACAATATTTGTATTCCTACTATTAGAACTTCAAATTTTTGCCATTCTTTCTGTGTCCAGTGTTTCTCCCGAGTTCAGGTATTTCTCAAGCACACAAGAAAAGATCCTTCATTAAACCTCTTGGTGAACATAAAAAAAAATTATTTTAAGATCCATAAAATGATTCACTTATGCTCCTCATACTTTAGAATGTCTAGGACAAAGTAATGTCTTTATAATCTTCTCTCAGATGAGTTGAATAACCGATTGAAACCACTTTAAATAGGCAATATATGCACTTGTGACACATAAAGAAATATTGCATTTTTGAATTGAAGTGTGTAACAGCCATATATATAAGAGAAGGTGTCAAAAGTATTCTTATATTTATACATACACAAAAAATCCATAATTAAATTTTAAATAAAAGCAAATAAGTGTTTTTATACAATAATAATATTTCACATTTATGTACAACTACAGTTTTGTCAAAGTGATATTTTAAATAGCTAATTGCCTTGTGGTTATGTTTAATCCAACAGTTGTTGTTTTTTAACTCCAATTTAAAAACCAATGCATGCCATTAACCAATTCAAAAAGAAATTAAATTTGCATAAAAATTAGGCACACATTAGAAAACTGATTTCAGATTTGGAATCAGCAATGCAGAGTTATGTAGAAACAGTTCTAAAACTTCATGCAACAAAAATGAAAATATATAGTTCCTCTGCTTTAATTGTTGTTTTTCCTTTAATATAGTAAAAATTTCAGGAAAAGATTAGTACATTTCTATAACCTATAAATCAGGTGGTAAGCCATTCTAAGCACTAATATACAATAACTTGAGTAGCAACAACCATATCGGTGCAAGTTTCTAAATGTCAGTATTTATTAATAACTGTACCTTATCTAATGGGCTATTGTCTAGAAAAATTACAGTTGTCTAATCTTTTCATATACTAGTTAAATTGTAGCATTATTTTTGTCAGAGTGTTTCACCAGTGAAGGTCAGGAATGTGAAAGTAATGAAAGTTTTTCTGTATTTCTACAATATGAAAAGGCTATTGAGGTTAAATGATGAACTAGATAAAGGTTGAAAGGTGCTTTAGTGTTTAGCTACTGTTTTCTACTTATACTAAATCACAATCAATTATTTTTTATATGATGATAAAAAAAAGTTTTTTTACACTCTTAGATTGTTTTGAAAAAACTCATAGCTAGCCACCTATGTCCACATGCCTAGATAAGGTTTTCTTTGTTTTTTTTTTTTTTAAATGTGAACTTACAACAGCTGCCTCATTTTCAGGGAAATCACAGCAAATCTGTGTTTCCACTTTTTTTTTTTTTTTTTTTTTGGTCTTGACTGGCCAGTTTCAACATTTTCTTTTACATAATGATGTACAATGAATTTTTGGGCAGTATTTATGTAATCATATAATAATATATATAAGGCAATAATACATTAACTGTATCAAAAATATTAAATTGGCATATAAACTATAGTATGCATTAAAATCTTATTTCAGATTTGGAATCAGTAAAGCATCGTTATGGAGAAACAGTTCTAAAACCTCATACAACAGAAAAAAAAATGTTCCTCAGTCTTTATGTTTTTGCTTCAAGATGGGTAAAAATTCCAGAAAAAGTTTTGTACAACCCTATAAGCTATAAATCAGGTGGTAAGCCATTTTAAGTACTTTCATACATTAACTTGAGTAGAAAGAACAATATTGGTGCAAGCTATAATTACCAGTATTTATTAGTAACTTTACCTTCCCTGATTGGCTACAGTCTAGAAAAATTATAGTTGTCTACTCTGTTAATATACTAGTTAAGTTGTAACTTTATTTTACTCAGTGTTCCATTAGCTGAAGATCAGATATGTAAAAGGAACAATTATTTTTTATTGTGTAGGATATGAAAAGTCTATTTAGGTAAAGTGATGGATTAGGTAAAGGTTGAAAGGTGCTTTTCATTTACCTATTCTTTTCTACCTATTCTAAATAAAAATGTGTTATATCCTAATATGATTATAGGAGAAAATATTTTCAAAGACTTAGTCTGTTTTGGCGATCTTATAGCCAGTCTCCTATGTCCATGGGCCTACATAGGGGATTAATTTTTTACATGAATTCACACCCTCTACCTCATTTCCAAAAAATTCACTGCAAATCTGCAGAGAAAGCACAGTAAAACTATTAACCCTGGGCTGTAAGTGATAGCACAAACACATCCAGAAAGAGAAGAAGAGGAATTAAATAGACCCAAGAAGTTTTGAGAGAAGGGTTTTTGCTTTTTTTTTTTTTTTCTTCTCTCTCGAACATCAACTCTTGATCTGCTTCTGACATCTGGCTCTGACTTGCGTCTTCACTCCTTATTCTTTTTCAGTCTTGACTGGCCAGTTTCTTTCTCTCTTTTCTATAATATGCCCCATTCTCTCCCCAGATTTTATTTCTCCACCCAGACTGAGGCCCTCTATTTCTCTACCCTGCCTCTCTCTGGTACTACTTATGGTCCATTGGGACCTCCTAAATTGATACTAAGGGGCATGGAGAACCATTGTGACAGCACTCCTTCACTGTGAGGCATGCTGAATGGAAAGAAATCTGAGCATGAATAGTTCTTAGTATCTAAGTGACCATAAAATGCATTTGGATTGGCTACTTCCAGCTAGTAAGACTGCCTTCAATTTAGAGATGGCTGATGAAAATGGAGAAGCTTTGGCTGAGCTCTCCTTGGTTAGAGAGTGTAGTTTATAAGTTTGTCTAGTTACTACATTTTTAAATAACAGTCTAGCACTGTCCTGGTTGCAGAGTGTCAATGGCAGCAGCTTTGAGAAAGGTGTGGCCTTCCAAAGCAGGCCAGTGTACTTGCTGCATGGTAAATGGCAAAAGGTTTCATCCTGGCTTCTTAGGCTCACTAGCAGTTTTCACAATGCAGCAACCAAAACAGCCAAAATAAGGAACAGGGCAATGAGTTTAAATTTAAACCCCAAGGGCAAAACACTGGCCTGCTACTGAAGCCCTAATGAAGATGGAAGGGGGTCCAAAATGCAACATCATATCCTGTGTTTGATATCTATCAGGTGGTGATAGTAACAACTAAGCCTGCTGCTTCAAAGCATGCTACCACAAAGTTCGGTAACCTGAAACTAAATTTTTAGGAGCCCACAGAGATTTTTGATATCCTAAAGTTTTACCAAGGATTGCTCTAAGACAGAAAAATGCAGGAGCATAAAAAGACATTGTTGGCAGGCATTCTCATGCTTACCAGTGGTTTGCCAGCTTCATGATTCATGTAGATTGCACACCTCCTAAGCTTTTTCCATTGACATAGAAAGCTGTCCCAAGGCTGAGCAGCTGGCATAAAGACTGGCTTCCAGGGTCTATCACCGGGCTGTGATTCAGGGTTCCCATGGGAAAAGAGGGCCTTAACTAGAAAAAGGTGTGAGAGCTTAATACTTTCACATTCACAGCTAGGCATCTCTACCAATGGCTAGTATAACTTTACTTTTATACTCTAAATTATAATCACATTGTATGCAGAATACATTGCACTGGGGAACAAAATTTTGGTTCCCTCCAAAGAAACACTTGTTCTTATGTAATTTGACTGTGCTGATCTCTAATCTGATATTAAATTTTTTCTGAAGCTACAGACTTTTTTTGTATTTTGCTGAAGTTGGAAACAAGGAGGCAGTCAGACAGACTCCTGAATGCTCCCGACCGGGATCCACCCAGCATGCCCACCAGGGGGCAGTGCTCTTCCCATTGGGGGCATTGCTCTGTTGCAACCAGAGCCATTCTAGCACCTGAGGCAGAGGCCACAGAACCATCCTCAGTGCCCAGGTCAACTTTACTCCAATGGAACCTTGGCTGTGGGAGGGGAAGAGAAAGACAGAGAGGAAGGATAGGGGGAGGGGTAGAGAAGCAGATGGGTACTTCTCCTGTGTGCCTTGGCTGGGAATCAAACCCAGGACTCCTGCACGCCAGGTCAATGCTCTACCACTGAGTCAACCGGCCAGGGCTGAAGCTACAGATTTTTTACTTTTCATGATTTTAGGTTTTTTTTTTACTGTATAACTTTCAACATTTTGTTTAACAAAATAAGTAGAATGTCTATTTGGGCATCATCTATGTGATTATATAATAAAATATAAGGCAGTAATACACTAATACACTAAAGGATATAACCAAATCAGCATTTGCTTACAGTTTCAAAATAGAACATATTAGCATAGCACACTTATTTTAATCATTGAACTTGTTCTTAACATAAATTTTGTTCAAGAAAGTATTTGCATTTGTACCTTCTGAATTTGTGAACTTGTGAGGACAATCTTATTTGATGCTCCAGTAGTAGTCTGTTACTATCTAACAGCTTCAAAATTTTTAGGAAACAAAAAAGATGATTGTTCAGAGAGTGAATCTTAAGGCTACTCTAACATTTAATGTTGCAGAAAGGCAACAGCATCTTTTGAACCAGAAGTTTATAGTTTTCTTCTTTTTTGTTGCCAAGAAAGTTTTTTGTAACTGCCTTTTCAATCTGCCAAGCTGTACCTTCTTTTCAATTATTTTTCTGGAAAATTTATCAACATGTATGAGAATTTGTTTTTAAGGTCCTTTGAATACACCTGCTTTTATCTTCTCAAAAGACAATGCAGGAAAATCCAAAAAAATATGTTCAAAGAATTCATTTTCTATATTTAAAGCCTGAACTAACTGCTTCATTAAGCCAAGTTGAATTTTTTTAAAAGACTATACTTATTCCATTTTTAGAGAGGAGGGAGGGAGAGAGAGAGAGAGAGAGAGAGAGAGAGAGAGAGAGAGAGAGAGGGAGAGGAGGAGGAGGAGAAAGCATCAACTCCCATATGTGCCTTGACAAGGCAAGCCCAGGGTTCCAAAATGGTAACCTCAGCATTCCAGGCTGATACTTTATATCATTATGCCTCCACAATTCAGGCACCAAGTTGAATTTAAAGGGTGGAAATTTTTTTTCAGTCTCATTTTATTACAGGTACATTTACAACATATTGCATTCCTACTTTCAGAGCTTCATGTTTACCATTTTTTTTGTGTGTGTCCAGTGTTTCTCACAAGCTCAGCTGTCACAAAAGCACAGAAAGCAAGGATACTTTCTAAAATCTCTTTGTGGTTTTAGAAAAAATATATAATTTTGAGATCCAAAAAAATGATTCACTTATGCTTCACATACTGTAGAACGTTGAGGTAATTTAAAATGTCTTTATAATCTTTTATCAGATGAGTTAAATAACCTGTTGGAACTGCAGAAAGTAGGCAATATATGCACTTGTAAAAAATGCTGAAATATTGTGCCTTTGAAGTTGAAGTGTATAACAGTCAAATATATAACAGAAGGTTTCAGGATTATTCTTATATTTACACCTACACAAAGAAACCATAATCAATCTTATGTCAAAACAAGAGGGTATTTTTATATGACAATAATTTTTTTAAATTTAAACACAACTACATTTATGTAAAAATTATGTTTGTAATGTTTAATTGCCTTGTAGTAATGTTAAATACAACAGTCATTTTTAATTCCAATTAAAAAACCAAAGCATGCAATTAATTGTATCAAAAAGAAATTAAATTTGCATAAAAGCTAGAACACACATGAAAGAACTGTTTTCAGATTGAAAATGAGCAATGCAGATTTATGTAAAAACATTTCTAAAACCTTATGCAAAAAAAATAAAATAAAATATTTCCTCAGTCTTAATTGTTTTTGCTTCAATATAAGTAAAAATTCCAGTAAAAAATTACTACATATCTATAACCTATGAATCAGGTGGTAAGCCATTCTAAGCATGAATATACAATAACTTGAGTAGCAACAACAATATTGGCACAAGCAACTAAATATCAGTATTTATTAATAACTCTACCTTATCTAATGGATTATTGTCTAGAAAAATTATAGTTGTCTAATCTTTTCATATACTAGTTAAATTGTAGCATTATTTTTCTCAGTTTTCCACTAGTGAAGATTAGGTATGTAAAAGAAAGGGAAAGATTTTTTGTATTTCTAGAATATGAAAAGGCTATTGAAGTAAAGTAATGGATGAGGTAAAGGCTGAAAGGTGCTTTAGTGTTTAGCTACTATTTTCTACCTATTTTAAATCACAATGTTTTATTTCTTATATGATTATAGGAGTTTTTTCACACACTTTGTTTTGAAGGATCTCATAGCTAGTCACCAATGTTCACATGCCTAGATAGGGATATTTTTTTATAAATAAATTTTTATTAATTTTAATGAGGTGACATCAATAAATCAGGGTACATATATTCAAAGAAAATATGTCCAGGTTATCTTGTCATTCAATTATGTTGGATACCCATCACCCAAATTCAGATTGTCCTCCATCACCTTCTATCTAGTTTTCTTTGTGCCCCTTCCCCTCCCCCTCTCCCTCCTTCCCTCCCACCCATAACCATCACACTCTTGTCCATGTCTCATAGTCTCATTTTTATGTCCCACCAATGTATGGAATCATGCAGTTCTTGTTTTTTCTGATTTATTTATTTCACTCTGTATAATGTTATCAAGATCCCTTCTTTTATGTGAATTCACATCCTCTGCCTCATTTCAAAAGTAATCACAGCAAATCTGCTTCCCACTTCTTACTCATTTTTGTTCTTGACTGGCCAGTTTCAACATTTTCTTAAACATAACAAAGAAGATATTCTACTTAAACATAACAAAGAAGATGTTATGTTTGCATCATCTATGTGATCATATAATAACTAATATAAGGCAATAATACACTAACTGTATCAAAAAGAAATAATATTTGCATATAAACTATAGCATACATTAAAATCTTATTTCTGATTTGGAATCAGTAAAGCAGAGTTATGGAGAAAGAGTTCTAAATTGTCATGCAACAGAAAATTTAAAAAATATATTTTTCTTTAGTCTTAATTTTTGTTTTTGCTTCAAAATGAGTAAAAATTCCAGAAAAATATCAGCACATTTCTATAAGTTATAAATCACGCGGTAAGCCATTCTAAGTATTGTTATACAATAACTTGAGTAGCAAAAACAATATTGGCACAAGTTAAAAATTCCAGTATTTATTAATAACTCTACCTTACCTAATGGGCTACTGTTTGAAAAATTATAGTTTTCTACATTTTTCACATATGAGTTAATTTGTAATTTTATTTTACTCAGAGTTTTTCATCAGCTGAAGATCATTTATGTAAAAACAAAGAAATGGTTTTTTAAATTTTTCTAGAACATGAAAAGGCTTGAGATAAAGTAATAAATTAGGTAAAGGCTAAAAGGTGCTTTTGTGTTTAGCTACTGTTTTTTACCTATTCTAAATCACAATCTATTACATTCTAATATGACTATAAAAGAAAGATTTTTCACACACTTAGTTGTTTTGGGGAATCTTATAGACAGCCTCCTTTGTCCATGGGTCAAGATACAGAGTTTTTTTTTTATGTAAATTCAACCCTCTTCCTTATTTCCAGAGAAATCACTGATAATCTTCAAATAAGAGTGCAATTGTTAACCATGGTCTGTAAGTGATAGCACATACACATCCAGAAAAAGAAGGAAAATCAAATACACCCCAAAATTTGGAAAAATGTGTTTTTGTGCCTCTCATTTTCCTGTTACTGTTTCAACCAGCAACTGCTGATCAGCGTCTGAAAACTGGCTCTGACTTGTGACCACACCCCCTTACACTTAGTCAGTCTTGACTGGCCAGTTTTTTTTTCTCTTTTCTACCAACACCTTATAATCTTCTTAGGCTCCATTTCTCAGCCCAGACTGAGGCCCCCTATATTTTCCCAGCCTGTTTTGGGTACATTTTGTTGTCCAGTGGGACTTTATGAATTGATGCTGAGGGGCATGGAGGGCCATTGTGACACCATACCTTCACTGTGCGGCAGTCTGCTTGGAGCAAAATCTGTTCATGATTGGTCTCTCCTATCCAAGTGAACATAGAACATGTTTGGGTTGGAAGCTGCCAGCTAGGAAGAATTTCTTTACTTTAGAGAAGGTTGCAGAAAATGGAGGAGCTTCGGCTCTGCTCTTCTTGGCCAGGGCATGTAGTTTCTAATTTGTTTATTTACCACTTCTTTTATCACAGTCTAGCCCTTTGCTGGTAACAGAGCATTTGCTGCATTGGCTTTGAGATAGGTGTGGCCTACCCAGGCGAGTTTTCAGCCTTGTATCAGGGCAAATAAATAAAGCTGTCATCCACGGTTTTATAGTAGTGCTAGCAGTTTCCAAATCTCATCACCCAGGACAAGCAAAATAAGGAACAGTGCTGTAAGTTTATATTTATTTATTTATTTATTTATTTACTTATTTATTTATTTATTGGAATAATAAAAGGCTTTATTTAGTACAGAGCATTTCCCACCCAATGAGGTTCCCTAGCCTCGGGGACAGAGGGTAGGGGAGTTGCAAGGGGTGACCAACGTGAGAGATATTTAAAGGGTCCCTAGGGTGTTTGAGCTAATATGACGTGGTGAAATCTCACTGGCTGATGGAAGTGTCGCTCTTTTTCTTTTTTCTTTATCTTATTTTTTATGAATTTTAATGCAGTGACATTGAAAATCAGGGTACATATGTTCCGAGAAAACATCTCCAGATTATTTTGACCTTTGATTATGCTGCATACCCCCTCACTCAAAGTCAAGTCATCCTCCCTCACCTTCTATCTGGTTTTCTTTGTGCGCATACCCTCCCCCTACTCCCTCCCTCTCCTTCCTAGCCTCTTACCCACCCCTCCACCCCACTCCCTGTTACCATCACATTCTTGTCCATGTCTCTGAGTATCATTTTTATGTCCCATCTATGCATTGGTTCATATAGTTCTTAGTTTTTTTCTGATTTACTTATTTCACTCCGTATAATGTTATCAAGGTTGATCCATGTAATTGTAAATGATCCGATGTCATCATTTCTTATGGCTGAGTAGTATTCCATAGTATATATGTACCAAAGCTTTTTAATCCACTTGTCCTCTGACAGACACTTGGGCTGTTTCCAGATCTTCGCTATTGTGAACAATGCTGCTATAATCATGGGGGTGCATTTCTCCTTCTGGAACCATTCTATGGTGTCCTTGGTGTATATTCCTAAAAGTGGGATGGCTGGGTCAAAAGGCAGTTCGATTTTCAATTTTTTGAGGAATCTCCATACTGTTTTCCACAGAGGCTGCACCAGTCTGCATTCCCACCAGCAATGCAGGAGGGTTCCCTTTTCTCCACATCCTCACCAGCACTTATTCTGTGTTGTTTTGTTGATGAGCACCATTCTAACCAGTGTCAGGTGATATCTCATTGTGGTTTTAATTTGCATTTCTCTAATGATTAATGATGTTGAGCATTTTTTCATATGCTTATTGGCCATCTGTATATCCTTTTTGGAAAAGTGTCCATTCATTTCTTTTGCCCATTTTTTGATTGGATTGTTTATCTTTCTGGTGTTGAGATTTACAAGTTCTTTACAAATTTTGGTTATTAACCCCTTATCAGACATACTGTCAAATATGTTCTCCCATTGTGTAGTTTGTCTTTTTATTCTGTTCTTATTGGCTTTGGCCATGCAAAAGCTTTTTAGTTTGATATAGGTCCATTTGTTTATCCTGTCTTTTATTTCCCTTGCCCATGGAAATAAATCAGCAAATATATCGCTGCGAGAGATGTCGGAGAGCTTACTGCCTATGTTTTCTTCTAAGATGCTTATGGTTTCACACCTTACATTTAACTCTTTTATCCATTTTGAGTTTATTTTTGTGAATGGTGTAAGTTGGTGGTCTAGTTTCAGTTTTTTGCAGGTTGCTGTCCAATTTTTCCAACACCATTTGTTGAAGAGGCCGTCTTTATTCCATTGTATTTCCTTACCTCCTTTGTCAAATATCAGCTGACCATAGAGCTGTGGGTTTATTTCTGGGTTCTCTGTTCTGTTCCATTGATCTATGTGCCTGTTCTTATGCCAGTACCAGGCTGTTTTGAGTACAATGGCCTTGTAGTATAGCTTGATATCAGGAAGTGTGATACCTCCCCCTTTATTCTTCTTTTTTAAGATTGAGGAGGCTATTCATGTTCTCTTTCAGTTCCATATAAAATTTTGGGATATGTGATCTATATCTTTAAAGTATGTCACTGGTATTTTAATTGGTATTGCATTGAATTTATAAATTACTTTGGATAATATAGACATTTTAATGTTTATTCTTCCTAACCATGAGCATGGTATATGCTTCCACTTGTTTGTATCTTCCTTGATTTCCTTTATCAATGTTTTATAATTTTCTGAGTACAAGTCTTTAGTCTCCTTGGTTAAATGTACTGTAGGTACTTTATTTTTTTGGTTGTAATAGTGAAGGGGATTGTTTCTTTAATTTCTCTTTCTAATTGTTCATTGTTGGTATATAAAAATGCCTCTGATTTCTGAGTATTAATTTTATATCCTGCCACCTTGCTGAATTCATTTATCAGGTTCAATAGTTTTTTGACTGAGACGTTAGGATTTTCTATATACAATATCATATCATCTGCAAATAATGATAGCTTTACTTCTTCTTTTCCAACTTAAATGCATTTATTTTTTCTTCTTGTCTGATTGCTGTGGCTAGGACTTCCAGGACTATGTTGAATAAGAGTGGTGAAAGGGGGCACCCCTGCTTTGTTCCTGATCTTAAGGGGATTGCTTTTAATTTTTGCCCATTGAGTATGATGTTGGTTGTGGGATTGTCATAGATGGCTATTATCATGTTGAGGTATGTTCCCTGTATTCCCACTCTGCTGAGAGTTTTGATCATAAATGGGTGCTGGATTTAATCAAATGCTTTTTCTGCATCTATTGAAATTATCATGTGGTTTTTCTCCTCCCTTTCATTTATGTGATGAATAACATTGATAGATTTGTGAATATTGTACCAGCCTTGCCTCCCCAGAATAAATCCCACTTGATCATGGTGGATGATTTTTTCCATATATTGCTGGATCTAGTTTGCTAATATTTTGTTGAGGATTTTAGCATCTATATTCATCAGGGATACTGGCCTATAATTTTCTTTCTTTGTGTTGTCTTTGCCTGGTTTTGGAATCAGAATTATGCTCACCTCATAAAAGGAACTTGAAAGTCCTCCTTCCTCTTTAATTTTTTGAAATAGCTTGAGAAGGATAGGAGTTAGTTCTTCTTTGAATAGTTGGTAGAATTCACTTGTGAAGCCATCTGGCCTAGGACTTTTCTTTGTTGTGAGTTTTTTGATAACTGTTTTGATCTCATTTGGTGTAATCAGTCTGTATAGGTTTTCTGATTCTTCCACACTGATTTTTGGAAGATTGTATGTTTCAAGGAATTTGTCCATTTCATCTAGGTTGTCTAGTTTTTTGGCATACAGTTCTTCATAGTATTTTCTGACAATTCTTTTTATTTCTGTTGTGTCAGTTGTTATTTCTCCCCTTTCATTTCTAATTTTATTTATTTGAGTCCTTTCTCTCTTTTTCTTGGTAAGTCTAGTTAAAGGTTCCTCAATCTTGTTTACCTTTTCAAAAAACCAGCTCCTAGTTTCATTGATCCTCTGTATTGTTTCTTTAGCCTCTATGTCATTTATTTCTACTCTGATCTTTATTATTTCCTTCCTTCTACTACATTTAGGCTTTACTTTATGCTCTTTTTTTAGTTCTTTTGATGCAGGGTTAAGTTGTTTATTTGAGCTTTTTCTAGCTTCTTAAATTGTACCTGTAGTGCTATGAACTTCCCTCTCAGTACTGCTTTTGCTGTGTCCTATAAATTTTGAGTTGTATGCTCGTTATCATTTGTTTCTAGGAATTTTTTTATTTCTTCTTTGATCTCATTCTTAATCCATTCGTTATTTAACAACCTGCTATTTAGTTTCTATTTGTTTGAGAATTTTTGAGCTTTTCTGTTGTGGTTGATTTCTAGTTTCATGCCATTGTGATCAGAGAAAGTGTTTGATATGATTTCAATCTTCTTAAATTTGTTGAGACCACTTTTGTGCCCTAACATGTGGTCTATCCTAGAGAATGTACCATGAGCACTTGAAAAGAATGTATATTCTGCTCCTTTAGGGTGAAAGGTTCTGTAGATATCTATTAAATCGAGTTGATCTAGTGTGCCCTTTAAGTCTGCTGTTTCTTTGATAATTTTCTTTCTTGAGGATCTGTGCAGTGATGTTGGTGGGGTATTGAAATCCCCTACTATTATAGTGTTGCTGTTGATCTCACTCTTTATATTCATCAAAGTCTGCTTTATATATTTAGGTGCTCCTATGTTAGGTACGTAGGTATTTATAATAGTTATATCTTCCTGTTGGATTACTCCCTTTATCATTATGTAGTGGCCTTCTTTATCTCTTACTATATTCTTTGTTTTGAAGTCCATTTTTTTCTGATATAAGTATTGCTACCCCAGCTTTTTTTTTCATTTCCATTTGCATGAAATGTTTTTTTCCATCCTTTTACCTTCAACCTATGTGCATCTTTTGTTTTTCGGTGTGTCTCTTGTAGACAGCATATGTATGGGTCCTATTTTCTTATCCATGAAGCTAACCATTGTCTTTTAATTAGATCATTTAATTCATTTACATTTAAGGTTATTATTGACATGTAGTTGTTTATTGCTGTTTTATTCTTTAAAGCTGTATTTGTTTTTTGCTATATTCTTTTCCCACTTTGATCTGTTTACACCATGCCCCTTCACATTTCCTGCAGCATTGGTTTGGTTGTAATGAATTCCTTGAGTTTTTTTTTTGGTCTGGGAAACTTTTTATTTCTCCTTCAATTTTAACTACTTTTTTTTTTTCATTTTTCCAAAGCTGGAAATGGGGAGGCAGTCAGAAAGACTCCCGCATGCACCCGACTGGGATCCACCCGGCATGCCCACCAGGGGGCAATGCTTTTCCCCTCTGGGGCATTGCTCTGTTGCATCCAGAGCCATTCTAGCACCTGAGGCAGAGGCCACAGAGCCATCTCCAGCGCCTGGCCATCTTTTCTCCAATGGAGCCTCGGCTGCAGGAGGGGAAGAGAGAGACAGAGAGGAAGGAGAGGGGGAGGGGTGGAGAAGCAGATAGGCGCTTCTCCTGTGTGCCCTGGCCAGGAATAGAACCCGGGACTCCTGCACGCCAGGCCAACGCTCTACTGCTGAGCCAGCCGGCCAGGGCTCTCCTTTAATTTTAAATGATAGCCTTGCTGGATAAAGTAGTCTTGGTTGTAGGTTCTTGTTCTACAATACTTTGAATATTTCTTGCTATTCCCTTCTGGCTTCTAGTGTTTCTGTTGAGAAGTCTGATGTCATCCTTATGGGGGCTCCTTTGTAGGTGATGGCCTTTTTTTCTCTCACAGCTTTTAATATTTTCTCTTTATCACTTTGTTTTGGTATTTTAATTATGATGTGTCTTGGTGTAGGTTTCTTTGGGTTTCTTTTTAGTGGAGTGCTCTGTGCTTCTTGAATTTGTGAGAGTTTCTCCTGCATTAATTTAGGGAAGTTTTCAGCTATGATATGATTGAACAAAGCCTCTATCCCTTGTTCTTTCTCTTCTTCTTCAAGAACCCCTATGATGCAGATGTTATTTCTCTTTATGTTGTCACAGAGCTCTCTAAGAGTTTCCTCAGACTTTTTGAGTCTCTTTTCTCTTTTCTTCTCTGCTTTCATGCCTTCATTCCAGTTGTCCTCCAACTCGCTGTTTCGATCATCAGCTGTATCCATCCTGTTTTTAATTTCTTCCATTGTGGTCTTCATTTCTAATACTGTATTTGTCATCTCCGACTGATTCTTTTTTAATATTTCAATATCCTTTCTTATACTTGCTAATTCTTTATTTAGGTGTTCGTGATGACCATCCATTGTTGTTCTAAGATCCCTAAGCATCCTTACAATCATTATTTTAAACTCCGCATCGGAAGTTTGATTATTTCCATATCACTCAGTTCATCTCCTGAAGGTCTTTCTTGTGGTTTCATTTGGATTGCACTTCTTTGTCTTCTCATTGTGCCTACCCAGGGTGTTTTCTTTGTAGAGCTGGTTGAGTCTAGGCTTGGTGTTGTCTGCCTCTAGTTTTTACTTGAGTTGTTTCTAAGTCTTCTTGGGTTGGTATCAGCTATTATTTGTAATCTACTTTAGGATTTGGGCCGCTTTGAAGTCTTGATTTGTTTGTTTTCTTAACAGGTGATTGTCTTGCTTGCTGATCTCAGCAGAAGGCTTATTTGAAACTGTATCCAGGAATGCGGTGGATGTGACCTGAGACTCTGAAGTCCTCTTCTGCCAGTTAATATCTCTGGAGGGGGGTTGCCTTCTCAGCTTCAGTAGGGGGAGATGTATCTCAGATCTCCAAGGAGACCTGAGTTACTGCCCCTCCTCCCCACTTCTTGTTTTCAGCTGTGTCTTTTTGCGCTGATTGGAGCTGGAGATATGTCTGTATCTCTGTGACCTGGAAGTACTTTTGTATTTTGCTTTGTGGAAGGATCAGCCCCTCCCCCAGTTATGGCCACCTCCAGCACTGAATGAATGATTCAGCTTTTTATGTCATCACCTATATTCTTCTCCCCTCACCATCCGTCTTTCTCTTTCTCCTCTTTTTGGAAGACAAGCGGGCCCTTTCAACACACCTCGTTCCCTGGTCACCAGGAAAGTGGCTGTGAGCAATATTTACTGCTCTTTTCCTTGGAGTGAGAGCCCAGCCTTACCCCCACCTGTTCCTGTAAGCTGGGGAGATTCAGGTGCTTCCTACCAGGTTTGTTGTGGCTTCTTCTTTGCTCCTTGATTTTTGAAAGATGTTCTTATAGTCCAGATTTAGTTTTTCACAGATTGTTCATAAATTAGTTTATAATCCAGTTTGGTGGTGTGAGCTGGGAGTCTGTGCATCTGCCTACTCTGCTGCCATCTTCAGGTCTCTGTAAGTTTATATTTAAACCTCATGGTAAAAACACTCTCCTGCTGCTGGAACCCCAAAGAATCCCAATGAGGGGATGGTATGCAGTATTAAAGCCTGAGTTTAACATCTATCAGGTGGTCATAGTAACACCTAAAATGAAAGCCTCAAAGCCTGCTACCACAAATTCTGCTATTTTAGATCCTGATTCCAAGGGGCCTACAGAGATTTTTGATGTTCTGGAGTTTTACTAAGAATTGCTAAAAGACAAAACAATGTTAGAGTATAAAAAAACATTGTTGGCAGGCTCTCTTAAGCTTACCTCTGGTTCAGTGGCTTCGCAGTCCTCATAGACTGAACACTTTTAAAGCATCTTCCAGCAAACTAACAGGCTACCTAAGGCTGGGCAACTGGCAGAAAAACTGGCTGCCATGCTCCAGCCCCATGGTGTGATTCAGGGTTTTCACAGGAAAAAAAGGACAGAGCTAGAAACAAGTGACGGAGCACAAATTGTTGGCATTCACAGCCAGGCATCTCTACCATTGGCTAGTATATTTTTGTTTTTATACACTATGTTACAATCACATTGTATGCAGAATATATTGTGCTGGGGAACAAAATTTTGGTTGCATCCACAAAAACACTTGTTTTTACATAATTTGTGTGTGCTGTTCTCAAATCAAATTGTAATTTTTCTCTGGTGCTACCAATTTATTGCTTTTCACAATTTTAGATTTTCCTTTTACAGTAAAATTTTCATCCATTTTTTAACATAACTAAGTAGAATGCCTTCTTGGTCATCATCTATGATATATAAAAATTTATATAAGGCAATAATACACTAATAAACTAAATGAAATTATTGAATCCAAATTTGTCTACAGTTTCAAATTAGAACATTTTAAAACACTTGATTTAATCATAAAATTTACTCATAACATATAAATTTTATCCAGAAAAAAATTTGTGTACAGACATCTTGCATTTATGTGCTTGTTTAGAATAATCTCATTTGATTCTCAAGCAGTAGTCTGCTAATATTACTGTATTTCAGCAACTCGGGTGTTCCACAAGCACAGAAAAAAGGATAATTCTTAAAATCTCTTAGTAGTCCTAAAAAAATTTACCATTTTGAGATCCAAAAATTGATTCACTTATGCTCCTTATATGTTAGAAATCAAGGACACTTTTAGTTACTTATAATCTTCTCTCACATGAGTAGAAAAACCAATTGGAACCTCTGAAACTTGGCAATATATACACCTGGCACAAATGATGAAAATTTGTGTCTTTGAATTTTAAGTGTGTAACAGCCACATATATAACAGAAGGTCTCAGGACTATTCTTACGTTTACAGCTACAAGAAGAACACATGATTCAATCTAAATCAAATCAAGAGGGTGTTTTTATACAACAGTAATTTTTGATATTTAAAAACAACTACAATTATGTATCAGTGGTGTTTATAAATCATTAATTACCTTGTGATTATGTTTATTTTAACAGTAGTTCTTTTTTAACTCCAACTTAAATACCAATGCATGCTATTAACTGTATCAAAAAGAAATTTAATTTGCATAAAAACTAGAGCACACATTAAAAAAACTAATTTCAGTTTAGAATCAGAGATGCAGTTGTGTAAAAACAATTCTAAATACTCATGCAGCAGAAAATGAAAAAATTTTGTTTCTTAGTCTAAATTACTATTTTTGTTTCAATATGGTTAAATATTTTAATAAAAGATCAGTAAATTTTGTAAGCTATAAATCAGGTGGTAAGCCATTCTACAAACTGTTATACAATAACCAGTAGAAAAAACAATATTGGCACAATATTCTAAATTTCAGTATTTATTAATAACCCTACCTTACCTAATGGGCTATTTTTTTAAAAAAAATTATAGTTTTCTACTAATTTCATATACTAGTAAAGCTTTAACTTTATTTTACTCTGAGTGTTTCACCAGCTAAGGGTAAGGTATATAAAAGAAATGGAAGTTTTTTTTATTTTTTTAGAATATGAAGTGGCTATTGAGGTAAAGTGATGGATTAGATAAAGGACTAATCCATAAAAGGTGCTTTTCTGTTTAGCTACTTTTTTCTACCTATACTAAATCACAATCTATTATTTACTAATATGATTACAAGAGAAGTTTTTTCACAGACTTAGTTTGTATTGGGAAATCTTATAGCTAGCCTCCTATGTCCACGGGCCTAGATAGTGGGTTTATTTTCTTTTATGTGAATTTACACCTTCTGCATTATTTGTAAAGAAATCACTGCAAATCTTCAGAAAATGCACGGTGCAACTATTAACCCAGGGCTATAAGTGATAGCACACACACAGTCTGAAAAACAAGAATGGGAATTAAATAAACCCAAGACGTTAACAGAAAAATGTTTTTGCGCCTCTCATTCTTTCCTGTGAATTTGTCAGTCAGGAAGAGTTGATCAGATTTTGACATATGGCTTTGATTAGCATCCCCACCTTTTATTTATTTATTTTTTGGTCTTGATTGGCCACTTTTTTTTTTCTACCAAATGCCCCACTATTTCTCCAGTTTAAATTTCTCAGCCCAGACTGATGTCTTATATTTCTTTACCCAGCATATCTTGGGGACTTTTTTCAGTTCAGTGAGACTTTTTAAATTAATGCTGAGGGGAATGGAGGGCCATTGTGACAGCGCACCTTCACTGTGAGGCTGGTCCCATGGACAGATCTCTGAGCATGTTTAGTCCTTTGTATTCAAGTGTCCTTAAACACGTTTGGGTTGGCTGCTTCCAGAAGAAAGACTTCCCTCACTTTAGAGGCAGCTGAAAAAATTGGAGGAACTTCTGTTGTGCTCTTCTTGGCCAGGGCATGTAGTTTGTAAGTTTATCTAGTTATGACTTTTTTTTTAAATTACACTCAGCCCTCTCCTGGTAGCAGAGTGGCTGAGGAAGTAGCTTTGGGAGAGGTGCGGCCTTCTTTGGTGGGCCAGTGACCCTGATGCATGGCAAAAAGCAAAAGGTATCATCCCCGCATCTTACTGGCGCAGTTACCACATCGCAGCATGCAGTACTAGAGAAGGCAGGGACAGGGCAGTGATTTAAATTTAAACCCCATGGGCAAGACACTGTTTTGCTGCTGAAGCGCCAAGGCAGCCTAAAGGGGGGGGGAGTATACAGCATCAGGCCTGACTTTGACATCAATAAGGTGGTTTCAGTAACACCAAAGACCACTGCATTAAAATCTGCTATCACTGAATCTGCTACAGAAGAGACCAATTACTAAAATCCCACAAAGTTTTTTGATGTTCTGAAGTTCAACCAAGAATTGCTAAAAGACAGAACAACACTGGACCTTAAAAAGACATTATTGGCATGCAATCTTAGGCTTAATTCTGGTTCAAAGGCTTTTGGTCCCCATAGAGTGCACACATACTCAGCTCCTATCAGTGATGTAGCAGGCTGTTTCAAGGATGGAAAGCTGTAAGTAACTAGCTTCTTTGCTCCAGAACCAAGGTGTGATTCAAGGTTCTCACAGGAAAAATGGACTCAGTTAGAAACAAGTGAGAAAGCCCAATTCTTTGGTATTCACAGCCAGGCATCTCTACCAATGGCTATTACAGCTTTATTTTTATTCACTAAGTTAAAATCACATTCTTTGCAGAATATATTGCATTTGGGAATAAAATATTGGTTGCATCCACAAAGACACTTGTTCTTAGATAATTTGAGAGTGCTGATTACAAATCTGATATTAGTTTTTCCCTGAAGCTACTGATATTTTGCTTCTCATGATTTAAATTATTATTGTATTTTAAATTTTTTAACATTTTCTTTAACATAAAGAAGTAGAATGTCTTTTGGGACCTCATTTTTTTATCATTTAAGAATTTATGGGGAGAGGATGGAGATTAACAATAGCAAAGGATGATGGAGTGCAAAACTACTCACAAAATAGTTTGCTACAATGAACAGGGTAGGAACCCTTTTACCTAAAGTGTAACCACCATTGAAAAAACCACCACAGAAGCACATGAGATAAAAAAGATAGCAACAGAGGAAAGATGTATGGAATACAACCAAATAAAAACAAAAAATAGAAAAACAAAAGAGAAGGATCAAACAAGACACAAAACTAACAGAAAGCAATCTATAAAATGGCAATAGGGAACTCACAAATGTCAATAATTACAATAAATGTAAACAGATTAAACTCACCAATAAAAAGGCACAGAGTGGCAAAATGGATTAAAAAAGAAAATCCAACTGTATGCTGCCTAGAGGACACTCACCTAACAAAGATAAAAACAAATTCAAAGTGAAAGACTGGAAAACAATACTCCAAGCAAATAACATCCGAAAAAAAGCAGGCATAGCAATACTCATATCTGATAATGCTGACTACAAGACAACAAAACTACTCAGAGACACAAATGGCCATTTCATAATGGCTAAGGGGACACTGAATCAAGAAGAAATAACAATTCTTAATATATATGCACAAAACCAAGGAGCACCAAAATATATAAAAAAGCTACTTATTGACCTTAAAACAAAAATTGACAAAAATACAATCATACTTGGAGACCTCAATACACTGCTGACGGCTCTAGATTGGTCATCCAAACAGAGAATCAACAAAGATATACTGGCCTTAAACAAAAAACTACAGCACCTGGATATGATAGACATCTACAGGACATTTCATCCCAAAGTGACTGAGTATACATTTTTCTCCAGTGTACATGGATCATTCTCAAGAATTGACCATATGTTGGGCCACAAAAACAACATCAGCAAATTCAGAAAAATCGAAGTTGTACCAAGCATATTTTCTGATCATAAAGCCTTGAAACTAGAATTCAACTGCAAGAAAGAGGAAAAAAATCCCACAAAAATGTGAAAACTAAACAACATACTTTTAAAAAAGAATGGGTCAAAAAAGAAATAAGTGCAGAGATCAAAAGATATATAAAGACTAGTGAAAATGACAATACGACATATCATAATCTATGGGATGCAGCAAAAGCAGTGATAAGAGGGAAGTTCGTATCACTTCAGGCATATATGAACAAACAAGAGAGAGCCCAAGTGAACCACTTAACTTCACACCTTAAGGTTCTAGAAAATGAAGAACAAAGACAACCCAAAACCAGCCGAAGAAAGGAGATAATAAAATTCAGAGCAGAAATAAATGAAATAGAGAACAGAAAAACTATAGAAAAAATTAATAGAAAAAGGAGCTGGTTCTTTGAAAAGATCAAAAAAATTGACAAACCCTTGGCAAGACTTACCAAGGAAAAAAGAGAAAGAACTCATATAAACAAAATCCAAAATGAAAGACGAGAAATCACCATAGACACCGTAGATATAAAAAGAATTATTGTAGAATACTATGAAAAACTTTACCCACTAAATTCAACAACCTAGAAGAAATGGATAAATTCCTAGAACAATATAACCTTCCTATACTGAGTCAAGAAGAAGCAGAAAGCCTAAACAGACATATTAGTAGAGAAGAAATAGAAAAAACCATCAAAAACCTCCCCAAAAATAAAAGTCCAGGCCCTGACGGCTATACCAGTGAATGTTATCAAACATTCAAAGAAGACCTGGTTGCTATTCTACTGAAAGTCTTCCAAAAAATTGAAGAACAAGCTATACTTCCAAACACATTTTATGAGGTCAACATAACCATCATACCCAAACCAGGCAAGGATGGCACAAAAAAGAAAACTACAGACCAATATCTCTAATGAATACAGATGCTAAAATACTAAACAAAATACTAGCAAATCGAATTAAACAACATATTAAAAAAATAATACATCATGATCAAGTGGGATTCATCCCAGAAGCTCAAGGATGGTTCAACATACATAAAACAGTTAACGTAATACACCATATCAACAAAACAAAGAACAAAAACCACATGATCTTATCAATAGACACAGAAAAGCCTTTTGATAAAATACAACACAATTTTATGTTTAAGACTCTCAACAAAATGGGTATAGAAGGAAAATATCTCAGCATGATAAAGGCCATATATGATAAACCATCAGCTAACATCATATTAAATGGCACTAAACTGAAGGCTTTCTCCCTTAAATCAGAAACAAGACAGGGTTGTCTCTTCTCTCCTCACTCTTATTTAATGTGGTACTAGAGGTTCTAGCCAGAGTAATCAGACAAGACAAAGAAATAAAAGGCATCCATATCGGAAA
This sequence comes from Saccopteryx leptura, assembly GCF_036850995.1. Classification (NCBI taxonomy): domain Eukaryota; kingdom Metazoa; phylum Chordata; class Mammalia; order Chiroptera; family Emballonuridae; genus Saccopteryx; species Saccopteryx leptura. The sequence continues at coordinate 181,869,253 of NC_089503.1, read as the reverse complement.
AGAAGAAGTAAAGGTATCACTTTTTGCAGATGATATAATCATATACATCGAAAATCCCAAAATATCCACAAAAAGACTACTAGAAACAATAAGCCAATATAATAAGGTCGCAGGATACAAAATTAACATACAGAAGTCCATAGCCTTTCTATATGCCAACAATAAAACATTTGAGAATGAACTCAAAAGAATAATCCCCTTCACGATTGCAACAAAAAAAATAAAATACCTAGGAATAAACATAACAAAGAATGTAAAGGACTTATATAATGAAAACTATAAACCATTGTTAAGGGAAATCGAAAAGATATAATGCGATGGAAGAATATTCCTTGTTCTTGGTTAGGGAGATTAAATATAATCAAGATGGCCATATTACCCAAAGCAATATACAAATTTAATGCAATTCCCATCAAAATTCCAATGACATTTTTTAAAGAAATAGAGCAAAAAATCATCAGATTTATATGGAAGTATAAAAAACCCCGAATAGCCAAAGCAATCCTGAAGAAAAAGAATGAAGCTGGGGGCATTACAATACCTGACTTCAAACTATATTATAGGGCCACAGCTATCAAAACAGCATGGTATTGGCAGAAAAATAGACACTCAGACCAATGGAACAGAATAGAAAACCCAGAAATAAAACCACATATATATAGTCAAATAATTTTTGATAAAGGAGCCAAGAACACAGAATGGAGAAAAGAAAGCCTCTTCAATAAATGGTGCTGGGAAAACTGGAAAGCCACATGCAAAAGAATGAAACTGGACTACCGTCTGTCCCCCTGTACTAAAATTAACTGAAAATGGATCAAAGATCTAAACATAAGACCTGAAACAATTAAGTACATAGAAGAAGACATAGGTACTCAACTCATGGACCTGGGTTTTAAAGAGCACTTTATGAATTTGACTCCAATTGCAAGAGAAGTGAAGGCAAAAATTAATGAATGGGACTACATCAGACTAAGAAGTTTTTGCTCAGCAAGAGAAACTGATAACAAAATAAACAGACAGCCAACTAAATGGGAAATGATATTTTCAAACAACAGCTCAGATAAGGGCCTAATATCCAAAATATACAAAGAACTCATAAAACTCAACAACAAACAAACAAACAATCCAATAAAAAACTGGGAAGAGGACATGAACAGACACTTCTCTCAGGATGAAATACAAATAGCCAACAGGTATATGAAAAGATGCTCATCTTCTTTAGTTATTAGAGAAATGCAAATCAAAACTGCAATGAGATACCACCTCCCACCTGTTAGATTAGCTATTATTAACAAGACAGGTAATAGCAAATGTTGGAGAGGCTGTGGAGAAAAAGGAACCCTCATACACTGTTGGTGGGAATGTAAAGTAGTACAACCATTATGGAAAAACTGAAAATAGAACTACCTTATGACTCAGCAATCCCTCTACTGGGTATATACCCCCAAAACTCAGAAACATTGATACATAAAGACACATGCAGCCCCATGTTCATTGCAGCATTTTTCACAGTGCCCAGGAGATGGAAACAACCAAAAAGCCCATCAATAGATGACTGGATAAAGAAGATGTGGCACATATACACTATGGTATACTACTCAGCCATAAGAAATGATGACATCAGATCATTTACAGCAAAATGGTGGGATTTTGATAACATTATACGAAGTGAAATAAGTAAATCAGAAAGAACCAGGAACTGCATTATTCCATACATAGGTGGGACATAAAAATGAAACTAAGAGACATTGATAAGAGTGTGGTGGTTACGGGGGGAGGGGGGAGAGGGATAGGAAAGTGGGGAGGGCTAGGGGCACAAAGAAAACTAGATAGAAGGTGACAGAGGACAATCTGACTTTGGGTGATGGGTATGCAACATATGTGAATGACAAGATAACCTGGAATTGTTATCTTTGAATATATGTATCCTGATTTATTAATGTCGCCCCATTAAAAATAAAATTATTTAAAAAAAGAATTTATTAAAAAACAGTAATACACCAATTCACTAAAAGATATAACTGAATTAAAATTTCTCAACAATTTCAAAATAGAACATATTAAACACTTATTCTAATCATAAAACTTGCCAAAAACGTATATTAATTTTATTCAGAAAAAAAATTTGAATTTGAACTTCTTGCATTTTTGTACTTGTTGAAAACAATGTTGTTTGATGCTCCAGCAGTAGTTGATAATATCTGAAAGCTCCAAAATGTACAGAAAATTGAACATGGTGACAGTTCAGGAAGTGAATCTTAACGCTCATGTTTCATATAATGTCACAGAAAGCCAACAGCATCCTTTGAACCAGAAGTTCATAGTTTCCTTCTTTTTTGTTGTCAAGTAAGTTCTTTATAATTGTCATTACAATCTGCCATAATGTTTCTTCTCCTCATTCATCTTTCTGGCAAATTCTTAGGCATATATGAGAATTTGATTTTAATGTCCATCGAATACACCTGCATTTATCTTGTTGAAAAACAAGGCAGAAAAAAAAGATATGTTGAAATTATTCATTTTCTGTATTCAAAGCCTGAACAAATTGCTTCATTAAGCTAAGTTAAAAGTGAAGTGTGGAAATAATTGTTTGAATCCTTTAACTACTGGTATATTCACATTATTTTGTGTTCCTACTTTCAGAGCTTTATGTTTTGCCACTCCTTCTGTGTCCAGCATTTCTCACAAACTTGGGTATCCCAAAAGCAAAGAAAAAACATACTTTGTACAATCTCTTTCTGGTCATAGAAAATATATACCATTTTTGATCCAAACATAATTTACTTATGCTTCTTATACTATAGAATGTTAAGGACAGTTTATTTACTTATAATCTTCTCTTAGATGTCTTCAATAACCAATAGGAACCACTTAAAATAGGCAATATATGCACCTGTTACTAATGATGAAGTATTGTGCCCTTAAAGTTAAAGTGTGTAAAGCCACAAATATAACAGAAGATGTCAGGACTATTCTTCAGTTTGTACCTACGCAAAGAACACATGATTCAATCTTAAATCAAAACAAGTGTGTGTTTTTATACATCAAACATTTTTAACATTTAAAATCAATAACAATTTTGTAAAAGTGATATTTGTAAATTGTTATTTGTCTTGTGGTTTTGTTTAATTGAAAAGTTGTTGTTTTTTAAATCCAACATAAAAACCAATAAATGCCATTAACTGTATCAAAAAAATTTTAATTTACATAAAAACAAGAACACCCATTAAAAACTAATTTCAGATTTAGAATTAGCAATGTAGAGTTAGGTAGAAACATTTCTAAATTCTCATTCAGCAGAAAAAAAAATTGGTCCTCAGTCTTAATTGTTTGTTTTTTTTTGCTGTAATGTGGTTAAAATTTTTTGAAAATATTACTACATTTCTATAAGCTATAAATCAGCTAGTAAGCAATTCTACATTTTGTTATACAATAACTTCAGTACAAACAACAATATTGGTGCAAGCTTCAAAATGTCAGTATTTATTAATGACCATACCGTACCTAATGGGCAATTTTCTAGAACACTGTACTTGTCTACTCCCTTTATATACTAGTTAAGCTGTAACTTTATTTATCCCACCACCTGAAGGTCAGGTTTGTAAAAGGAACAAAAGGTTTTTCTATTTTTGTAGAATATAAAAAGGCTATTGAGGTAAAGTAATGGATTAGGTAAAGGCTGAAAGGTGCTTTTGTGTTTAGCTACTGTTTTCTACTTATTTTAAATCATAATCTATTAGTTTCTAATATGATTATAGGAAAAAGTTTTTTTTCATTTTTTATTTTATTTTTATTTTTTAATGGGGCGACATCAATAAATCAGGATGCATATATTCAAAGATAACATGTCCAGGTTATCTTTTTTTTTTTTTTTTTTTTGTATTTTTTCTGAAGCTGGAAACGGGAAGAGACAGTCAGACAGACTCCCGCATGCACCTGACCTGGATCCACCTGGCACGCCCATGAAGGGCGACGCTCTGCCCACCAGGGGGCCATGCTCTGCCCCTCCGGGGTGTCGCTCTGCCATGAACAGAGCCACTCTAGCGCCTGGGGCAGAGGCCAAGGAGCCATCCACAGCGCCCAGGCCATCTTTGCTCCAATGGAGTCTCGGCTGCGGGAGGGGAAGAGAGAGACAGAGAGGAAGGAGGGGAAGGAGTAGAAGCAAATGGGCGCTTCTCCTGTGTGCCCTGGCCGGGAATCGAACCCGGGTCCCCCGCACGCCAGGCCAATGCTCTACCACTGAGCCAACCGGCCAGGGTGTCCAGGTTATCTTGTAGTTCAATTATGTTGCATATCCATCACCCAAAGTCAGATTGTCCTCTGTCACCTTCTATTTAGTTTTCTTTGTGCCCCTCCCCCTCCCCCTTTCCCTCTCCCTCTCCCCCTTATCCCCGTAACCACCACACTCTTATCAATGTCTCTTAGTCTCACTTTTATGTCCCACCTACGTATGGAATAATGCAGTTCCTGTTTTTTTCTGATTCATTTATTTCACATCGTATAATGTTATCAAGATCCCACCATTTTGCTGTAAATGATCCAATGTCATCATTTCTTATGGCTGAGTAGTATTCCATAGTGTATATGTGTCACATCTTCTTTATCTAGTCATCTATTTATGGGCTTTTTGGTTGTTTCCATCTCCTGGCCACTGTGAACAATGCTGCAATAAACATGTGGCTGCATGTGTCTTTATGTATCAATGTTTCTGAGTTTTGGGGGTATATACCCAGTAGAGGGATTGCTGGGTCATAACATAGTTCTATTTTCAGTTTTTCCATAATGGTTGTACTACTTTACATTCCCACCAAGAGTGTATGAGGGTTCCTTTTTCTCCACAGCCTCTCCAACATTTGCTATTACTTGCCTTGTTAATAATAGCTAATCTAACAGGTGTGAGGTGATATCTCATTGCAGTTTTGATTTGCATTTCTCTAATAACTAAAGAAGATGAGCATCTTTTCATATATGTTGGCCATTTGTATTTCTTCCTGGGAGAAGTGTTTGTTCATGTCCTCTTCCCATTTTTTTAATTGGATTGTTTGTTTGTTTGTTGTTGAGTTTTATGAGTTCTTTGTATATTTTGGATATTAGGCCCTTATCTGAGCTGTTGTTTGAAAATATCATTTCCCATTTAGTTGGCTGTCTGTTTATTTTGTTATCAGTTTCTCTTGCTGAGCAAAAACTTCTTAGTCTGATGTAGTCCCATTCATTAATTTTTGCCTTCACTTCTCTTGCCTTTGGAGTCAAATTCATAAAGTGTTTTGTTTAAGGCCACTATATCTTTGTTGATTCTCTGTCTGGATGACCAATCTAGAGCCGTCAGCGGTGTATTGAGGTCTCCAAGTATGATTGTATTTTTGTCAGTTTTTGTTTTAAGGTCAATAAGTAGCTGTCTTATATATTTTGGTGCTCCTTGGTTTGGTGCATATATATTAAGAATTGTTATGTCTTCTTGATTCAGTGTCCCCTTAGCCATTATAAAATGGCCATTTTTGTCTCTGAGTACTTTTGCTGTCTTGTAGTCAGCATTATCAGATATGAGTATTGCTACACCTGCATTTTTTTGGATGTTATTTGCTTGGAGTATTGTTTTCCAGCCTTTCACTTTGAATTTGTTTTTACCCTTGTTACTTAGATGAGATTCTTGTAGGCAGCATACAGTTGGATTTTTTTTTAATCCATTCTGCTACTCTGTGCATTTTTATTGGTGAGTTTAATCCATTTACATTTAGTGTAATTATTGACACTTGTGAGTTTCCTATTGCCATTTTATAGATTGCTTTCTGTTAGTTTTGTGTCTTGTTTGATCCTTCTCTTTCGTTTTTCTATCTTTTGTTTTTATTTGGTTGTATTCCATACATCTTTCCTCTGTTGCTATCTTTTTTAAATCAGGTGCTTCTGTGGTGATTTTTTCAATGGTGGTTACCTTTAAGTAATGAAAAGGGTTCCTACCGTGTTTATTGTAGTGCATTATCTTGTGAGTACTTTTGCACTCCATCGTCCTTTGCTACTGTTAAACTCCATCCTCTCCCCCCCCTTTCTTTTTGTTGTTGTCACAGTTTAAATTTGGTTTTATTGTGTTTTTCTTGGAGCTTTTACTTGTGGCTTTGTTTTTTTCTGTTCTTTGTATCTGATTGGAGAACCCCCTTTAGTAATTCCTGGAGTGGGGGTTTTCTGATGATAAATTCTCTCATCTTTTCTGTATCTGTGAATGTTTTTATTTCTCCTTCATATTTGAAGGATAGCTTTGAGAGGTATAGTATTCGTGGCTGAAAGTTCCTCTCTTTAAGGACTTTAAATATTGGGGTCCACTCTCTTCTAGCTTGCAGAGTTTCTGTTGAGAAATCGGATGATAATCTAATGGGCCTTCCTTTATATGTTGTATTCTTTTCCCTGGCTGCCTTGAGAATTTTTTCTTTGCTGTTGGTTTGTGCCAATTTCATTATGATGTGCCTTGGAGTAGGTTTGTTGGGGTTAAGAATACTCGGAGTTCTGTTTGCTTCTTGAACTTGAGGCTTTAGTGCTTTCCACAGGCTTGGGAAGTTCTCCTCTATTATTTGTTTGAGTATGTTCTCCATTCCATTTTCTCTCTTTTCTCCCTCTGATATACCTATTATTCTTATGTTATTCTTTTTGATGGAGTCAGATAATTCCTGTAGGGTTATCTCATTTTTTTAAATTTTTGAGTCTCTTTCTTCTTCTCTCTGTTGTGCCTCAAGTTGCTTGTCTTCTATTTCACTAATCCTACCTTCTATCTGGCCTGTTCTATTAGCTAAGTATGTTACCTCGTTTTTCAACTCATGAATTGAGTTTTTCATCTCTGTTTGATTTGTTTTTATAGTTTCAATTTCCTTGGAAATATATTCTTTTTGTTCATTGAGTTATTTTCTGAGCTCCCTAAATTGCCTTTCTGTGTTTTCTTGTATATCTCTGAGTATTTTTAGGATTTCTATTTTAAATTCTCTGTCGTTTAACTCCAAGCTTTCCAATATAATAAATTTTTTCTTCATAGATTTTTCCTCATTTATCTGTATTACCTCTCTTTCTTTTGTATCCATAATATTCGATTTTCTCTTCCTTAATTGCATCTGAGGGTGGTTTGGTTGATAGTATTAATGAGATTTAATAAAGAATAACAAGTTAAAAAATAAAAAATAAAAGAGTTGTTTATCTTTAAAAATTAATAATTAAATGAAGAAAAATAAAATAAAATAAAAATTTTTAAAAAAGGAAATTATTCCCTCCCTCCTTTTTTTCTCTCCTCTCCTCTCCCCTCTTTCTTGAGAAAATCTTGTGGTGAACTGTGAATTATATTGTACTGAATAAAACAAACAATGCCTGTAATGGAGGGCCTGAATTGGGGAGAAGTAATAAAGGGGAAAAAAACAAAAAACAAACAAAAAAACAACAAAAAAGGGGGGTATGGACCCACAAAAAGAAAATAAGGAAAAAAATTGGGTCAAGAGTAAAATGATTTGCTTTTAGGTGTTGGTTGACTAAGAGTTATGATGAGAGGAATAAGAAGGAAACAGGAAAATGGGGGAACAAATAAAAAAGTTACTATTGTATTTAGTGGAACAAGAACTAGATAAAATGGAGAGCCAGGGATGGGAGCACTGATAGTGAGTTAAAAAGGTGAAGTAAAAACCCTCCAAAATGCCACAAACATAAGTTTGAGTCCCAAGTAAGATATTGTTCATTATTGAGGTTTGAATGAGAGGAGACATAAAGAAGAAAGGAAGAAAATAATATAGAGGGAGAAAAGAAAGGGAGAGAGAGAAAAAAAAGAGGTAACCCCTAAAAGAACAAAAGAGAAAAACAAGGAGAGAGAGAGAGTTAAGGGTTTTCGAGTGCAACCCTCATAGAGAGAAAGGAAGAGGAAAGAAAAGATAATGAGGATGTAACACTTATGGGTAGTGTAGTTCAAGGAGAGGAGAGAGTAAGACTGGCAGCGAGTTAAACGACCAAATTGAAGGAGAAAAAAAAATCAAGAATGAAGATAAGAGAAACAAACGAACAAATATAATAAAATGGGATAGGCTATAAAGTCTGCATATTATTCTTGATTTTGAGAGGTTATCTTCTTGCTTTTTCTTTTCTCTCCTTCTTCCTGGTCGGTGACTCTGTACCCCGGGTTCTGCCTCTTTGGCACGCTCAGGTAGAGGTTTGCAGTTGATAAGTCTCTATGGCGATGTCATGTATTGTGCTTCAGTCTCGTTGGCAGTTGAGGCTCATTAGCATTTATAGGCTCCGCCAGTGAGAGAGTCCGTGTTCCTGGAGCCTTTCTCCTAGTCTTTCCTTCCTCAATTAGTAGCCTGATAATCCAGCTATGGGGTTGCTGCTGCCTCTGCCTGGATAGTAAGAGGCTCAAAGAGCTGGCAACTCCCCACTCTATTTCCACTCAGCACAGGGCTCTGGGTAAGGCTCAGTCAGTCAGAGCTGCTAGCATAATCAGGCGGCATTTCCGCCCACTCAAAGACCTCTGGCTCTGCCACTCTGTCCAGTAACACGGGCAGGCACTCGCTTCCGGGGTGCTTGGAGGAAACTCTCGCTCACTACCTGCGCGCAGACCAGGATATCAGGCCGGCAGTCTCACAGTCTGAGTGAATCCTTCTCCCGCACGGAAAAGTTCCAGCGTTGGAATTGGCTCTCGCTCCCTCCCTCCCCGTGTGCGGCTTTTTCAGGGCGCTGGGGCGACCCAAGGTTCTGCTTTTGGCCCACACAAAGGCCTCTGACTCTGCCCCTCTGTGGGATAACATGGGCACCCACTCCTGAGGTGCTGGGAGGAGTCTCTTGCCCGCTCTCCATGCGTGCCGACCAGGATATCAGGCTGGCTGCCTCACCCTCTGAGTGAAAACCCCACCCGCACAGAAAACTTCCAGCGTTGGAATTGGCTCTTGCTCCCTCCCCATGCATGGCTTTTTTACGGTGCTGGGGCAGCCTGGAGATTCTGCACTCAAAGACCCCTTCCTCTGCCTCTCTGTGGGGTAATATGAGCGCCCACTGCTGAGGCACTCGGAGGAATCTCTTGCCCACTATTTGCGCATGCCAACCCAGAGATTGGGAAAAATGGCTGCCCCGCTTGTCTTTCTTTGTCTGGGTTTGGCGCGAGTGTTAGCTTGTATTGTCTGGGTTGCCACAGGCACAGTTTTTCCTTGGCTTCGATCTCTGTGCCACAGCCTGGTTCGGCCGTTTGTGCCGCAGCATGGATCTATTCACCCTCTTTGCCCACCTTAGTTTCTACATTCTCAGTTCCCAGTGAAAGCAGCCCTGTTTAGGTTAGTGAGGAAGGCAGAACATTTCCTACTCCCTATTTCCTTCAGGGTTTGATTATATATTTAGCCAATTTTTCACTCGACCATACCTTCGGGTGTATTGCAAAACATCTGGAGGCTCCAAGGATAGGTTTTTCTGTTTCTGGTTGAAGATCTTGTTGAGTTTTGGGGGAGATTTATGGATTTCGCTTCCTACCTCGTCATTACTCCGACGTCATCTGGACAAAGCTCTTTAACAGACTTAGTCAGTTGTGTGGGATCTCATAGGTAGCCTTATATATCCATGGGCCTAGATAATGGTTAATTTTCTTCTATGTAAATTCACACCCTCTGTCTTATTTGCATAGAAATCACTGCAAATCTTCAGAAAAAAGCATGGTGCAACTATTAAACTGGGGCTGTAAGTGATAGAATACACACACCCAGACAAAAAAAGAAAAAAATCAAATACACCCATGAGGTTAAAAAAAATGTTTTTGTGCTTTTTTTTCTTTCTGTGACTTTGTCAACCAGCAGCAGTGGATAGGCTTTTGACATCTAGCTTTGATTTGCATCCCCACACTTATTTCTTGGGGGTCTTGATTGGCTACTTACTTTCTCTCTTTTTTTACAAAATGTTTTATTCTCTTCCCAGTTTTCATTTCTAATGCCCTTTATTTCTTTGCTTAGCCTGTCTAAGGTACTTTTTAAGGTTTAGTGGGACTTTATGCATTGATGCTGAGGAGCATGGAGGGCCATTGTGACAGTAAACCTTCATGGTGAGACGAGCCTCATGGACTGAACTTTGAGCTTAATTGGTCCCTCGAATTCAAGTGACTGTAGAATGCATTTGGGTTGGCTGCTGCCATCTAGGATGACTGCCTTCACTTCAGATGCCATTGCATAAAATGGAGAAACTTCTGCTGTGCTCTTCTTTGCCAGTGTGTGTTATTTGTAAGTTTGTCTAGTTACACCAGGGGTCTCAAACTCGCGGCCCGCCCACCAATTTTGTACGGCCCGCAGACTGGCCCACAGATTAATCCACAAAGTTTGATTAGTCTGCGGGCCGCACAAAATTGGTGGGTGGGCCGCACGGCCGCGAGTTTGAGACCACTGAGTTACACTTATTCAAATCACAGTCTAGCACTCTCCTTGTAGCAGAGTAACATCAGCAGCAGCTTATGAGTATTGTGCCCTGCCCAGGCTGGCCAGTGAACCTGCTGCATGGAAAACAGCAAAAGGTGTCATCCCAACCTCTAAGGGACGCTAGCAGTTACTACATCTCATAACCCAGAACTAGAAAAGGCAGTAACAGGGAAGTGAGTTTAAATTTAAACCCCATAGGCAAAACACTGTCCTACTAATTACCCCAAGATAGCCCAAAAAAGGACTTGTATGCAGCTTCAGAGCCTGATTTTGACATCTATCATGTGGTTGTAGTAACATCAAAGACCACTGCATTAAAGCCTGCTACCACAGAATCTGGTACACAGAAGACGAATTCCTAGGGGCCAACAGAGATTTTTGATATCCTGATGTTTTACAAGAATTCCTAAAAGACAGAATAATGCTGGACCTTAAAAAGATATTATTGGAAAATCTCTCAAGCATACCTCTGGTTCAAAGGATTTGTGGTTCCTGTAGAGTGTGCACCTTCTGAGCTGCCGCCAGTGACATAGCAGGCTGTTCCAGCACTGGGCAGCTGAAAGCAAAACTGACTTCTGAGGTTCAGAACCAAAGTGTAATTTAGGGTTCCCACAGAAAATATGACCCTAGTTAGAAACAAGTGAGTGAGCCAATTTTTTGGCATTCATAGCCAGGAATCTCTAAAAATATCTAGTACCATATTATTTTTTTTTTAATAATTTTATTTTTTTAATGGGGTGACATCAATAAATCAGGATACATATATTCAAAGATAACAAGTACAGGTTACCTTGTCGTTCAATTATGTTGCATACCCACCACCCAAAGTCAGATTGTCCTCTGTCACGTTCTATCTAGTTTTCTTTGTGACACTCCCCCTCTCCCTCCCCCTTTCCCTCTCCCTTTCCCCCCTCCACCCTGTAACCACAACACTCTTATCAATGTCTCTTAGTTTCATTTTTATGTCCCAACTACGTATGGAATAATGCAGTTCCTGTTTTTTTCTGATTTACTTATTTCGCTTCGTATCATATTATCAAGATCCCACCATTTTGCTATAAATGATCCGATGTCATCATTTCTTATGGCTGAGTAGTATTCCATAGTGTATATGTGCAACATCTTCTTTATCCAGTCATCTACTGACGGGCTTTTTGGTTGTTTCCATGTCCTGGCCACTGTGAACAATGCTGCAATAAACATGGGGCTGCATGTGTCTTTACGTATCAATGTTTCTGAGTCTTTGGGGTATATACCCAGTAGAGGGATTGCTGAGTCATAAGGTAGTTCTATTTTCAGTTTTTTGAGGAACCACCATATTTTCTTCCATAATGGTTGTACTACTTTACATTCCCATCAACAGTGTATGAGGGTTCCTTTTTCTCCACAGCCTCTCCAACATTTGCTATTGCCTGTCTTGCTAATAATAGCTAATCGAACAGGTGTGAGGTGATATCTCATTGCAGTTTTGATTTGCATTTCTCTAATAGCTAAAGAAGATGAGCATCTATTCATATATCTGTTGGCCATTTGTATTTCTTCCTGGGAGAAGTGTCTGTTCATATCCTCTTCCCATTTTATTATTGGATTGTTTGTTTGTTTGTTGTTGAGTTTTATGAGTTCTTTGTATATTTTAGATATTAGGCCCTTATCTGACTGCTGTTTGAAAATATCATTTCCCATTTAGTTGGCTGTCTGTTTATTTTGTTATCAGTTTCTCTTGCTGAGCAAAACCTTCTTAGTCTGATGTAGTCCCATTCATTAATTTTTGCCTTCACTTCTCTTGCCTGTGGAGTCAAATTCATAAAATGCTCTTTAAAACCCAGGTCCATGAGTTGAGAACCTATCTCTTCTTCTATGTACTTAATTGTTTCAGGTCTTATGTTTAGATCTTTGATGCATTTTGAGTTAATTTTTGTACAGGGGGAGAGACTATAGTCCAGTTTCATTCTTTTGCATGTGGCTTTCCAGTTTTCCCAACACCATTTATTGAAGGGGCTTTCTTTTCTCCATTGTGTGTTGTTGGCCCCTTTATCAAAAATTATTTGAATATATATATGTGGTTTTATTTCTGGACTTTCTATTCTGTTCCATTGGTCTGAGTGTCTATTTTTCTGCCAATAACATGCTCTTATGATTGTCGTGGCCCTATAATATAGTTTGAAGTCAGGTATTGTAATGCCCCCAGCTTCATTCTTTTTCTTTAGGATTGCTTTGGCTATTCGGGGGTTTTTATAGTTCCATATAAATCTGATGATTTTTTGCTCTATTTCTTTAAAAAACATCATTGGAAGTTTGATGGGAATTGCATTAAATTTGTATATTGCTTTGGGTAATATAGCCATCTTGATTATATTTATTCTTCCTAGCCAAGAACAAGGTATATTTTTCCATCTCATTATATCTTTTTCGATTTCCCTTAACAATGGTTTATAGTTTTCATTATATAAGTCCTTTACATTCTTTGTTATGTTTATTTCTAAGAATTATTTTTTTTTTGTTGTAATCATGAAGGGGATTATTCTTTTGAGTTCGTTCTCAATTGTTTCATTGTTGGCATATAGAAAGGCTATTGACTTCTGTATGTTAATTTTGTATCCTGCGACCTTACTGTATTGGCTAATTGTTTCTAGTAGTCTTTTTGTGGATTCTTTGGGGTTTTCGATGTATAGGAACATATCATCTGCAAAAAGTGATACCTGTACTTCTTCTTTTCCGATATGGATGCCTTTTATTTCTTTGTCTTGTCTGATTGCTCTGGCTAGAACCTCTAGTACCACATTAAATAAGAGTGGAGAGAGTGGATAAGCCTGTCTTGTTCCTGATGTAAGGGGGAAAGCCTTCAGTTTAGTGCCACTTAATATGATGTTAGCTGATGGTTTATCATATATGGCCTTTATCATGTTGAGATATTTTCCTTCTATACCCATTTTGTTGAGAGTCTTAAACATAAAATTGTGTTGTATTTTATCAAAAGCCTTTTCTGTGTCTATGATAAGATCATGTGGTTTTTGTTCTTTGTTTTGTTGATATGGTGTATTACGTTAACCGTTTTACGTATGTTGAACCATCCTTGAGATTCTGGGATGAATCCCACTTGATCATGATGTATTATTTTTTTAATATGTTGTTGTATTCGATTTGCTAGTATTTTGTTTAGTATTTTAGCATCTGTATTCATTAGAGATATTGGTCTGTAGTTTTCTTTTTTTGTGCCATCCTTGCCTGGTTTTGGTATGAGGGTTATGTTGGCCTCATAAAATGTATTTGGAAGTATTGCTTCTTCTTCAATTTTTTGGAAGACTTTGAGTAGAATAGGAACCAAGTCTTCTTTGACTGTTTGGTAAAATTCGCTGGTATAGCCGTCAGGGCCAGGACTTTTATTTTTGGGGAGGTTTTTAATGGTTTTTTCTATTTCTTCTCTACTGATAGGTCTGTTTAAGCTTTCTGCTTCTTCTTGACTCAGCCTAGGAAGGTTGTATTGTTCTAGGAATTTATCCATTTCTTCTAGGTTGTTGAATTTAGTGGCATAGAGTTTTTCATAGTATTCTACAATAATTCTTTGTATATCTACGGTGTCTGTGGTGATTTCTCCTCTTTCATTTTGGATTTTGTTTATATGAGTTCTTTCTCTTTTTTCCTTGGTAAGTCTTGCCAAGGGTTTGCCAATTTTGTTGATCTTTTCAAAGAACCAGCTCCTTGTTCTATTAATTTTTTCTATAGTTTTTCTGTTCTCTAATTCATTTATTTCTGCTCTGATTTTTATTATCTCCTTTCTTCGGCTGGTTTTGGGTTGTCTTTGTTCTTCTTTTTCTAGTTCCTTAAGGTGGGAAGTTAAGTGGTTCACTTGGGTTCTCTCTTGTTTGTTCATATATGCCTGAAGTGATATGAACTTCCCTCTTATCACTGCTTTTGCTGCATCCCATAGATTTTGATATGTCGTATTGTAATTTTCATTAGTCTGTATATATCTTTTGATCTCTGCACTTATTTCTTCTTTGACCCATTCATTTTTTAAAAGTATGTTGTTTAGTTTCCACATTTTTGTGGGACTTTTTTCCTCTTTTTTGCAGTTGAATTCTAGTTTCAAGGCTTTATGATCAGAAAATATGCTTGGTAAAACTTCAATTTTTCTGAATTTGCTGATGTTGTTTTTAAGGCCCAACACATGGTCAATTCTTGAGAATGATCCATGTACAAGGGAGAAAAATGTATACTCAGTCACTTTGAGATGAAATGTCCTGTAGATGTCTATCATATCCAGGTGCTCTAGTGTTTTGTTTAAGGCCACTATGTCTTTGTTGATTCTCTGTTTGGATGACCGATCTAGAGCCATCAGCGGTGTATTGAGGTCTCCAAGTATGATTGTGTTTTTGTCAGTTTTTGTTTTAAGATCAATAAGTAGCTGTCTTATATATTTTGGTGCTCCTTGGTTTGGTGCATATATATTAAGAATTTTTATGTCTTCTTGATTCAGTGTCCCCTTAGCCATTATGAAATGGCCATTTTTGTCTCTGAGTACTTTTGCTGTCTTGTAGTCAGAATTATCCGATATGAGTATTGCTACACCTGCTTTTTTTTTGGATGTTATTTGCTTGGAGTATTGTTTTCCAGCCTTTCACTTTGATTTTGTTTTTATCCTTGTTACTTAGATGAGTGTCCTGTAGGCAGCATACAGTTGGATTTTCTTTTTTAATCCATTCTGCTACTCTGTGCCTTTTTATTGGTGAGTTTAATCCGTTTACATTTAGTGTAATTATTGATACTTGTGAGTTCCCTATTGCCATTTTATATCTTGCTTTCTGTTAGTTTTGTGTCTTGTTTGATCCTTCTCTTTGTTTTTCTATCTTTTGTTTTTATTTGGTTGTATTCCATACATCTTTCCTCTGTTGCTATCTTTTTTATCTCATGTGCTTCTGTGGTGGTTTTTTCAATGGTGGTTACCTTTGAGTAATGAAAATGGTCCCTACCCTGTTCATTGTAGCGAACTATTTTGTGAGTACTTTTGCTCTCCATCGTCCTTTGCTACTGTTAATCTCCATCTTCCCCCCCCCCCTTTCTTTTTGTTGTTGTCACAGTTTAAATTTGGTTTTATTGTGTTCTTCTTGGAGCTTTTACTTGTGGCTCTGTTTTTTTTTTTTTTTTGTTCTTTGTATCTGATTGGAGAACCCCCTTTAGTAATTCCTGGAGTGGGGTTTTTCTGATGATAAATTCCCTCATCTTTTCTGTATCTGTGAATGTTTTTATTTCTCCTTCATATTTGAAGGATAGCTTTGATGGGTATAGTATTCATGGCTGAAAGTTCCTCTCTTTCAGAACTTTAAATATTGGGGTCCACTCTCTTCTAGCTTGTAGAGTTTCTGCTGAGAAATCTGATGATAATCTAATGGGCCTTCCTTTATATGTTGTATTCTTCTTTTCCCTGGCTGCCTTCAGAATTTTTTCTTTGCTGTTGGTTTGTGTCAATTTCATTATGATATGCCTTGGAGTAGGTTTGTTGGGGTTAAGAAAACTCGGAGTTCTGTTTGCTTCTTGAAGTTGAGGCTTTAGTTCTTTCCACAGGCTTGGGAAGTTCTCATCTTTTATTTGTTTGAGTATGTTCTCCATTCCAATTTTTCTCTCTTCTCCCTCTGATATACTTATTATTCTTATGTTATTCTTTTTGATGGAGTCAGATAATTCTTGTAGGGCTATCTCATTTTCTTTTAATTTTTGAGTCTCTTTCTTCTTCTCTCTGTTGTGCCTCAAGTTGCTTGTCTTCTATTTCACTATTCCTTTCTTCTATCTGACCTGTTCTATTAGCTAAGCTTGTTACTTCGTTTTTCAGCTTGTGAATTGAGTTTTTCATCTGTGTTTGATTTGTTTTTATAGTTTCAATTTCCTTGGACATATATTCTTTGTGTTCATTGAGTTGTTTTCTGAGCTCCCTAAATTGCCTTTCTGTGTTTTCTTGTATATCTTGGAGGATTTTTAGGATTTCTATCTTGAATTCTCTGTCATTTAGCTCCAAGGTTTCCAATATATTAAATTTTTTCTCCATAGATTTTTCCTCATCTAGCTGTGTTACCTCTCTTTCTTTTGTATCCATGATATTCGATTTTCTCTTCCTTAATGGCATCTGAGGATAGTTTTGTTGATAGTATTAATGAGATTTAATAAACAATAAAAAGTTAAAAAAAATAAAAAAGATAATAAAAAATCAAAAAGAGTTGTTTTTTTTTATAAAATATTAATAATGAAATAAAGAAAAATAAATAAAATAAAAATTTTAAAAAAAGGAAATTATTCCCCCTTCCTTTTTTCCTCTCCTCTCCTCTCCCTTCTTTCTTGAGAAAATCTTGTGGTGAACTGTGAATTATAACAAACAATGCCTGTGTTGGAGGGCCTGAATTGGGGAAAAGTAATAAAGGGGCAAAAAAAAAAGAAAAAAAAAAGAAAAAAGAAAAAAAAAGAGGGTATGGACCCACAAAAAGCAAATGAGGAAAAAATTTGGGTCAAGAATAAAATGATTTGCTTTTAGGTGTTGGTTGTCTAAGAGTTATGATGAGAGGAATAAAGGAAAACAGAAAAATGGGGGGACAAATTAAAAAATTACTATTGTATTTAGTGGAACAAGAACTAGATAAAATGGAGAGCCAGGGATGGGAGCACTGCTAATGATTTAAAAAGGTGAAGTAAAAACTCCCCAAAATGCCACAAACGTAAGTTTGAGTCCCAGATAAGATACTTTGTTTGTTATTGAGGTTTGAATGAGAGGAAATGTAAAGGAGAAAGGAAGAAAATAATATCGAGGGAGAAAAGAAAGAGAGAGAGAGAGAGAAAAAAAAAGAGGGAACCACTAAAGAAGAAAAAAGAAAAAAGAGGAGAGAGAGAGAGAGTTAAGTGTTTTGTAGTTCAACCCTCATAGAGAGAAAGTAAGAGGAGAGAAAAGATAATGGGAAATGTAACACTTATGGGTAGTGTAGTTCAAGGAGAGGAGAGAGTAAGACCGGCAGAGACTTAATCGGCCAAATTGGAGGAAGAAAAAAAGTATCAAGAATGAAAATAAGAGAAACAAACGAACAAATATAATAAAATGGGATAGGTTATAAAGTCTGCAGATTATTCTTGATTTTGAGAGGTTATCTTCTTGCTTTTTCTTTTCTCTCCCTCTTCCTGGTCGTGGCGATGTCATGTATTGTACTTTAGTCTCGTTGGCAGTTGAGGCTCACTAGCATTTATAGGCTCCGCCAGTGAGAGAGTCCGTGTTCCTGGAGCCTTTCTCCTAGTCTTTCCTTCCTCAATTAGTAGCCTGATAATCCAGCTATGGGGTTGCTGCTGCCTCTGCCTGGATAGTAAGAGGCTCAAAGAGCTGGCAACTCCCCACTCTATTTCCACTCAGCACATGGCCCTCGGTAACGCTCAGTCAGTCAGAGCTGCTATCATAATCAGGCAGCATTTCCGCCCACTCAAAGACCTCTGGCTCTGCCACTCTGTCCGGTAACACAGGCGGGCGCCCACTTCCGGGCGCTTGGAGGAAATTCTTGCTCACTATCTGCGTGCACAGACCAGGATATCCGGCCAGCAGTCTCACGCTCTGAGTGAAACCCCCAACCGTATGGAAAAGTTGCAGCATTGGAATTTGCTCTCGCTCTGTCCCCGTGTATGGCTTTTGCAAGGCGCTGGGGCGGCCCAAGATTCCGCTTTGGCCCACACAAAGGCCCCTGACTCTACCCCTCTGTGCGATAACATGGGCGCGCAATGCCCAGGCACTCGGAGGAATCTCTCGCTCGCTATCTGCGCGCAGACCAGGATATGAGGCCAGCCGCGTTTCCCTCTGAGTGAATCCCCTACCAGCACGGAAAAGTTCCACCGTTGGAATTAGTTCTCGCTCCCTCCTGTGCACGGCTTTCCCAGGGCGCTGGGGCTGCCCAGAGATTCCGCTTTCAGCCCACAGAAAGGCCTCTGACTCTGCCTCTCTGTGGGGTAACACGGGCACCCACTCCCGGGGCTTAGGGAGAAATCTCTCACCCACTATCTGTGTGCCCTGAGCAGGAGATCGGGTAAAATGGCTGCCCCGCTTGTCTTTCTTTGTTTGGTTTTGGCATGAGTGTTAGCTTGTATTGCCCGGGTTGCCACAGGATCAGTTTTTCCTTGGCTTGGATCTCCATGCCACAGCCTGGTTCGGCTGTTTGTGCCACGGCCTGGATCCAGTCACCCCCTTTGCTTGCCTCAGTTTCTATATTCATGGATCCCAGAGAAAGCCGCCCTGTTTAGGTTAGTGAGGAAGGCGGAGCATTTCTTACTCCGTATTTCTTTTGGGGTTTGGTTATATATTTAGGCAATTTTTTGCTTGACCATACCTTCGGGTGTATTGCGAAACATCTGGAGGCTCCAAGGATAGGTTTTTCTGTTTCTGATTGAAGATCTTGTTGAGTTTTGGGGGAGATTTATCGGTATCACTTCCTACCCTGCCATTACTCTGATGTCATCTCTGACTTTGGTAATTTTTAAGGTGCAGTTGGTTTTTAAAAATTGATACTGAGGTGGGCCCTGGCCGGTTGGCTCAGCGGTAGAGCGTCGGCCTAGCGTGCGGAGGACCCGGGTTTGATTCCCGGCCAGGGCACACAGGAGAAGCGCCCATTTGCTTCTCCACCCCTCCGCCACGCTTTCCTCTCTTTCTCTCTCTTCCCCTCCCGCAGCCAAGTCTCCATTGGAGCAAAGATGGCCTGGGTGCTGGGGATGGCTCTGTGGCCTCTGCCTCAGGTGCTGGAGTGGCTCTGGTCACAACATGGCGATGCCCAGGATGGGCAGAGCATCGCCCCCTGGTGGGCAGAGCCTCGCCCCTGGTGGGCGTGCCGCGTGGATCCCGGTCGGGCGCATGCGGGAGTCTGTCTGACTGTCTCTCCCTGCTTCCATCTTCAGAAAAATGAAAAGAAAAATTGATACTGAGGGGCATGCAGGGCCATTGTGATAGTGCACTTTTACTCTAAAGGTGCCAGCATGGAGAGAACTTTGGGCATGATTGTTTTCTGGCATTTGAGTGATGGTAGAATGCATTTTGTTTGGCTACTGTTAACTAGAAAGACTGCCTTTACTTTAGTGGTTGCTGAGGAAAATGGAGGAGCTTCAGTTGTGCTCTTTTTGGCCAGGCCATGTAGTTTGTAAGTTTGTCTAGTTACCACTTTTTAAAAATCACAGTCTAGTTTTCTGATGATAGCAGAGTGGCTGCGGAGGCAGCTGTGGTAAAGGTATGGCCTGCCAAGGAGGAGGGAAGCCCTTCTGAAAGGAAAACAGCAAAATGTGTCATCTCTGGATCCTTCAGGGCGTTAGCAGTGTTTATATTGCAACACAAAGATGAGCAAAGGCAGGGATAGTGCAGTGAGTTTAAATTTAAACCCAATGGAAAAAGCTCTGTCCTTAGCTGATGCTTTAATGCAGCCCAAGTGAGGGCCAGTATGCAGCATCAGAGCCTGTGTTTGACATCTATCAGGTGGTGGTAGTATCACCAAGACTGCTGCCTCAAAGCATGCTACTGCAAATTTTTTTACCCCGGAGCCCGAATCTTATGGGCCTACAGAAAATTTAGATGTCCTAAAGTTCTACCAAGAATTGCTAAAAGACATAACAATGCTGAAGCACAAAAGACATTGTTGGCTGGTGTTCCCAGGATTACTTCTGGTTTGCTAAATCATGATGAATTTAGAGTGTGTACCTTCTGAGCTTCTTCAAGTGACATAGCAGGCTGTTTCAATCCTGGGCAGCTGGCAGGAAGACTGTCTTCTGTGGTCCATCTTCAGGGTGTTTAGCAGGATTTCCTCAAAAAGAGAGGGCCTCAGCTAAAAAGAAGTGAGAGAGCCCAATTCTTTGGCATTCACTGCCAGGCATCTCAAACAATGTCTAGCATAGTTTTATTTTTACACACTAAGTTATGATCACATTTTATGCAGAATACATTTCACTGAAAAACAAAATTTTTATTGCATTCACAAAAACACTTGTTCTTGCAAAATTTTAGTGTGCTTATCTCAAATATGATGTTAATTCTTCTCTTGAGCTACCAATTTTTTGCTTTTCACGATTTAAAATTTTTATTTTATTGTAAAATTTTCAACATTTTGTTTAACATAGCAAAGAAGAATGTATTTGGGGGCATAATCTATGTGATCATATAATAATTTATTTAAGGTAGTAATATAATAATACTCTAAAGATATGATTGAATCAATATTTGTCTACAATTTTAAAATAACTTATTAAAACACTTATTTTAATCATAAAACTTGCAGAAACATATAAATTTTATTAAGGTAAAATTTTATGTTTGTACCTCTTGCCTTTTGTTCTTGTTGAGTACAATCTTGTTTGATACTCCAGCAGTAGTCTGTTAATATCTAAAAGCTTCAAAATTTTTATCAAACTGAACAAGGTGACCATTTATAAAGTTAATTTTAATGTTAATGTTACATTTAATGTTCCAGAAAGCCAACAACATCCTTTGAACTGGAAGTTCATTGATTTCTTTTTCCTTGTTGCCAAAGATGTTCCTGGTAACTGCCACAAAAATATGCCATTCTGATTCTTCTCATTTATTTTTATATCAAATCCTTAATTATGTATTAGAATTTAATTTTAAGGTCCATCAAATACAGCTGCTTTTATCTTCCCAAAAGATAAGGTAGGAAAAACAAAAATAATATGTGAAAGCATTAACTTTCTGTATGCAAAGCCTGACCTAACTGCTTCATTAAAACAAGTTTAATATAAAGTGGGAAAATTTTTATCTCATTTAAATAAAGATACATTTACAATGTTTTGTGTTTCTACTTTGAGCACTTTACATTTTTGCC
Source organism: Saccopteryx leptura (assembly GCF_036850995.1). Classification (NCBI taxonomy): domain Eukaryota; kingdom Metazoa; phylum Chordata; class Mammalia; order Chiroptera; family Emballonuridae; genus Saccopteryx; species Saccopteryx leptura. The sequence goes on along the minus strand of NC_089503.1, from coordinate 181,848,021 downwards.
ACTCCTTCTGTGTACAGTGTTACCACGAGCTTGGCTGTTCCACAAGCACAAATAGCAAAGATACTTCCTGAAACCTCTGTGATCCTATAAAAGATTTACAATTTTGAGATCCAGAATATGATTCACTTATGCTCCTCATACTTTAGAGTCTACCATTGAATAGAGTTTTAATTTTTTTATAATCTTCTCTCAGATGAGTTGACTAACCAATTTGAACTGCTGATTATAGGCAATATATGCATTTGTCACTAATGATAAAATATTGTGCCTTTGAAGTAGAAGTGTGTAACAGCCACATATATAACAGAAGTTGTCAGGACTATTCTTATGTTTACACCTACATGAAGAACACATGATTCATTCTTCAATAAAAACAAGAGGGTGTTTTTATAGACAATTCTTTACATTTAAAACAAATACCAAATTGTAAAAGAGATGTTTGTAAATACTTAATGCCTTGTTGTTATATATAATCCAAGAGTCATTGTTTTTTAACTCCAATTTAAAAACCAATGCATGGCATTAACTGATTAAAAAAGAAATTAAATTTACATAAAAACTTGAGCACGCATTAAAAAACTAATTTCAGATTTGGAATCAGCAATGCAGTTATGTAGATACAATTTTAAAACCTCACGCAACAGAAAAAAAATTGTTTCTAAGACTTAATTGTTTTTGCTTCAATGTGGGTAAAAATTTTAGAAAAAGAACATTACATTTCTAATAGGTATAAGTCAGGTGGTAAGCCATTCTAAGTACGGTTATATAATAACGAGTAGGAACAACCCTATTGGAGCAAGTTTCTAAATGTCAGAATTTATTAATAACTCTATCTTACCTAATAAGCTATAGTGTAGAAAAATTATACTTGTCTACCCTTTTTGTATACTAGTTAAGTTGTAGCTTTTTTTTCCTCAGAGTGTTCCATCAGCTGAAGGTCAGGTATGTAAAAGAAACAGATAGTTTTTCTATTTTTCTAAAATATAAAAAGGCTATTGAGAAAAAGTGATTGATTATGTAAATGCTGATATTTGCTTTTGTGTTTACCTACTGTTTTCTACTTATTCTAAATTACAATCTATTTTTTTCTAATATGATTATAGGAGATAGATTTTGGAGAAACTTAGTTCATTTTGGAAGATCTTATAGGCATCTTTTTATGTTCAGAGGCCTACATAGGGTATATTTTTATATCAATTCACACACTCTGCCTCATTTGCAGAGAAATTACTGTGAATCTGCAGAAAAAGCACACTGCAACTATTTACACTGGGCAGTAAGTGATTTCAAACACACACCCAAAAAGAATAAGAGGAATCAAATAGACCAAAAAAAGTATATAGAGAAGTGTTTTCCCCTCTCCTTCTTCCTTGTCACTTTGTCAACAAGCAACTATTGATTGGCTTTTGACATCAGCCTCTGACTTGAGTCCCCATGCCTTATTTTTTATTGATCCTGACTGGCCAATTTCTTTTTCTCTTTTCTACCAAATGCCTCTTACTCTCCCCTGTCTTTGTTTATCAGCCCAGACTGGGGCCTCCTATTTCTTTTCCCAGCCTGTTTCAAGTACTTTTTATGGTCCAGTAAGACTTTATAAATTAATGCTGAAGGGCATGGAGGGTTATTGTGATACCGCTCATTTACTGTGCCGTGGTCCTCGTGAAAAGAAATCTGAACGTCATTTGTCCCTTGTATCCAAGTGACCGTAAAATGCATTTGGATTGGCTGATGTTAGTTAGGAATACTTTTTTTTCATTTTTGAGGAGGCTGCAGAAAATGAAGGAGCTTCAGCTGTGCTCTTCTTTGCCAGGGCATGTATTTGTAAGTTTTTCTAGTTAACACTTCTTGTATCACAATTTAGCCCTCTCCTGGGAGCAGAGAGTCTGCAGCAGAAGCTGTGAGAAATGGGTGGCCTGCCCAGGCAGGTTTACCATGCTCCTTCATGGGAAATAACTAAGGTGTCATCCTGGGTTTTGTAGCGATGCTAGCAGTTTCCACATCACAGCACCCAGTACAAGTAAAAGCAGGGACAGTGCTTTGAGTTTAAGCTTAAACCCCATGGGCAAAACACTGTCCTGCTCCCGAGGACCCAAAGAACCCCAAAGATGGGCCGGTATGCAGCATCAAAGCCTGAGTTTGACATGTATCAGATGGTGGTTGTCACACCTAAAACCACTGCCTCAAATCCTGCTACTACAAAGGCTGCTGTATGGGAGCCCGGTTCCTAGGGGCCCACAGAGATTTTTGATGTCCTGAAGTTCTATAAAAAATGCTAAAAAACAGAATAAAGACGGATCATAAAAAACGTTGTCATCAAGTGCTCTCAGGCTTACCTTTGGTTTACTGCCTTCATGGTTCTTGTAGATTGCACACCTCCTGAGCTCCTTCCAGTGATGTATTAGGATGTTCCAGGGCTTGACAGCTGGCAGAAAGAGTGGCTTCCGGGGTCCAGCCCCAGGGTGTGATTCAGTGTTTCTGCAGAAAAAGACAGCCTCATCTAGGAACAAGTGAGAAAGCACAATTCTTTCGCATTCACAGACAGGCATCTCTACCAATGGCTATTATACCTTTATTTTTATACACTAAGTTTTAATCACATTGTATGCAGAATATATTGCACTGGGGAACAAAATTTTGATTCATTCACAAAAATACATGTTCTCACATGATTCGAGTGTGCTGATCTTAAATCTAATATTAATTTTTCTAGGAGCTACAGTTTTTTTGCTCTACATGATTTTAGACATTCATTTTATTGTAAAATATACAATATTTTGTTTAATATGATGAAGTAGAATGTCTTCTTGGGCATCATTTTTGTGATCATAAAATACTTTATATAAGGATATAATACACTAATAGACTAAAAGATATAGCTGAATCAAAATTTGTACACAGTTTCAAAATAGAACATATTAATAAGCTTATTTCACTCCTAATACTTGCTCAAAACTTAAATAAATTTTATTCAGAAAAAATTTGCATTTGTTCCTCTTGTGTTTTTGTACTTGTTGAGAACATTCTCCTTTAATGCTCCAGCAGTAGTCTGCTAATATCTATCAGCTCCAAAATTTTTGGAAAACTGAACAAGGTGACTGTTCAAGTAGTGAATCTTAATGCTAATATTACATTTAATGTTGCAGAAAGCCAACAGCATCCTTTAAACCACAAATTTTAGTTTTCTTCTTCTTTGTTGCCAAGAAAGTTCTTTGTAACTGTCACTAAAATCTGACATGCTCTTTTTTCTCCTGATGTATCTTCCTGACAAATTCTTCATCATGTATGAGAATTTGTTTTTAAGGTCCATCAAATAGAACTGCTTTTATCTTCTTAAAAGACAAGGCAGGAAAAGCACAAAAATTTTTTGAAAGCATACACTTTCTTTATTAAAAGCCAGATCAAACTTCTTCATAAAGCCAAGTTAAATGTAAAGTGTGAAAAAAAATTTCCTGTCTCCTTTAACTACAGGTACATTCATAATATTTGCTGTACCTACTTTCAGAAATTTACGATTTTGCCCTTTCTTCTGTGTCCAGGGTTTTTCACCCGCATGGCTCTCCCAAATGCACAGAAAGCAAGGTATTTCATGAAACCATTTTGTGGTCCTAGAAAAAAAAATTATTATTTTTAAATCAAAAAGTGATTTACTTATGCTTCTCAAATATTATAACATCAAGCACAATTATAATATCTTTATAATCTTCTCTCATATAATTGAATAACTAATTCAAACCATTGAAAATAGGCAACATATGCACTTGTCACAAATGATGAAATATTGCACATTTGATGTTGAAGTTTGTAACAGCCTCATATATAACAAAGGTTGTCAGGACTATTCTTACGTTTACATTAACGAAGAACACATGATTCAATCTTCAATCAAAAAAAGAGCGTGTTTTTATACAAAAATAATTTTTATCTTTAAAAACAACTACAATTTATAAAAGTGATGTTTGTAAACTGTTATTTCCCTTGTGGTTATGATTAATCAACAGTTGTTCTTTTTAAATAGAAATTAAAAACCAATGCTTGCCATGAACTGTATTCCCCAAAAATTAAATTTGTATAAAAACTAGAACACACATTAAAAACCTGATTTTAGATTTGGAATCATCAATGCAGAGTCATCTAAGAAAAGTACTTATACCTTAAAAAACAGAAAACAATAAGATATATTATTCCTCAGTCTTAATTGTTGTTTTTGTTTCACTGTGGGTAAAAATTTCTGGAAAAGATCAGTATATTTTTATAGCTATATATATCAGTACATTTACATTGCTATAAATCAGGTGGTAAGCCATTATAAGCACAGTTATATAATAACTTGAGTAGCAACAAAAATATTGGTTCAAGTTTCTAAATGTCAGGATTTATTAATAATTTTACATTACTTAATAAGATATTTTCTAGAAAAATTATAGTTTTCTACTCTTTTCATATACTAGTTAAGTTGTAACTTTATTTTTCTCAGAGTGTTTTACCAGCTGAAGGTCAGGTATTTAATAGGAAATGAAAGATTTTCTATTTTTCTAGAATATGAAAAGGCTATTGAGGTAAAGTGATAAATTAGGTAAAGATGAAAGGTGCTTCTGTGTTTAGCTTCTTTTTTCTACCTATTCTAAATCACGATCTATTATTTTTTGATGTGATTATACTAAAATGTTTTTTTACAGGCTTTGTTTGTTTTTGAAGATCTCATAGCCAGTGTTTTATGTTTACAGGCCTAGAGAGGGGTTTGTTTTTTTATGTAAATTCAAACCCTCTGCCTCATTTCCAGAGAAATCGTGCAAATCTGCAGAGAAAGCAGGGTGAAACTATTAACCCTGGGCAGTAAGTGATAGCACATACACCCAGAGAAAAAAAAAGGGGGAATCAAAAGAACCCAAGGAGTTTGAAAAGAAGTGTTTTTGTGTCTTTTCTTCTTTCCTCTGACAATGTCAACCAGCAACTGTAAATCAGACTTTGACATCTAGCTCTGACTTGCATCCCCACCCATTATTATTTTTCGGTCTTGACTGGCCAGTTTTTTTCTCTTTTTTCTACTAAACTCCCCATTTTCTCCCCGATTTTCATTTCTTACCCCAGATTGAGACCGTCCATTTCTCTGCCCTGACTGTCTCAGGTACTTTTTATAGTTCAGTGGGACTTAATAAATTAATGCTGAGGGCATGCAGGATCATTTTGACAGCATACCTTCACTGTGAGGTGGTCCTCTTGGAGAGAACTTTGAGCTTGAGTGGTCCTTCATATCCAAGTGACTGTAGAATGGGTTTGGGTTGGCTGCTGCAAGTTAAATTATTTTCTTTACTTTAGAGGCAGCTATGGAAAATGGAGAAGCTTTGGCTGTGCTTTTTTTTTGCCAGGGCTTGTAGTTTCTAAGTTTGTCTTGTTACCACTTTTTTTTTTTTAAAGAGTCAGAAAGAGGGATAGACAGAAACAGACAGAGAGGAATGGAGAGGTGAGAAGCATCAATCATTAGTATTTTGTTGCACATTGCAACACCTTAATTGTTCATTGATTGCCTTCTCATACATGCCTTGACTGTGGGCCTTCCGCAGACTGAGTAACCCCTTGCTCGAGCCAGTGGCCTTAAACTCAAGCTGGTGAATTTTGCTGAAACCAGATGAGCCTTTGCTCAAGCTGGTGACCTTGGGGTCTCGAACCTGGGTCTTCTGCATCCCAGTCCGACGCTCTATCCACTACGCCACCACCAGGTCAGACTTGTTTTTGTTTTTGTTTTTTTCCAAATTGAGAACAGATTTACTGTACTGGGAAGTATAATATGATGTACCAAATAGGTTTTGTACTTTGCATCATTTTGTTGCAAAATAATTCAAGCAAAACTGTTGCTTGCAATTCTACTCCAGCAATGTGGGATAATTTAGAGTCTTCTAGCCAGAACTTGAGCCTAGTTCATCTACACTAAATAATGACATCGTCTTGTAACCTCAACCTAACTTCTCATCATTAAAACCCAAAATATTACTAATTATTTATTTATTTATTTATTTTAAATTTTATTTTATTTTCAGTTTTTCCATAATGGTTGTACTACTTTACATTCCCACCAACAGTGTATGAGGGTTCCTTTTTCTCCACAGCCTCTCCAACATTTGCTATTACCTATCTTGTTAATAATAGCTAATCCTACAGGTGTGAGGTGGTATCTCATTGCAGTTTTGATTTGCATTTCTCTAATAACTAAAGAAGATGAGCATCTTTTCATATATCTGTTGGCCATTTGTATTTCATCCTGAGAGAAGTGTCTGTTCATGTCCTCTTCCCATTTTTTTATTTGATTGTTTGTTTGTTTGTTGTTGAATTTTATGAGTTCTTTGTATATTTTGGATATTAGGCCCTTATCTGAGCAGTTGTTTGAAAATATCATTTCCCATTTAGTTGGCTGTCTGTTTATTTTGTTATCAGTTTCTCTTGCTGAGCAAAAACTTCTTAGTCTGATGTAGTCCCATTCATTAATTTTTGCCTTCACTTCTCTTGCCTTTGGAGTCAAATTCATAAAATGTTCTTTAAAACCCAGGTCCATGAGTTGAGTACCTATGTCTTCTTCTATGTACTTGTTTCAGGTCTAATGTTTAGATCTTTGATCCATTTTGAGTTAATTTTATGGATGCCTTTTATTTCTTTGTCTTGTCTGATTGCTCTGTCTAGAACCTCTAGTACCACATTAAATAAGAGTGGAGAGAGTGGACAACCTTGTCTTGTTCCTGATGTAAGGGGGAAAGCCTTCAGTTTAGTGCCATTTAATATGATGTTAGCTGATGGTTTATCATATATGGCCTTTATCATGTTGAGATATTTTCCTTCTATACCCATTTTGTTGAGAGTCTTAAACATAAAATTGTGTTGTATTTTATCGAAAGCCTTTTCTGCGTCTATGGATAAGATCATGTGCTTTTTGTTTTTTGTTTTGTTGATATGGTGTATTACGTTAACCGTTTAACGTATGTTGAACCATCCTTGAGATTCTGGGATGAATCCCACTTGATCATGATGTATTATTTTTTTAATATGTTGTTGTATTCGATTTGCTAGTATTTTGTTTAGTATTTTAGCATCTGTATTCATTAGAGATATTGGTCTGTAGTTTTCATTTTTTGTGCCATCCTTGCCTGGTTTTGGCATGAGGGTTATATTGGCCTCATAAAATGTGTTTGGAAGTATTGCTTCTTCTTCAATTTTTTGGAAGACTTTGAGTAGAATAGGAACCAAGTCTTCTTTGAATGTTTGATAAAATTCGCTGGTATAGCGTTCAGGGCCTGGACTTTTATTTTGGTGGAGGTTTTTAATGGTTTTTTCTATTTCTTCTCTACTAATAGGTCTGTTTAGGCTTTCTGCTTCTTCTTGACTCAGTCTAGGAAGGTTGTATTGTTCTAGGAATTTATCCATTTCTTTTAGGTTGTTGAATTTAGTGGCATATAGTTTTTCATAGTATTCTACAATAATTCTTTGTATATCTACGGTGTCTGTGGTGATTTCTCCTCTTTCATTTTGGATTTTGTTTATATGAGTTCTTTCTCTTTTTTCCTTGGTAAGTCTTGCCAAGGGTTTGTCAATTTTGTTGATCTTTTCAAAGAATCAGCTCCTTGTTCTATTAATTTTTTCTATAGTTTTTCTGTTCTCTATTTCATTTATTTCTGCACTGATTTTTATTATCTCCTTTCTTCGGCTGGTTTTGGGTTGTCTTTGTTCTTCTTTTTCTAGTTCCTTAAGGTGTGAAGTTAAGTGGTTCACTTGGGCTCTCTCTTGTTTGTTCATATATGCCTGAAGTGATACGAACTTCCCTCTTATCACTGCTTTTGCTGCATCCCATAGATTCTGTTATGTCGTATTGTCATTTTCATTATTCTGTATATATCTTTTGATCTCTGCACTTATTTCGTCTTTGACCCATTCTTTTTTAAAAGTGTGTTGTTTAGTTTTTACATCTTTGTGGGTTTTTTCCCCTCTTTTTTGCAGTTGAATTCTAGTTTCAAGGCTTTATGATCAGAAAATATGCTTGGTAAAACTTTGATTTTTCTGAATTTGCTGATGTTTTTGTGGCCCAACATATTGTCAATTCTTGTGAATGATCCATGTACACTGGAGAAAAATGTATACTCAGTCACTTTGGGATGAAATGTCCTGTAGATGTCTATCATATCCAGGTGCTCTAGTGTTTTGTTTAAGGCCACTATATCTTTGTTGATTCTCTGTTTGGATGACCAATCTAGAGCCGTCAGCGGTGTATTGACGTCTCCAAGTATGATTGTATTTTTGTCAATTTTTGTTTTAAGGTCAATAAGTAGCTGTCTTATATATCTTGGTGCTCCTTGGTTTTGTGCATGTATATTAAGAATTGTTATGTCTTCTTGATTCAGTATCCCCTTATCCATTATGAAAGGCCATTTTTGTCTCAGAGTACTTTTTCTGTCTTGTAGTCAGCATTATCAGATATGAGTATTGCTACGCCTGCTTTTTTTCGGATATTATTTGCTTGGAGTATTGTTTTCCAGCCTTTCACTTTGAATTTGTTTTTATCCTTGTTACTTAGATGAGTGTCCTGTAGGCAGCATACAGTTGTATTTTCTTTTTTAATCCTTTCTGCTACCCAGTTCATTTTTATTGGTGAGTTTAATCCATTTACATTTAGTGTAATTATTGACACTTGTGAGTTCGCTATTGCCATTTTATAGATTGCTTTCTGTTAGTTTTGTGTCTTATTTGATCCTTCTTTTTTTTGTGTTTCTATCTTTTGTTTCTATTTGGTTGTATTCCATACATCTTTTCTCTGTTGCTCTCTTTTTTATCTCATGTGATTCTGTGGTGGTTTTTTCAATTGTGGTTACCTTTAACTAATGAAAAGGGTTCCTACCCTGTTTATTGTAGCGCACTATTTTGTGAGTACTTTTCCACTCCATCATCCTTTGCTACTGTTAATCTCCATCCTCTCCCCCCCTTTCTTTTGTTGTTGTCACAGTTTAAATTTGGTTTTATTGTGTTCTTCTTAGAGCATTTACTTGTGGCTTTGTTTTTTTTTTTTTGTTCTTTTTATCTGCTTGGAGAGCCCCCTTTAGTAATTCCTGGAGTGGGGGTTTTCTGATGATAAATTCCCTCATCTTTTCTGTATCTGTGAATGTTTTTATTTCTCCTTCACATTTGAAGGATAGCTTTGATGGGTATAGTATTTGTGGCTGAAAGTCCCTCTCTTTCAGGACTTTAAATATTGGGGTCCACTCTCTTCTAGCTTGTAGAGTTCCTGCTGAGAAATCTGATGATAATCTAATGGGCCTTCCTTTATATGTTGTATTCTTCTTTTCCCTGGCTGCCTTGAGAATTTTTTCTTTGCTGTTGGTTTGTGCCAATTTCATTATGATGTGCCTTGGAGTAGGTTTTTTGGGGTTAAGAAAACTCGGAGTTCTGTTTGCTCCTTGAATTTGAGGCTTTAGTTCTTTCCACAGGCTTGGGATGTTCTCATTTATTATTTGTTTGAGTATGTTCTCCATTCCATTTTCTCTCTCTTCTCCCTCTGATATACGTATTATTCTTATGTTATTCTTTTTGATGGAGTCAGATAATTCTTGTAGGGCTATCTCATTTTATTAATTTTTGAGTCTCTTTCTTCTTCTCTCTGTTGTGCTTGAAGTTGCTTGTCTTCTATTTCACTACTCCTCTCTTCTATCTGGCCTGTTCTATTAGCTAAGCTTGTTACCTCATTTTTCAGCTCGTGAATTGAGTTTTTCATCTCTGTTTTATTTGTTTTTATAGTTTCAGTTTACTTGGAAATATATTCTTTGCTCGTTGAGTTGTTTTCTGAGCTCTGTAAATTGCCTTTCTGTTTTTTCTTGTATATCTTGGAGGATTTTTAGGATTTCTATCTTTGAATTCTCTGTCATTTAGCTCCAAGGTTTCCAATATATTAAATTTTTTCTCCATAGATTTTTCCTCATCTAGCTGTGTTTCCTCTCTTTCTTTTGTATCCATGATATTTGTTTTTCTCTTCCTTAATGCCATCTGAGGGTGGTTTGTTGATAGTGTTAATGAGATTTAATAAAGAATTAATAGTTTAAAAAAATAAAAAATCGAAAAGAGTATTTTTAAAAATTAATAATGAAATAAAGAAAAATAAAATAAAATAAAAATTTTAAAAAAGGAAATTATTCTTCCCCCCTCCTTTTTTTATCTCCTCTCCTCTCCCCTCTTTCTTGAGACTAAATAGAACAAACAATGCCTGTAATGGAGGACCTGTATTGGGGAGAAGTAATAAAGGGGCAAAAAAAAAGTGGTTATGGACCCACAAAAAGCAAATAAGAAAAAAATTTGTGTCAAGAATAAAATGATTTGCTTTTAGGTGTTGTTTGACTAAGAGTTATGATGAGAGCAATAAGAGGGAAACAGAAAAATGGGGGGACAAATTAAAAAAATTACTATTGTATTTAGTGGAACAAGAACTAGATAATATGGAGAGCCAGGGATGGGAGCACTGCTAGTGTGTTATAAAGGTGAAGTAAAAACCCCCAAAATGCCACAAACATAAGTTTGAGTCCCAGATAAGATATTGTTCGTTATTAAGGTTTGAATGAGAGGAGATGTAAAGGCGAAAGGAAGAAACTAATACAGAGGGAGAAAAGAAAGAGAGAGAGAGAAAATAAAGAGGGAATCACTAAAAGAAGAAAAAGAAAATAGAGGAGAGAGAGAGAGTTAAGGGTTTTGGAGTGCAACCCTCATAGAGAGAAAAGAAGAGGAAAGAAAAGATAAAGGGAGATGTAACACTTATGGGTAGTGTAGTTCAAGGAGAGGAGAGAGTAAGACCGGCAGAGAGTTAAACAACCAAATTGGAGGAGGAAAAAAAATATCAAGAATGAAGATAAGAGAAACAAATGAATGGATATAATAAAATGGGATAGGTTATAAAGTCTGCATATTATTCTTGATTTTGAGAGGTTATCTTCTTGCTTTTTCTTTTCTCTCCTTCTTCCTGGTCGGTTCTGCCCCTTTGGCACGCTCAGGTAGAGGTTTGCAGTTGATAAGTCTCTATGGCGATGTCATGTATTGTGCTTTAGTCTCATTGGCAGTCAAGGCTCATTAGCATTTATAGGCTCCACCAGTGAGAGAGTCCATGTTCCTGGAGCCTTTCTCCTAGTCTTTCCTTCCTCAATTTGTAGCCTGGTAATCCAGCTATGGGGTTGCTGCTGCCTCTGCCTGGATAGTAAGAGGCTCAAAGAGCTGGCAACTCCCCATTCTATTTCCACTCAGCACAGGGCTCTGGGTAAGGTTCAGTCAGTCAGAACTGCTAGTATAATCAGGAGGGGCTTCTGCCCACTCTAAGACCTCTGGTCCTGCCACAATTTGGGATAACACGGGCGTGCACAGCTGAGGCACTTGGAGGAATCTCTCACCCACTATCTGCAAGCGCAGACCAGGATATCAGGCCAGCAGTCTCACACTCTGAGTGAAACCCCCACCCGCACAGAAAAGTTGCAGCGTTGGAAATGGCTCTTGCTCTGTCCCCGTGCACGGCTTTTTCAAGGCGCTGGGGCAGCCCAAGATTCTGCTTTTGGCCCACAGAAAGGCCCCTGACTCTGCTCCTCTGTGGGATAACACGGGTGCACATTGCTGAGGCACTTGGAGGAATCTCTCGCTCACTATCTGCATGCGCAGACCAGGATATCATGCCGGCCGCCTCACCCTCTGAGTGAATCCCCCACCTGCACGGAAAAGTTCCAGCATTTAGCCTGACCTGTGGTGGCACAGTGGATAAAGCGTCGACCTGGAAATGCTGAGGTCGCCAGTTCAAAACCCTGGCCTTGCCTGGTCAAGGCACATATGGGAGTTGATGCTTCCAGCTCCCCCCTTATCTCTCTCTCTATCTCTCCTCTCTCTCTCTGTCTCTCCCTCTCCTCTCTAAAATGAATAAATAAAAAAAATATCAGAAGAAAAGCCTTCAAAAAAAAAAAAAGTTCCAGCGTTGGAATTACTTCTCACTCCCTCTCCGTGCGCGGCTTTCCCAGGGCGCTGGGGTGGTCCAGAGATTCCACTTTTGGCCCACACAGAGGCCTCTGACTCTGCCCCTCTCTGGGATAACATGGGCGCCCACTCCTGAGGTGCTCAGAGGAATCTCTTGCCCACTCTCCGTGCACGCCGACCAGGATATCAGCCCGGCCGCCTCACACTCTGAGTGAAACCCCTCCTGCACGGATATGTTCCAGCGTTGGAATTGGCTCTTGCTCCTTCCCCGTGCGCGGCTTTCCCAGGGCACTGGGGCAATCTGGAGATTCTGCTTTCAGCCCACACAAAGGCCTCTGACTCTTCCCCTCTGTGGGACAACACAGGCGCCTACTCCCGGGGCTTTGGAAGGAATTTCTTGCCCACTACCTGCGCGCACTGACCAGGAGATTGGGGAAAATGGCTGTCCCACTTGTCTTTCTTTGTCTGGGTTTGGCGCGAGTGTTAGCTTTTGTTGCCCAGGTTGCCACAGGAACAGTTTTTCCTCAGCTTCGATCTCCATGCCACAGCCTGGTTCGGCCATTGTGCTGTGGCCTGGATCTATTCACTCCCTTTGCCCGCCTTAGTTTCTATATTCTCAGTTCCCAGTGAAACCCGCCCTGTTTAGGTTAGTGAGGAAGGTGGAGCATTTCTTACTCCCTATTTCCTTCGGGGTTTGATTATATATTTAGCCAATTTTTCGCTTGACCACACCTTTGGGTGAATTGTGAAACATCTGGAGGCTCCAAGGATAGGTTTTTCTGTTTCTGGTTGAAGATCTTGTTGAGTTTTGGGAGAGATTTATCGGTATTGCTTCCTACTGCGCCATTAGTTTCCCAGTCAGACTTGTTACCACTTTTTTTAAATCACAGTCTAGCCCTCTCATGGTAGAAGAGCAGCAGCGGCAACAACTGTAAAAGTGGTTTGGCCTGCCAAATTGGACCAGTGACCCTGCTGCAAGGCAAACACCAAAAGTTGTCAATTCCATCTCATTAGGGGCACTAGCAGTTCCCACATTGCGGTACTTAGAACAAGCAAAAGCAATTACAGGGCAGTGAGTTTAAATTGAAATCTTATGGGCAAAGCTCTTCTGCTGCTGAAGCCCCAAGGAAGTCCAAACTGGGGCTGGTATGCTGCATCAGAGCCTGTGTTTGACATGTATCAGGTGGTGATAGTAACAGTAAAGACCTCTGGCTCAAAGCCTGCTACCACAAAGCCTGTTACCAGGAGCCCAGTTTCTAGGAGCCCACAGAGATTTTTGATGTTCTAAAGTTTTACCAAGAATTGCTAAAAGAATAATCAATGCTGGGCCATTAAATGACATTGTATACAGGCACTCTAAGGCTAACCTCTGGTTTGCTGGTTTTTTAATCCCCATAAAGTTTGAACCTTCTGAGCTCCTTCCAGGACATAGCAGGCTTTCCAAGAGATGGGCAGCTACCAAAAAGACTGGCTTCTGTGTAAAGTCCCAGGGTGAGGTTCAGGGTTTTTTGCAAGAAAAAGGGCCTCATCTACTAACAAGTGAGAGAGCCCAATTCTTTGGCATTCACAGACAGTCATTTCTACCAATGACTAGTTTAACTTTAAATTTTTTCACTAAGTTACAATCACATTGTATGCAGAATATATTGCACTGTTTAACAGAATTTTGGCTGCATTCACAAAACACCATTTTTTTTTCATAATTCGAGTGTGCTGATCTCAAATCTGATATTAATTTTTCTCTGGAGCTACTTATTTTTTGCTTTTCACAAATTTATATTTTTATTTTATAAAATTTTCAATGCTTTTTTAACATAACAAAGTAAAATGTCTTTTTGGGTATCATCTATGTGATCATAAAATTAATTATATCAGGCAGGAATACACTAATACACTAAAAGATATAACTGTATAAAAATTTGTCTACAGTTTCAAAATAAAACATATTAAAACACTTATTTTAATCATAAAATTTGCTCAAAACCTATATAAATTTTATTCAGAGAAAATTTGCGTTTGTACCTTTTGCTTTTGTGTAGTTGTTGGGGAAAATCTTGTTTAATGCTCCAGGAGTAGTGTGATAATATCAAACAGCTACAAATTTTGTGCGATACTGAACAGGCTGACTGTTTAAGAAGTGAATCTTAATGCAAGTGTTACATTTAATGTAGCAGAAAGCCAACAGCAACTCTTTAACCAAAAGTTCATAGTTTCCTACTTCATTGTTGCCAAGGAAGTTTTTTGTAACTGCCACTAAAATCTGCCATGCTCTTTCTTCTTTTCATTCATCTTCCTAGCAAATTCTTCATCATGTGTGAGAATTTTATTTAAAAAAAAAATACACCTGCTTTTATCTTCCCAAAAGATAAGGCAGTTAAAGCAAAAAAAAAAAAAAAATGTTGAAAGCATTTACTCTCTCTATTCAAAGCCTGAACAAACTGCTTCATAAAGCCAAGTTGAATGTGAAGTGTAGAAAATTTTTTTTCTCATTTAACTATATGTGCATTCACAATATTTTGCGTCCCTACTTTGAGTCTTTTATGTTTTTTCACTCTTTCTGTGTTCAGTGTTTCTCACCAGCTTGGCTGTTCCAAAAGCACAGAAAGCAAGAATACTTCATGAAACCTCTTTGAGCTCCTAGAAAAATATACCAGTTTGAGATCTGAAACATGATTCACTTATGCTCCTAATATTTTAGAATGTCAAGGAGAATTTTAATGTCTTTATAATCTTCTCTCAGATGAGTTGAATAACCATTTAAAACAGCCAATAATAGGCAATATATGCACTTGTTACAAATGGTGAAATATTGCACCTTTGAAGTTGAAGTATGTAACAGCCAGATATATAACAGAAGGTGTCAGAACTATTCTTACATTTACATATACAAAAGAACACATGATTCAATCTTAAATCAAAACCAGAGGGTGTTTTTATAGGACAATAATTTTTTACATTTAATAACAACTTTATTTATGTAAAAGTGATGTTTGTAAATCATTAATTGCCTTATGGTTATGTTTAATCCAGCAGTTGTTTTATTTTAACTCCAATTAAAAACCAATGCATATCATTTACTATATCAAAAATAAATTAAATTTGCATAAAAACTAGAGTACACATTATAAAACGAATTTCAGATTTGGAATCAGCAATGCAAAGTTATGTACAAACAGTTCTAAATTTTTAAGCAACAAAAAATAAAAATAAATGTTCCTTAGTCCCTTTTTTTTAACTTTTTTTAATTATTTGTGTTTACATAAATTCTAGGGTCACCCGAAATGCTTCCCCCCTCCCCCCATTTCCATAAGCATCTCACTTGCCCCCTTCCCAACAGTGCCCTCCCCCCTTTCCTTCAGGTTATCCCATCCTATCATTTTTTTTCTATCTGAATCTTTTCTTCTAGTTCCTTAGATCCCTCTGTCTCAATTCCTTTCCTCAGTTCTCTTTATTCCTTGGATTTCTCAAATGAGTGAGGTCATATGATATTTTTCTTTCTCTGCCTGTCTTATTTCACTCAACATAATAATTTTTAGGCCCCTCTATTTTGTTTTAATAGGTAATATTTTCTTCTTTTTCATAGCCCCATAGTATCCATTGTATATATGTACCACTGCATTTTAATCCACTCGTCCACTGAAAAACTCTTGGGCTGTTTCCAGATTCTCACTACTGTGAACAATGCTGCCATAAACATGCGGGTGCATTTCTTTTTTTCATTTGGTGATATGGTGTTCTTGGGATATATTCCTATAAGTAGAATGGTGGATCAAAAAGCAGTTTTATTTCTAATTTTTTGAGGAATCTCCATACTGGTTTCCACAGTGGCTGCACAAGTCTGCATTCCCATCAGCAGTGCAAGAGGGTTCTTCTTTCTCCATGTCCTCGCCAGCACATATCATGTGTTGTTTTGTCAATGAGCACTATTCTGACTGGTGTAAGGTGGTGTCTCATTGTGGTTTTAATTTGCATTTCTCTAATGAGTAGTGATGTTGAACATTTTTTTTATTTGTCTATTGGCCATCTGTATGTCCTCTTTGGAGAAGTATCTATTTAATTCTTTTGCCCATTATTTGATTGGATTGTTTGTCTTCCTGGTGTTGAGTTTTACAAGTTCTTTATAAATTTTGGTTATTAATCTCTTATTGTCAAATATGTTCTCCCATTGTGTAGTTTGTCTTTTTATTATGTTCATATTGTCTTTAGCTGTGCAAAAGCTTTTCACTTTGATATAATCCCATTTGTTTACTCTTTATTTTATTTCATTTGCCTGTGGAGATAATTAAGCAAAGATATTGCTGCAATAGATGTCGGTGAGCTTACTGCCTAAGTTTTCTTCTAGGATACTTATGGTTTCATGATTTACATTTAAGTCCTTCATCCATTTTGAGTTTATTTTTGTGCATGGTGTAAGTAGGTGGTCTAGTTTCATTTTTTTTGCAGGTAGCTGTTCAGTTTTCCAACACCATTTGTTAAAGAGACTGTTTTTACTCCACTGTATGCTCTTACATCCTTTGTCAAATACCAGTTGTCCATAAAGATGTGGGTTTATTTCCGGGTTCTCTGTTCTGTTTCATTGATCTATATATCTGTTCTTATGCCAGTACCAAGCTGTTTTGAGTACAATGGCCTTGTAGTATAACTTGATATCAGGAAGTGTAATACCTCCCACATTATTCTTCTTTTTCAAGATTGCTTAGGCTATTTATCTTCTTTTTTGGTTACATATAAATTTTTGAACTATGTGTTCTATATCTTGAAGTATATCATTGGTATTTTAATTGATATTGCATTGAATTTATAAATTGCTTTGGGAAATATAGACATTTAATTATTTTTTTTTTCTTCCTAACCATGAGCATATTATATCCCTCCACTTGTTTGTGTCTTTCTTGATTTCTTTTATGAATGTTTTGTAATTTTCTGAGTACAAGTCTTTATTCTCCTTGGTTAAATTTACTTGTAGGTACTTTATTTATTTATTTTTGTTCTTGCAATAGTGAAGGGGATTGTTTCCTCAATTTCTCTTTCTGACAGTTCATTGTTCATTTATAAAAATGCCCCTGATTTCTGTGTATTAATTTTATATCCTGCCACCTTGCTGAATTTGTTTATTAGGTCCGCTAGTTTTTTGACTGAGACTTTATGGTTTTCTATATACAGTATCATATCATCTGCAAATAATAATAGTTTTACTTCTTCTTTTCAATTTGGGTGCCTTTTATATCTTCTTGTCTGATTACTGTAGCTAGGACTTTCAGTACTATGTTGAATAAAAGTGGTGAAAGGGGGCACCCCGGTCTTGTTCCTGATTTTAGGGGAAATGCTTTCAATTTTTATCCATTAATTATAATGTTGGCTGTGGGTTTGTCAAAGATGGCCTTTATCATGTTGAGTTATGTTCCTTGTATTCCAACTTTACTAAGATTTTTTATCATAAATGAATGCTGGATTTTATCAAATGCATTTTCTGCAAATATTATTTAGTTTTTCTCCTTTCTTGTTTATAATGTGGTGAGTCACATTGATTTACAAATGTACTATTCTTGCCTCCCCAGAATAAATCCCACTTGATTATAATGTATAATTTTATTCATATATTGCTGGATCCAGTGTGCTAATATTTTCTAATAGATTGTAGCATCAAAATTCATCAGGGATATTTTTTTGTGTTGTCTTTGCCTGGTTTTAGAATCAAAATTATGCTTGCCTCATAAAAGAAACTTAGAAGTCTTTCTTCCTCTTGAGTTTTTTGAAATAGCTTGAAAGGATAGGAGTTAGTTCTTCTTTGAATGTTTCATAGAATTCACCAGTGAAACCATCGAGCAAAGGAATTTTGATTTTTGGGAGATTTTGATAACTGTTTCAATCTCTTTTGTTGTAATCAGTCTGTTAAGGTTTTCTGATTCTTCCAGATTGATATTTGGAAAATGATATGTTTTTAAAAATTTGTCCATTTCACCTAGGTTGTTTAATTTTTTTGCATAGAGTTCTTCATAGTATTTTCTTACAATATTTTGTATTTCTGTTTTGTCGGTTGTTATTTCTCCACTCTCATTTTGAATTTTATTTATTTGAATTCTTTTTTTTTTTCTTGGTGAGTCTTGTTAAAGGTTCATCAATCTTGTTTACCCTTTCAAAGAACCAGCTCTTAGTTTCATTGATCCTCTGTATTGTTTCTTTAGCCTCTATGTCATTTATTTTCGCTCAGATCTTTATTATTTCCTTCCTTCTACTACCTATGGGCCTTACTTGCTGTTCTTTTTCTAGTTCTTTTAGATGAAAGGTTAGGTTGTTTATTTTAGCTTTTTCAAGCTTCTTAAGGAATGCCTGTCATGCTATAAACTTTCCTCTCAGTACTGCTTTTTTTTGTGTCCCATAAATTTTGAGTTGTTATTTGCTCATTATTATTTGTTTCTAGGAATTTTTTTCTTTCTTTCTTTCTTTTTTTTTTTTTTTGTATTTTTCTGAAGCTGGAAATGGGAAAGCAGTCAGACAGACTCCTGCATGCGCCCGACCGGGATCCACCCAGCACGCCCACCCACCAGGGGGCAATGCTCTGCCCATCTGAGGCAACAGAGCCATTCTAGCGCCTGAGGCAGAGGCCACAAAGCCATCCTCAGCGCCTGGGCCAACTTTGCTCCAATGGAGCCTTGTCTGCGGGAGGGGAAGAGAGAAACAGAGAGGAAGGAGAGGGGGAGGGGTAGAGAAGCAGATGGGCGCTTATACTGTGTGCCCTGGCCGGGAATTGAACCCGGGACTCCAGCACGCCAGGCTGATGCTCTACCACTGAGCCAACTGGCCAGGGCTTATTTCTTTCTTTATTTTATTGTTAACCCATTTGTTATTTAATAACATGCTATTTAGTTTCCATGTGTATGAGTATTTTTCAGTTTTTCTGTTGTGCTTGATTTCTAGTTTTATTCTACTGTGATCAGAGAAAAAGCTTGATATGATTTCAATCTTCTTAAATTTGTTGAAACTGCTTTTGTGGCCTAACATGTGGTCTATCTTAGAGAATGTACCATCAGCACTTGAAAAGAATGTATATTGTGTTGCCTTAGGGTGAAAGGTTCTAAAGATATATATTAAATCAAGTTGATCTAGTGTGTCATTTAAATCTTTTGTTTCTTTGTTAATTTTCTTTTTTGAGGATCTATTTAGTGATGCTAGTGGGGTATTGCAATCTCCTATTATTATAATATTGCTGTTGATCTTACCCTTAATATCCTTTATATCCATCAAAGTCTGCTTTATATATTTAGGTGCTCATGTATTAGGGGTATAGATATTTATGACGGTTATATCTTCCTGTTGAATTGCTCTTTTTATTATTATGTAGTGACCTTCTTTATCTCTTACTATAGTCTTTGTTTTAAGGTCCATTTTGTCTGATATAAGTATTGCTACCCCAGCTTTTTTCTCATTTCCACTTGCATAAAATGTTTTTTTTAATTCTTTTACCTTCAGTCTATGTGCATCTTTTCTTTTAAGGTATATCTCTTTTAGACAGCATAGGTATGGGCCCTGTTTTCTTATCCAAGCAGCTATTCTATGTCTTTTAATTGGATCATTTAATCCATTTACATTTAAGGTTATTATTGATATGTAGTTGTTTATTGCTATTTTATTCTTTAAAGCTGTATTCCTCTTTTGGTATATTCTTTTTCCAATTTGATCTGTTTATAACACATCACTTAATATTTCCTGCAGCATTTTTTTAGTTGTAATAAATTTCTTGAGTTT
This sequence comes from Saccopteryx leptura, assembly GCF_036850995.1. Classification (NCBI taxonomy): domain Eukaryota; kingdom Metazoa; phylum Chordata; class Mammalia; order Chiroptera; family Emballonuridae; genus Saccopteryx; species Saccopteryx leptura. Next base: position 181,828,308 of record NC_089503.1, on the reverse strand, counting down.
TTTTTTGTTTTTGTTTTTTGTCTGGGAAGCTTTTTATTTCTCCTTCAATTTTAAATTATAACCTTGCTGGAAAAAGTAGTTTGGTTGTGGGCTCTTGTTCTGCATTATTTTGAATATTTCTTGCCATCCCTTTCTAGCCTCATGTTTCTGTTGAGAAATCAGATAAAATCCTTATGGGGGCTCCTTTGTAGATGATAGCCTTCTTATCTATAGCAGCTTTTAATATTTGTTCTTTATTGATTAGCTTTGTTATTTTAATTATGATGTGTCTTGGTGTAGGTCTTTTAGGGTTTTTCTTTAGTGGAGTTCTCTGTGCTTCTTGAACTTGTGAGACATTTCCTTGCATCAATTTAGGGAAGTTTTTAGTTATAATTTGTTTGAATAAAGTTTCCCTTTTTCTTTCTCTTCTTCAGGAACCCCTATGATGCAGATGTTATTTCTCTTCATGTTGTCATAGAGCTCTCTCTGAGTTTCCTCAGACATTTTGAGTTTGTTTTCTTTTTTCTACTATGCTTTTGTGTCTTTGTTTATCTTGTCATCCAACTCGCTGATTCAATTCTCAGGTGCATCCATCCTGCTTTTAATTTCTTCCATTGTGGCCTTCATTTCTTTTTTTTTTTCTTTTTCTTTAATGGTTCCGCGTGGTGTCTGTGCCTCGCGCAGCCCCAGAACGGGCATGGCCACCTGCCCCCCAGGTCGTCGAGGGCTGCTTTACCCCTCCGTTCTGGCCGCCAGGAGCAGTGGAGCTCCGGTGGGCAAAGCTTGAGGGGAATGGTCTTCATTTCTGATATTGTATTTGTCACTTCTGACTGATTCTTTTTTTAATATTTCAATCTCCTTTTTTATACTTGCTATCTCTTTATTTAGGAGTTTGTAATGACCATTCATTGTTGTTCTAAGACTGCTAAGCATTTTAGCAATCATTTTTCTAAACTCTACATCTGGCAGTTTGGTGATTTCCATATCACTCAGTTCCTCTCCTGAAGATTTCTCTTGTGGTTTCATTTGGATTGCACTTCTCTGTTTTCTCATTATGTCTGTGTGTCTGGGTGTTCATAGGGCTGGTTGAGTCTAGGTTTGGTGTTATCTACCTCCAATTTTCAGTTGTATTATTTCTAAGTCTTCTTGGGTTGTCATCAGCTGTTTTTTGCAATCCACTTTTGGATTTAGGCTGATTTAAAGTCTTGATTTGTTTGTTTTCTTCTCACTATTAGTCTTGTTTACTGATCTCAGCAGGGGGCTTATTTGAAACTGTATTCAGGATTGCAGTGGGTGTAACCTGAGACTCTGGAGGCCTTATCTTCCAGTTACTCTCTGGGGGCAGGGTGCTTACTCCACTGAGTAGGGGGAGGTGTATCTCAAATCTCCATGGAGACCTGAGTTACTCTACTTACTTCTTCTTTTCAGCTATGTTTTGTTGCGTTGATTGTAGCTGTAAAGATGTCTGGAATTTATGATCCAGAAGCCCTTTAGCCTTCTTTTATGTGAAAGGATCTACCCCTCCCCCAGTTATGGCCACCACCAGCATTAAATGAGTCAGCTTCTCGGGTCCTCCCATGCATTCCTCTGCCAGTCACCTTCTGTCTCTCTCTTCTTTTCTTTTGGAAGATAAGCCAGCCCTTTCAACACAACTCATTCCCAAGTCCCCAGGCAAGTGGCTGGGAGAAATTTTTATAACTCTTTTCATTGGAATGAAAGCAGTTATTGGCTCTCAGCCTCACACCCCTTTTGTTCCTCTAAGCAGGGGAGACTCACCACTCCTCAGCACTCCTTACAATGCTCAGTGTGGCTTTTTCTTTCCTCCTTGGTTTTTGAGAGCTGGCCTTGTAGTCTAGAGTTGGTTTTTTACTCTGATTGTTTCTAAATTAATTTATAGTTCAGTTCAGTGATGTAAGCTGGGAGTCTGTGCATCTGCCTACTCCACTGCCATCTTCAGGTCTTCTGTTCCTCAGTCTTAATTTTTGTTTTTGCTAGAATATGAATAAAAATTTTAGAAAAAGATCAGAACATTTCTCTAAGCTATAAATGAGGTGGTAAGCCATTTTAAGTACTTTCATACAATAACTTGAGTAGCAGGAACAATATTTGTGCAAGACTCTACATGTCCATATTTATTAATAATTCTACCTTACCTAATGGATTATTGCCTAAAAAATTATAGTTTGCTACACTTTTCATATACTAGTTAAGTTGTAACTTTATTTATTTCAAAGTGTTTCACCAGCTGAACATCAGGTATGTAAAAGGAATAAAAAAATTCTTTATTTTTTTAGAATATAAAAAGGCTATTGAGATAAAGTGATAAATTAGGTAAAGGTTGAAAGGTACTTTTTTATTTAGCTACTCTTTTCTACTTATTCTATATCAAACTGTATTATATCCTAATATAATTATAGGGAAGATTTCTTTCAAAGACTTAGTCTGTTTTGGGGGATATCATAGCCAGCCTCCTATGTTCATGGGCCTACATACAAGGTTTATTTTCTTTTATGTAAATTTGCACCCTCTGCTCTATTTCCAGAAAAATCACTGCAAATATGCAGGAAAAAATGGTGAAACTATTAACCCTGGGCTGTAAGTGATAGCACACACACACCCAGAAAAATAAGAAGAGGAATAAATAGACCCATGAAGTTTGGAGAGAAGTGTTTTTGTGCCTCTTTATTTTTCTTCTGACTTCATCAACCATCAATACTGAAATGCTTCTGACATCTGGCTTTAATCTGCATCCCCACCTTTTATTTTTTTTTATTCTTGACCGGCCTGTTTCTTTCTCTCTTTTCAATAAAATGCTCCAGACTCTCCCCAGTCTTTATTCTCAGCCCAACTGAGACCCTTTATTTCTCTTCCCTGCCTCTCTCATGTATGTTTTATGGTCCAGTGAGACTTTATGAATTGATGCTGAGGGGAAGTAAGGGCCAGTGTGACAGCACACCTTCACTGTGAGGTGGGACAAATGGAGAGAACTCTGAGATTGATTAATTCTTCATATCCAAGTGACCGCGGAATGCATTTGTGTTGGCTGCTGCCTGCTAAAGTGAAGATTGTCTTCACTTTAGAGGAGCCTACAAAAAATGGAAACACTTTAACTGTGCTCTCCTTGGTCACGGCATGTAGTTTATAAGTTTGTCTAGTTACCACATTTTTACATAAAAGTCTAGCCCTCTCCTGGTAGCAGAGTGTTTGTGGCAGCAGCTTTGGTAGAAGTGTGGTTATTCAAGGAGAACTGGTGTACCTGCTGCAGGGCAAACAGCAGAAGATGTCATCCCTGGCTTCTTAGAGTTGCTAGCAGTTTCCACATTGCAGCAACCAGGAAAAGCAAAAGCAGAGACAGGGCAGTGAGTTTAAATTTAAACCCTATAGGCAAAATACTGTCTTGTTGCTGAAGTCCCAAGGCAGCCTGAATGGGGGTTAGTATAAATCATTATAACCTGAGTTTGATATCTATCAGGTGGTGGTAGTAACACCTAAACACACTGCTTCAAGGCCTGCTACCACAAAGTCCAGTAACCTGAGTTAGTTTTCTAAAAGCCTACAGAGATTTTTAGTAACTTGAAGTTTTTACAAGAATTGCTATAAGACAGAACAAAGCTGGAGCATAAGAAGACATTATTGGCAGGCATTCTCGTGCTTACCACTGGTTTGCTGACTTCGTGGTCCATGTAGATTGTGCACCTCCTAAAATCCTTCCAGTAACATTGCAGGCTGTCCCAGAGCTGGGCAGCTAGCAGGGAGACTGGCTGATGAGCCCATCCCTGGGCTGTGATTCAGGGTTCCCACAGGAAAAGATAGCCTTAGCTAGAAACTAGTGATAGAGCCCAATAATTTGGCATTCACAACCAAGCATCTCTACCAATGGCTAGTATATCATTATTTTTATACTCCAAAATACAATTACATTGTATGCATAATACATTGCATTGAAAAACAAAATTTTGGTTGCATCCACAAAACACTTGTTCTTACATAATTTGAGTGTGCTTATCTCAAATCTGATATTAATTCCTTTTTGAAGCTACAGATTTTTCAGTTTTCACGATTTTAGGTTTTCATTTTATTATAAAATTTTCAACATTTTTTTAACACAGTGAAGTAGAATGTCTTTTTGGGCATCATCTATGTGATTATATAATAATTTATATAAGGCAGTAATATACTAAACACTAAAAGATATAACTGAATTAGCATTTGTCTACAGTTTCAAAATAGAACATGTTAACACATTTATTTAATCATAAAACTGGCTTATAACATATAGATTTTATTCAGGAAAATATTTGCATTTGTACCTCTTGCATTTGTGTACTTGTGAAAACAATCTTGTTTTATGCTCCAGTATTAGTGTGCTAATGTTTAAGACCTCCAAAAATTTTGGGAAAGAGAACAAGACTGTTTAGGAAGTGAATTTTAAGAATATTGTTACATTTAATGTTGTAGAAAGGCAATAGCATCTTTTGAACTAGAAGTTACTAGTTTTCTTTTTCTTTGTTGCCAAGAATTTTTTTTTTTGCCAAGAAAGTTTTTTATAACTGCCTTTAAAATCTGCCATGCTATTCCTTCTCCTCATTTATCTTCCTGACAAATTCATCTACATGCATAAGAATTTGCTTTTAAGGTCCATCAATTACACATTCTTTTATTTTCCTGAAAGACAAGGCAGGAAAAGCCAAAAAAAAATATGTTGAAAGCATTAACTTTTTCTACTCAAAGCCTGAAGAAACTGCTCATTAAGAGAAGTTGAACATAAAGTGTGGGAAAAAACATTTTGTCTTGTTTAATTACAGGTATATTCACAATATAAGGTGTCTCTGCTTTCAAATCTTCAAGTTTATTCCACTCCTTCTGTGTCCAGTCTTTCTCACTAGCTCAGGAGTCCCACAAGCACAGAAAGCAAGAATACTTTTTAAATCCTCTTTGTGGTCATAAAAAAATTTAAAATTTTCAGATCTAAAAAAATGATTCACTTATGCTCCTCATACTTTAGAACAGGGGTCTCAAACTCGCGAGCCGCGAGTTTGAGACCCCTGCTTTAGAACGTCGAGGTCAATTATAATATTTTTATAATCTTCTATTAGATGAGTTGAAAAACCTATTAAAACTGCAGAAAATAGGCAATATATACACTTTTCACAAATGAAATATTATGCCTTTGAAGTTGAAGTGTATTACAGCCACATATATAACAGAAGGTGTCAGCATTCTTCTTATAATTACAGCTACATAAAGAACCCATGATTCAATCTTATATCAAAACAAGAGTGTGTTTTTATATGATAATAATTTTTCAAATTTAAAAACAACTATATTTATGTAAAAGTTATGTGTGTAATTGTTAATTACCTTTTATGTTTAATCCAACAGGCGTTGTTTTTAACTCGAATTAAAAAACCACTGCAAGCTATTAACTGTATCAAACAGAAATTAAATTTGCATAAAAGCTAGAGACACATTAAAGAACTGATTTCATATTTGCAATGAGTAATGCAGAGTTATGTAGAAACAGTTCTAAAACCTCATGCAAAAAAATTTAAAGAAATATTTTTTCTTAGTCTTAATTGTTGTTTTTGCTTAAATATTGGTAAGAATTCCAAGAAAACATCAGTACATTTTTTATCAGTACATTTTATAAGCTATAAATCAGTTAGTAAGCCATTCTACATGCAGATATACAATAACTTCAGTAGCAACAAAATTATTGGTGCAAGCTTCTAAATGTCAGTATTTATTAATAATTCTACCTTACCTAATGGGCTATTTTCTAGAAATATTATAGTTGTCTAATCTTTTCATATACTACTTAATTTGTAACTTTATTTTTCTCAGAGTGTTCAATCAGTAAAAAAGAGGTATGTAAAAAAAATGGAAAGATGTTTTTGTATTTTTAGAATATGAAAAGGCTATTGAGGTAAAGTAATGGATTAGGTAAAAACTGAAAGGTGTTTTTGTGTTTATCTACTGTTTTCTACTTATTCTAAATCACAATCTATTATTTCTTATATGATTATAAAAGAAAGTTTTTTCACACACTTAGTTTATTTTGAAAAATTTTATAGCCAGCCGCCTATGTCCACATGCCAAAATAGGGTGTTCTTATTTTTATGTGAATTCACACCCTCTGCCTCATTTTCAGAAAAATCAAAGCGAATCTGCGTCCCCACCTTTTATTCTTTCTTGGTGTTGACTGGCTAGTTTCAACATTTTCTTTAACATAACAAAGTAGAATGCCTTTATGTGCATTATCTATGTGATCATATAATACTATTTATAAGGCAATAATACACTAACTGAATCAAAATTAATTTTTTGCATATAAACTAGAGCACGCATTAAAATTTGATTTCAAATTAAAAATCAGTGAAGCAGAGTTATAAAAAACAGTTCTAAAACCTTATGCAAAAGAAGATAAAAAAATATTGTTTCTCAGTCTCAATTATTGTTTTTATTTAAATATGGGTAAAAATACCAGGAAAAGTTTAGTACATTTCTATAAGCTATAAATCAGTTAATAAGCGATTGTAAGTATGGTTATACACTAACTTGAATAGCAAGAACAATATTTGTGCAAGCTATAATTGCCAGTATTTATTAATAACTCTAACTTACCTAATTGTTTATTGTCTAGAAAAATTATAGTTGTCTACACTTTTTATATACTAGTTAATTTGTAACTTAGTTTTCTCAAAGTGATCCAGCAGCTGAAGGTCATCTTTTTAAAAACAAAGAAATGTGTTTTTTTTTAATTTTTCTAGAATATGAAAAGGCTACTGAGGTAAAGTGATGTATTAGGTAAAGGCTAAAAGGTGATTTTGTGTTTAGCTACTCTTTTCTACCTATTCTAAATCACAATCTGTTATATTCTAATATGATTTTGGATAAAGTTTTTTCACAGACTTAGTTCTTTTTGGGGAATCTCATACCTAGCCTCCTATGTCCACAGTACAAGATACTGGGTTTATTTTTTTTATGTGAATTCAACATTTTTTCTCATTTCTATAGAAATCATGGATAATCTTCAGAAAAAGCACAGTGCTACTATTAACCCTGGGCTATAAGTGATAGCACAAAGACACCCAGAAAAAAGAAGGAGAATAAAATAGACCCAAAAAGTAGGGGAAAAGATCTTCTGCACCTCTGTTCTTTTCTGTGACTGTGTCAACCAGCAACTGTTGATCGGCATTTTACATCTGGCTCTGATTTTTTTCCCCAAACCTTACTCTTTATTAGTCTTGACTGGTCATTTTCCTTCTCTTTTTTTTTTTTTTTTTTTACCAAATGGCTCATACACTCCTTAGTCTCTATTTCTCAACCCAGACTGAGGCCCCATATTTCTTTTTGCTGCCAGTTTTAGGTACATTTTATGGTCCAGTGGGACTTTATGAATTGATGCTGAAGGGTATGAAAGAACATTGTGACACCGCACCTTTTCTGTGAGAAAGTCTGTTTGTGATTGGTCCCTCATATCCAAGTGACCATAGAACACATTTAAGTTGGATGCTGCCAGCTATGAAGACTTTCTTCACTTTAGAGGAGGCTGTGGAAAATAAGAGGAGCTTCGGTTGTGCTTTTCTTGGCTAGGGCATGTAGTTTGTATAGTTACCACTTTATTATCACAGTCTAGACTTCTCTTGGTAACAGAGCATCTACAAAAGTGGCTGTGAGATAGGTATAGCCTGCCCAGGCAGGTTTTCAGCCCTGCTTCAGGCCAAATAACTAAATGTATCATCCAGGTTTTGTAGGGGCACTAGAAGTTTCCATATATCAGCACCCAGGATAAGCAAAGGCAGAAACAGTCATGTGAGTTTAAATTTAAACCCCATGGGCAAAAGACTGTCTTTGTGCTGTAGTCCAAAATTGCCTAAAGAGGGGACATTATGCAGCATCAGAGCCTAAATTTGACTTCTATCAGGTGGTGGTAGTAACACCTAAGACTGCTGCCTCAAAGCCTGTTACCACAAAGTTTGCTATTTGGAAGCTTGATTTATAGGGGCCCACAGAGACTTTCTATGTACTGAACTTCTACCAAGAATTGCTAAAAACCAGAACAATGATAGAGTGTGAAAAGACATTGTTGGCAGTCTGTCTTAAGCTTAGCTCTGGTTCAGTGGCTTCATGGTCCCCATAGATTGTGCACATTCAAAGCTCCTTCCAGAAAAATAGCAGGCTGTCCTAAGGCTGGGCAACTGATAGAAGACTGGCTGACAGGGTCCAGCCCTATAGTGTGATTCACAGTTTTCACAGGAAGAAAATGACTCAGCTAGAAACAAATGACAATGTCAAAATCTATGATATACTAGTGTTGAAGAATCAAATGAGATTGTCCTCAACAAGTGCACAAACATAAGAGATTCAAACACAAATATTCTTTGAATATAATTTATATAAGTTTTCAGCCAGTTTTATGATAAAAATAATTGTTTTAAAATATTCTTCTTTGAAACTGTAAACAAATTTTTAGTAATACCATTTAGTGTATTATTGCCTTATATAAATTATTATATAATAACATGGATTATGCCCACAAAAAATTCTTCTTCATTATGCTAAGAAAATGTTGACTATTTACAATAAAATGAAAAACTAAAATCGTGAAAAGCAAAAAATCTCTAGCACCAGAGAAAAATTAATAGATTTGAGAACAGCACACTCAAATTATGTAAGAAGTGTTTTGGTGGATGCAACCAAAATTTTTTTACCCAGTGTAATATGTTATGCATACAATGTGATTATAAATTAATGTATAAAAATAAAGCTATACTAGCCATTAGTAGAGATGCCTGGCTGTAAATGCCAAAGAACTGGGTTCACTAACTTGATTCTAGCTGAGGCTGTCTCTTCTGCAGAAACCCAGAATCATATCCTGGGACTGGACCCTGACATCCAGTCTTCCTGCCAGCTTCCCAGTGATGTGACAAATGCTACCTCCCTAGAAGAAGCACAAAAGGTGTGCACTCTACAGCGAACGTCAAGCCAACCAACAAGAGGTAAGCCAGAGAGCACCTGCCAACAATGTCTTTTTATGATCCATCATTGTTCTGTGTTTTAGTAATTCTTGGTAGAACTTCAGGACATCAAAAATTTCTTTATGCCCCTAGGAACTGGGATCCTGGGGAGCAGACACAGTGGTTGCAGTCTTTGAGCCATCGATATTAGGTGTTACTAACACCACATGATAGATGTCAAACTCAGGCTCTAATGCTGCATACTGGCTCCCTTTCAAGCTGCCTTGGGACTTTAGCAAAAGGACAGCATTTTGCACATGGGGTTTTAATTTAAACTCACTGTCCTGTCTTTGCCTTTGCTTGTCCTGGGTGCTGTGATGTGGAAATTGCTAAAGCACTTAAGGAGCAGGATATAACGCCTTATGCTGTTTCCCTGAAGAAGAACTGTTGGCCTGCTGGAGAAGATCACTCCACTTTTAAAGCCACTACTTCAGGATATATGCTACAAGAAAAGAACTAGACTGTGATTTAAATGAAGTGGTAACTAAAAAATTTTACAAACTACATACCCTGGCCAAGGAGATCACAGCCAAACCTCCTCCATTTTCCACAGCTGCCTCTAAAGTAAAGACAGTCTTCCTAGCTGGTAACAGCCAACCCAAACATGTTCTATGGTCAATTGGATATGAGAACCCAATCATGCTCAGAGTTCTATCCATGGTTCCCACCTCATAGTGAAGGTGCACTATCACAATAGCCCTCCATGGACCTAAGCATCAATCCATAATGTCACACTAGACCATAAAACATACCCAAGAAAGCTTGGGAAGAAAAATAAAGGGCCTCAGTCTGGGCTGAGAAATGGAATCTAAAGAGAGAATGGGGTGTTTGGTAGAAAAGAGAGAAAGAAACTGGCCAGTCAGTACTGAAAAGAATAGGGGTGAGGACACAAGTTAGAGCCGAATGTCAATCAATAGTTTCTGGTTGACACAGTCACAGAAAAAAAGGACAGGTGCAAAAACACTTCTCTCCTAAATTCTTGGGTTTATTTGATTACACTTCTTTTTCTGTGTGTGTGTGTGTGTGTGTGTGTGTGTGCGCGCGCGCACACACGCAATTATTTACTGCCCAGGATTAATAGTTGCACAGTGCTTATTTACCAGATTCACAGTGCCTTCTCTGGAAATGATGCAGAGTGTATGAATTAACATAGAAAAATAAACCCCCTATCTAGGCCCATGGACATAGGAGGCTGGCTAAGATATCCCCCAAACAAACTAATTCTGTAAAAAAATATTCTCTTACAATCATATTAGTATAATAATAAACTGAAATTTAGAATAGATAGAAAACGGTAGCTAAAGACAAAAGCACATTTTAGCCTTTACCTAATCTATTACTTTACCTCCATAGCCTTTTTTTTTTTTTTTGTATTTTTCTAAAGTTGGAAACAGGGAGGCAGTCAAACAGACTCCCGCATGCGCCCGACCGGGATCTACCTGGTATGCCGACCAGGGGATGATGCTCTGCCCATCTAGGGCATCACTCTGTTGTGACCAGAGCCATTCTAGCACCTGAGGCAGAGGTCATGGAGCCATTCTCAGTGCCCGGGCCAACTTTGCTCCAATGGAGCCTCGGCTGCAAGAAGGGAAGAGAGAGACAGAGAGGAAGGAGAGGGGCAGGGGTGGAGAAGCAAATGGCGTTTCTCCTGTGTGCCCTGGCCAGAAATCAAACCCGGGACTCCTGCACGCCAGGCCGATGCTCTACCACTGAGCCAACTGGCCAGGGCAATAGCCTTTTAATGTGCTAGAAAAATATAAAAACTTTCCATTTTATTTACATACCTGATCTTTAGCTGGTGGAGCACTCTGAAAAACATAAAGTTAAAACTTAACTAGTATATGTCAACTATAATGTTTTCAGACAATTGCCAATTATGACAGAGTTATTAATAAATACAAACATTTAGAAGCTTGCACCAATATTATTGTTGCTACTCAAGTTATTGTATAATCGTACTTAGAATGGCTTACACCTAATTTATAGCTTCTTGAAATGTACTGATCTTTTTCTGAAATTTTTACTCATATTTAAGCAAAAACAACAATGAGAACTGAGAAACAGTATTTTTTGTTTGTTTGTTTTATGGGGTTTTACAACTGTTTCTACATAACACTGCATCACTGATTCCAAATCTAAAATCAATTTTTTAATGCGTGCTCCAGCCTGAATGCAAATTAAATTTTTTTCAGTTACAGTTAATGGCATGCATTGGTTTTTAAATTGGAGTTAAAAACAATGGCTCTTAAGATTAAATATAAGCACAATGCAATTAACGATTTAAAACCTCACTTTTACATATTTGTAGTTGTTTGTAAATGTTAAAAATTATTGTCATCTAAACACACCCACTTCTTTTAATTTTAGAATAATTATAAGCCCTAGCTGGTTGACTCAATGATACAGAGTCGGCCTGGCATGTGGGAGTCCCAGGTTCGATTCCCAACCAGGGCCCACAAGAGAAATACCCATCTGCTTCTCTACCCCTCCCAATATCCTTCTTCTCTGTCTTTCTCTTTCCCTCCCACAACCAAGGCTCCATTGGAGCAAAGTTAGCCCGGGCACTGAGGATAGCATTGTGGCCTCTACCTCAGTGCTAGAATGGCTCTGGTTTCAACAGAGCAATGCCCCAGATGGGCAGAGCATTGCTCCATGGTGGGCATACTGGGTGGATCCCGGTCGGGCGCATTCTGGAGTCTGTCTGACTGCCTCCCCTTTTCCAACTTTAGAAAAATACTGAAAATGAAAAAGAATAATTATGGTTTTTTCATGTAGGGGTATACATATAAATATTTCTGACAAATTCTGTTATATATGTGGCTGTTTCACACTTCAACTTCAAAAACACAATATTTCAACATTTGTGACAAGTGCATATATTGCCTATGTTCAGTGGCTTTAATTGGTTATTCAATTCATTTGAGAGAAAATTATAAAGACATTAAAATTGTCCTCGATATTTTAAAATATGAGAAGCATAAGTGGATCATTTTTTTGAATCTAAAAACAATAAATTTTTTCTAGGACTCAAAAACTTTTCACAAATTATTCTTGCTTTCTGTGCTTGCACAACAGAAGAATTCATGAGAAAAACTGAATACAGAAAAAGTGGCAAAAACATGAAGGTCTAAAAGTAGGGACAAAAAAATATTGTGAATGTACATGTAGTTAAATAAGACAGGAAAATTATTTCCACACTTCACATTCATCTTGGCTTAATGGAGCAGTTTGTACAGGCTCCAAATAGAGACAGTGAATGCTTTCAACATATTTTTTTTTTCCTGCCTTGCTTTTGAAAAGATAAATCCAGGTGTATTCAATAAAACTTAAAATGAAATTCTCATACATGACAAAGTATTTGCCAGAAAGATGAATGAAGAGAAGAAATAGCATGACAGATTTTAGTAGCAATTACAAAGTATTTCCTTGGCAACAAAGAGAAAAAAACTATGAACTTCTGGTTCAAAGGATGCTTTTGGCTTTCTTCGACATTAAATGTAACATTAGCATTAAGATTCACTTTCTGAACAGTCACCAAGATCAATGTCCTAAAAAATTTGTAGCTTTCTCATATTAGCACACTACTTCTGAAGCATCAAACGAGACTGTCCTCAACAAGTACACAAGTGCAAGAGGTACAAAAGCAAATTACTTTCTGAATAAAATTTATAATTTTTGAGAAAGACTTTTGATTAAAATAAGTGTTTTAATATGTTCTATTTTAAAATTGGAGACAAAAATTGATTCAATTATATTAGAGTATTAGTGTATTATTGCCTTATATAAATTATTATATAATAACATAGATGATGCGCTAGAGGACATTTTACTTGGTTATGTTAAACAAAATGTTGAAAATTTTACAATAAAATCAAAAACTAAAATTGTGAAAAGCAAAAAATCTGTAGCTCCAGAGAAAAATTTATATCAGATTTGAGATCTGTCACTCAAATTGTGTAACAAGTGTTTTTGTTAATGCAATCAAAATTTTGTTCCCCAGTGCAATATATTCTCTATACAATGTGACTGTTATTAAGTGTATAAAAATAAAATATACTACCATTGGTAGAGATGTCTGGCTGTGAATTTTAAAGTATTGGGCTCTCTCACTTCTTTCTAGCTGAGACAATTTCATTCTGTGGGAATTCTGAATTACACCCTGGGGATAGACTTCAGCAGCCTGTCTTCCTGCCAGCTCTCCAGCTTTGGAGCAGCCTTCTACTTTGCTGGAAGGACTCAGGATGTGCACACTTTTGGAAACCATGAAGCCAGTGAATCAGAAGTAAGGTCGAGGGTGCCTGCCACCAATGCCTTATATGGTCCAGAGTTGTTTGTTTTTTTAGCAAATCTTAGTAGAACTTCAGGACATCAACAATCCTTGTGGGCGCCCAGAAATTGGGTTTTCTGGGAGCAAACTTTGTGGTAGCAGTCTTGAGGCAGTGGTCTTAGGTGTTACTACCACAACTTTATAGATGTCTAAATCATGCTCTGATGCACCATACTGGCCCCCATTTGGGCTTTTTTGAGGCTTTACCAACAGAAGAGTGTTTTGCTCATGGTGTTTAAATTAAAATTCACTGCAATGTCCCTGCCTTTGCTTGTCCTGTGTGCTGCGAGGTGGAAATTACTACACTTCTAAGGAGCTGGGGTTGAAACCTTTTGCTGTTTGCCCTGTAGCAGGGCAGTGAACCTGGCTAGGCAAGCCACACCTCACCCACACCTGCTGCAGTATCTGCTCTGCTAACAAGAGAGGTCTATACTGTGATTTTAAAAAAGTGGTAACTAGACAAACTTACAAACTACATATCCTGGCCAAAAAGAGCAAAACCAAAGCCCCTCCATTTTCCACAGCTGCCTATAAAGTTAAGGCAGTCTACCTAGCTGGCAGCAGCCAGCCCAAACACATTCTAAGGCCACTTGGATACGAGAGACCAATCCGCTTGTAGTTCTTTAAATGCAGACTGCTTCACAGCAAAGGTGCTCTGTCACAATGGCACTTCATGCCACTTAGCATCAATTCATAAAGTTTCACTGGTTCATAAAAAGTACCTGAGACAGCAGGGCAAAAAAATAGAGGGACTCAGTCTGGGCTGAGAAATGAAGACTAGAAAAAGAATGGGTCATTTGTTAGAAAAGAGAAAAGAAACTGGCTAGTCAAGGCCAAAAAATAATTAGGGTTGGGGACACAAGTTATAGCCAGATGTCAAAAGCTTATCAACAGTTACTGGTTGACACAGTCAGAAAAAAAAGGAGAGGTGAAAAAACACTTCTCTTCTAACTTCTTGGTCTCTTTGGTGCTCTTTCTTTTTCTGTTGTGTTTGTGCTATTACTTACAGCTCAGGGTTAATAGTTGCCCTGTGCTTTTTCTGCAGATTTGCAGTGAATTCTCTAGAAATGAAGCATAGGGTGTGAATTCACATAAAAGTAAATAAATCCCCTATCTCTGTTCATGGACATAGGTGGCTGGCTATGAGATCCTTCAAAACAGACTAAGTCTGTGACAAATTTTTTTCCTATACTCATATTAGGAAATAATTAATTGTGACTTAGAATAGGTAGAAAAGAGTAGCTAAACACAAAAGCACCTTTCAGTTTTTACCTAATTCATGACTTTACCTCAATAGACTTTTCATATGTAGAAAAATACAAAAACATTTGGGTTATTTTTACATACTTGATTTTCAGCTGGTAGAAAGCTCTGAGAAAAATAAAGCTACAACATAAGTAGTATATGAAAAGAATAGACAACTATAATTTTTCAAGACAATAGTGTATTAGATAAGGTAGTTATCAATAAATACTGACATTTATACCTTGTGCCAATATTGTTCTTGCTACTCAAGTTATTGTATAACCATATTTAGAATGGCTACCACCTGATTTATAGCTAATAAAAATGTACTGATCTTTTCCTGGAATATTTACTTATGTTGAAACAAAAACAACAATTAAGACTGAGGTACAATTTTTCTTTTTTTTTATTGCATGAGGTTTAACTAATTCTACATAACTCTGCATAGCCAATACTAAATATGCTTCAGTTTTTTGATGCGTGCTTTAGTTTTTGGGCTAATATAAATTTTTTTGGTTCAGTTAACGGCATGCATTGGTTTTTAATTTAGAGTTAAAAATAACGACTGTTGGATAGAACATAACCACTAGGCAATTAACTATTTACAAACATCACTTTTTCATAATTGTAGTTGTTTTTTTATCTTATTGTTATTAATTTTAATGTAGTGACATTGATAAATCAGGGTACATATGTTCCAAAAAAACATCTCCAGATTATTTTGACATTTGATTATGCTGCATACCCCTCACCCAAAGTCAAATTGTCTTCTGTCACCTTCTATCTGGTTTTCTTTGTACCCTTACCCTTCCCTTACACCCTCCCTCTCCTTCCTATTTCCCTCCCAACCCCTACACCCCACCCCCTGTTACCATCACATTCTTGTCCATGTCTCTGAGTCTCATTTTTTGTCCCATCTATGTATGAGTTCATATAGTTCTTAGTTTTTTCTGATTTACTTATTTTACTCTGTATAATGTTATCAAGGTCCATCCATGTTATTATAAATGATCCAATGTCATCATTTCTTATGGCTGAGTAGTATTCCATAGTATATATGTACCAAAGCTTTTTAATCCACTCATCCTCTGATGGACACTTGAGCTGTTTCCAGATCTTTGCTATTGTGAACAATGCTGCTATAAGCATGGGGAATGTGTATTCTGCTGTTTTGGGGTGATAGGTTCTGAAGATATCTATTAAATTGAGTTGGTCTAGTGTGTCCTTTAAGTCTGCTGTTTCTTTGCTCATTTTCTTTCTTTTTTTTCCCTTTTTTTATTTTTTATTTTTCTGAAGCTGGAAACGGGGAGAGACAGTCAGACTCCCGCATGCGCCCGAATGGGATCCACCCAGCACGCCCACCAGGGTCGGATGCTCTGCCCACCAGGGGGCAATGCTCTGCTCCTTTGTGACCAGAGCCACTCTAGCGCCTGGGGCAGAAGCCAAGGAGCCATCCCCAGCGCCCGGGCCATCTTTGCTCCAATGGAGCCTCGGCTGCAGGAGGGGAAGAGACAGAGAGGAAGGAGAGGGGGAGGGGTGGAGAAGCAGATGGGCACTTCTCCTGTGTGCCCTGGTCGGGAATCGAACCCGGGACCTCTGCATGCCAGGCTGATGCTCTATCACTGAGCCAGCCAGCGAGGGCCCCATTTTCTTTCTTGAGGATCTATCTAGTGATGTTAGTGGGGTATTAAAATCCCCTCCTATTATAATATTGCTGTTGATCCCACTTTTTATATCCATCAAAGTCTGCTTTATATATTTAGGTGCTCCTATATTTGGTGCATAGATATTTATAATAGTTATATCTTCTTGTTGAATTTCTTCCTTGATCATTATATAGTGGCCTTCTTTATCTATTATATATTCTTTGTTTTAAAGTCCATTTTGTCTGATATAAGTATTGCTACCCCAGCTTTTTTTTCATTTCCATTTGCATGAAATGTTTTTTTCCATCCTTTTACCTTAAACCTATGTGCATTTTTTGTTTTTAAGTGTGTCTCTTGTATGAATACAGATGCTAAAATACTAAACAAAATACTAGCAAATCAAATACATTCTTTGGATATCAAAGAGAGACCTTCACTCTGATACTCATAACAGCATTACTCACAACTACAATATGTAAACAACCAAAAAATGGAATATGACAGACATTCATCTGCCAAAGGTCATTGGGTCAGAGTCCTCATGGGTGAAATCCAAAACTATGATTAGGAAAGTGGTAGGGCATGTGTCACATGCACGATAGCTTGAGAAGCTTTATGAGAGTTGAAACTGCCATCGGAGTGCAGATGCATTCTGATTATGTAAAGCATGTGAAAGCTTAGCTTCCTCAACTGTTGTGAACACTAAGTTTTGCTGTGTAAGTAAATTAGAAAGACAATTTCTTTGGTGTAGTGATCCTGGAATAGAAGTGTAAAAGTGAATGTGGCCGATAACAAAGGGAGAGTTTTGGAGTGAATTTGCTTTTGTAGGCTGTTTAAAAGTGAAAAATGGTGGTTTGATGATGGGGAAAGGAGGGGGTTTTAATGTGAGAAAACATCTTAACTATATACTGTGAATCAGTGAACAAATTAAAGGGAACATGTTTTAATTTCTAAAATGCTTTTATAAGCACAAAAGTTTCTGGGGTTTGTGCTGATTTCTCCTGAGTTTCAGTTATAACATGCTCATTCCCTGTGACTGTTACAGCTTTACATTAGATGAGCCATCAGTAAAAACCAGTGCAGCTGGTGGTGGCAGTGGACTTCTAAAAGTCTTAGTGGGAAAAATTACTAATTTTTTTTTTTTTAGAAATGGCAGCAATGTGTGAGCAGGAGGATGAAATAAACCTGCCCTGTAAAATTACTAAAAGCAATTTGTGAATGACATCAGAGAAATGGTGCCGTGAGGAGCACGACTGACAAATCTCCCCAAAATTTCAACAAGTTCATCAACCAGAGACAGAAAAATTTGTCCTTGGAGCTTCCGGGAGTTCCACACACTGAAGGCAAAGATAGGATCGAGCGAAAAATTGACTAAATATATAATCAACCCTGAAGAAAATAAGTTGGACAAAGGAACACTCTGCCTTCCTCACTAACCTGAGCAAAGGCTGCTTTCACATGGAACTGAGAGTTGGGGGACTAAGGATGTGGAGGAAGCTAGGCTGCAGTATGGATGTTCATTCAAGCCAAAAAAAGAGTGTGTCTATGGTGAATCAGCCCACGCTAGCAAACGCCCGCTCGCCACGAGCAGTAGCTGCCAGCGGCACATGGGGAGTGTGCCAAAGCGAACTTCCCTATGCCCGAGCTTTTTGAGGTGGGTGGGGTGCCTCACCCAGCCATTCAAGCTAACAATCAAGCATCGGGGGAGGGGCATGAGGGCAGCTTGCAGTCCTTTCTGGAGCAAATCGGAGGGTCCAATCGCAGAAATTAGCTTAACTCACAGTCTGCCACCTCCCAACTGACCTACGTGGTTCTAATTAACAAGATCTCTATCAGTTCTGCGATGTAAAACAAGAGGAGTGATATTTTTTAGTGCCTCTTGCTAAAAGGGTGGGGGCAACTTCTGATTGGCAGAGCTTTCATACTCAGGGATATACACTAAAAAGAGGGACTTGGCAGATGTTAAGACCTCTTATACTGCAGGCAGTGACTAGGGCATCTTCTTCCCAGCCAAAACAGGTTACAAAGTGCGGAAAGCCTGGGGAGAGTTGTCCCACAAAATTCTAAGGGTGCTGAACAGGCCTGGAGGCTCATTGAAAGTCACCTTGAGAGCAACTGGCTCCCAGCCCCGCCTGATTACACTGGCGGCTCTGACTGCCAGAGCCTTACCCAGAGCCCTGCATTGAGTGGGGATAGAGTGGGGATTTGCCAGCTCTTTGAGCCTCTTACTCCCCAGGCAGAGGCAGTGGCAGCCTCATAGCTGGATCATCAGGCTGCTAATTCAGAAAGGAGAGACTAGGAGAGAGGCTCCAGGAAAATGGACTCTCTCATTGTCGAAGCCTGCAAATGCTAACAAGACTTGACTACCAACGAGACTGAAACCTAATATATGACATCACCGTAGAGTCTCATCAACTGCAAATCTCTACCTAAGCGTGACACAGGGGCAGAGCCTGGGGTACAGAGTCACCGACCAGAAAGAGGGAGAGGAAAGAAAAAGGAAGAAGAAGTTAACCTCTCAAAATCAAGAAAAATTGACAGACTTTATAACTTGTTCCACTTTCTTTTTGTTTCTTTCATCTTCTTGCCTTTATTATTATTATATCTATTTCCTCCACCTTGGTCCTTTTATTTTCTGCCCATCTTATTCTTTTCTTCTTGAACTACACTACCCATAAGTGTTACATTTTATTTCTTTTCTTCTTCCTTACTCTCCATGAGGGTTACACTCCAAAACCCTTAAATCTTTTTGGTTTTTTTTCCTTTTTCTTCTTTTCCTTTCCCCCTTTTTCTTATTTCTCCCTCTCTATTAGTTTCTTCTTTTCTCCTTTTACTTTTCCTCTCATTCAATCCTCAATCACAAACAAATTATTAAAAACTCAAGTTTTTTTTGTGTGTGTGGCATTTTGGGTGCTTTTTACTTCGCTTTTAAATTCATTAGCTTTCCTTCCAACCCAGGATATCCATTCTATTTATTTTTTGCTCCACTTAATACAAGAGTTATTTTTTTTATTTTCCTGTTTCCCTATTATCCCTCTCATTATATCTCTTAGTCAACCATCACTTACAAGCAAATCATTTTATACTTGACCCAAATTTTTTCTTTTTGCATTTTGTGGGTCCCTACTTCCTTTTCTGCTCCTTAAACACTTCCCCCCAACTCAGGCCCTCCATTATAGGCAGTTATTGTTCCATTTACCATAATATAATTCACAGTTCATCACGATATTTTCCAAAGGAGGAGGGGAGAGGAGGGGAAGAGAAGAAAGAAAAGGGGAGAAAAATAATAAATTATTATTGTTTTTTTCTGTGTGTGTCTTTTTTTCCAAATTTTTTCCATTTTTTTACTTTTTTTACCTTTTATTCTTTATTAATTCTCATTAGTGCTATAAAAAAACACACTCAGATGCCATTAAGAAAAAGAAAATCGAATATCTTGGATACAAAACATAGAGAAGTAGCACAAATAGATGTGGAAAAATCTATGGAGAAAAAATTTAATAGATTAAAAACCTTAGAGCTAAATGACAGAGAATTTAAAATATAAATCCTAAAAAGACACAGAGATATACAAGAAAATAAAAAAGGCAATTTAGGGAGCTCAGAAAACAACTCTCAATGAACACAAAGAATATATTACCAAGGAAATTGAAACTATAAAAACAAATCAAACAGAGATGAAAAACTCAATTCATGAAATGAAAAACAAGGTAACAAGCTTAGCTAATAGAACAGGCCAGATAGAAGGTAAGATTAGTGAAATAGAAGACAAGCAACTTGAGGCACAACAGAGAGAAGAAGAAAGAGACTCAAAAATTTAAAAAAAATGAGAAAGCCCTACAGAAATGATCTGACTACATCAAAAAGAATAACATAAGAATAATAGGCATATCAGAGGAAGAAGAGAGAGAAAATTGAATTGAGAATATGTTCAAACAAATAATAGACAGGAACGTGCAAGCCTGTGGAAATAACTAAAGCCTCAAATTCAAGAAGCAAACAGAACACTGAGTTTTCTAGACCACAACAAACCTACCCCAAGGCACATCATAATAAAAATGGCACAAATCAACGACAATGAAAAAATTCTCAAGACAGCCAGGGAAAAGAAGAATACAACAATAAAGGAAGGCCTATTAGATTATCATTGGATTTCTCAGCAAAAACTCTACCTGCTAGAAGAGAGTGGACTCCAATATTTAAAGCCCTGGAAGACAGGAACTTTCAGCCACGAATACTATTCCCATGACAGCTATCCTTCAAAAACGAAGGAGAAATAAAAATATTCACAGATAAAGAAAAGATGAGGAAATTTATTATCAGAAAACCCCCACTCCAGGAAATACTAAAGGGGGTTGTCCAACCAGATTCAAAGAAGAAGAAAAAACAAAACCACAAGTTATAGCTCCACCAAGAACACAATAAAACCAAATTTAAACTGTGACAACAAAAGCAAAAAAAAGGGAAGAGGACAGAGATTAACAGTAGCAAAGGATGATGAAGTGCAGAAACACTCATTAGATAGGGTAATAACATGAGTATGGTAGGTACCCTTTTCATTACTTAATGGTAACCACCCTCGAAATAACCACCACAGAAGCACATGACTTAAAAAAGGTAGCAACAGAGGAAAGAAGTATGGAATACAAACAAACAAAAACAAATGTTAAAAAAACAAAAAAGAAGAATCAAACAAGATACAAAACTAACAGAAAGCAATTTATAAAATGGCAATAGGGAACCCACAAGTGTCAATAATTACACTAAATATAAATGGATTAAACTCACCAATAAAAAGACACAGAGTAGCAGAATGGATTAAAAAAGAAAATCCAACTCTATGCTGCCTACAAGAAACACATCTAAGCAACAAGGATAAAAACAAATTCAAAGTGAAAGGCTGGAAAACAATACTCCAAGCAAATAACATCAAAAAAAGCAGGTGTAGCAATACTTATATCTAATATTGCTGACTATAAGAGAAAAAACATACTCAGAGACAAAAATGGTCATTTTATAATGATTAAGGGAACACTGAATCAAGAAGACGACAATTCTTAATATACATGTACCAAACCAAGAAACAGCAAAATATATAAGACAGCTAATTATTGACCTAAAAACAAAAACTGACAAAATACAGTCATACTTGGAGACCTCAATACACTGCTGATGGCTCTAGATCGGTCATCCAAACAGAGGATCAATAAAGATATATTGGCCTTAAACAAGAACCTAGAGCACCTGGATATGATAGACATCTACAGGACACTTCATCCCAAAGCGACAGAGTATACATTTTTCTCTAGTGTACATGAAACATTCTCAAGAATTGACCATACGTTGGGCCACAAAAATAACATTAGCAAATTCAGAAAAGTTGAAATTGTACCAAGCATATTTTCTGATCATAAAAACTTGAAAATAGAATTCAACTGCAAAAAAGGGGGGAAAAACCCACAAAAATGTGGAAACTAAACAACATACTTTTAAAAACTGAATGGGTCAAAGAAGAAATAAGCACAGAGATCAAAAGATATATACAGACAAATGAAAATGACAATACGACATACCAGAATTTCTGGGATGCAGCAAAAGCAGTAATAAGAGGGAAGTTCATATCACTTCAGCCTATATGAACAAGAGAGAGCCCAAGTGAACCACTTAACTTCACACCTTAAGGAACTAGAAAAAGAAGAACAAAGACAACCCAAAACCAGCCGAAGAAAGGAAATAATAAAAATCAGAGCAGAAATAAATGAAATAGAGAACAGAAAAACTATAAAAAAATTAATAAAACAAGGAGCTGGTTCTTTGAAAACATCAACAAAATTGACAAACCCTTGGAAAGACTCACCACGGAAAAAAGAGAAAGGACTCATATAAACAAAATCCAAAATGAAATAGGAGAAATCACCACAGACATCATAGATATACATAGAATTATTGTAGAATACTATGAAAAACTATATGCCACTGAATTCAATAATCTAGAAGAAATGGATGAATTCCTAGAATAATACAACCTTCCTAGATTGAGTCATGAAGAAGCAGAAAACCTAAGCAGACCAATTAGCAGAAAAAAAATAGAAAAACTATTAAAAACCTCCCCCAAAATAAAAGTCCAGTCCCAGACAGTTATACTAGTGAATTGTATCAAACATTCAAAGAAGACTTGGTTCCTATTCTACTCAAAGTCTTCCAAAAAATTGAAGAAGAAGCAATACTTCCAAACACATTTTATGAGGCCAACATAACCCTCACACCAAAACCTGGCAAGGACGGCACAAAAAAACAAAAACAAAACTACAGACCAAAATCTCTAATGAATATAGATGCTGAAATACTAAACAAATACTGGGAAATCAAATACAACAAAATATTTTAAAAAAATACTACATCATGATCAAGTGGAATTCATCCCAGAATCTCAAGGGTGGTTCAACATACATAAAACGGTTAACTTAATACACCATATCAACAAAACAAAGAACAAAAACCACATGATCTTATCAATAGATGCAGAAAAGGCATTTGATAAAATACAACACAACCTTATGTTTAAGACACTCAACAAAATGGGTATAGAAGAAAAATATCTAAATATGATAAAGGCCATATATGATAAACCATCAGCAAACATCATATTAAATGTCACAAAACCGAAGGCTTTCCCCCTTAAATTAGGAACAATACAGGATTGACCACTCTCTCCACTCTTATTTAATGTGGTTCTAGAAGTTCTGGCCAGAGCAATAAGACAAGAGAAAGAAATAAAAGGCATCCATATTGGAAAAGAAGAAGTAGAGGTATCACTTTTTGCAGATGATATGATCCTATACATTGAAAACCCCAAAGACTCCACAAAAGGATTACTAGAAACAATAAACCAATACAGTAAGGTCACAGGATACAAAATTAACATACAAAAGTCCATAGCCTTTCTATATGCCAACAATAAAATATTAGAAAACGAACCGAAAAAAATAATCCGCTTCACGATTGCAACAACAACAACAAAAATACCTAGGAAGAAACATAACAAAGAATGTAAAGGACCTATATAATGAAAACTACAAAGCATTGTTAAAGAAAATCGAAAAAGATACAGTGAGATGAAAATATATTCCTTATTCTTGGATAGGAAGAATAAATATAATCAAAATGGCCATATTACCCAAAGCAATTTATAAATTTAATGCAATTCCCATCAAAATTCCTAGGACATTTTTTAAGAAAATGGAACAAAAAATCATCAGATTTATATGGAACTATAAAAAACCCCGAATAGCCAAAGCAATTCTAAGGAAAAAGAATGAAGCTAGGGGCAATACAATACCTGACTTTAAACTATATTATAGGGCCAAGACAATCAAAACAGCATGGTATTGGCAGAAAAATAGACACTCAGACCAATGGAACAGAATAAAAAGTCCAGAAATAAAACCACATATATATGGTCAAATAATTTTCAATAAAGGAACTAACAACGCACAATGGAGAAAAGAAAGCTTCTTCAACAAATGGTGCTGGGAAAATTGGAAAGCCACATGCAAAAGAATTAAACTCAACTACAGCTTGTCCCCTTGTACTAACATTAATTCAAAATAGATCAAAGACCTAAATATAAGACCCAGAAACAATAAAGTACATAGAAGAAGGCATAGGTACTAAACTCATAGAGCTGGATTTTAAAGAGCATTTTATGAACTTGACTCCAAAGGCAAGAAAAGTGAAGGCAAAAATTAATGAATGGGACTACATCAGACTAAAAAGTTGTTGCTCAGCAAGAGAAACTGACAACAAAATAAACAGACAGTCAACTAAATGGGAAATGATATTTTCAAACAACAGCTCAGATAAAGGCATAATATCCAAAATATACAAAGAACTCATAAAACTCAACAACAAACAAACAAACAAACAATCAAATAAAAAAAATGGGAAGAGGACATGAACAGACACTTCTCCCAGGAATACAAATGGCCAACAGACATATGAAAAGATGCTCATCTTCCTTAGTTATTAGAGAAATGCAAATCAAACCTGCAATGAGATACCACCTCACACCTGTTAGATTAGCTATTTTCAACACAGCAGGCAATAGCAAATGTTGGAGAGGCTGTGGAGAAAAAGGAACCCTCAATCACTGTTGGTGGGAATGTAAAGTAGTACAACCATTATGGAAGAAAGTATGGTGGTTCTTCAAAAAACTGAAAATAGAACTACCTTATGACCCAGCAATCCCTCTACTGGGTATATAACCCCAAAACTCAGAAATATTGATATGTAAAGATACATGTAGCCCCATGTTCATTGCAGCATTATTCACAGTGGCCAAGACATGGAAACAACCAAAAAGCCCTTCAGTAGAAGACTGGATAAAGAAGATGTGGCACATATACACTATGGAATACTACTCAGCCATAAGAAATGATGACATCGGATCATTTACAAAAAATTGGTGGGATCTTGATAACATTATATGAAGTGAAATAAGTAAATCTGAATGTATGGAATCATTGGTGGGACATAAAAACGAGACTAAGAGACATGGACAAGAGTGTGGTGGTCACCAGGGGTGGGGAGGAGGGGGATGCAGGAGGCAAGGAGGGACAGAATAAGGGGGAGGGGGAGGGGCACAAAGAAAACTAGATAGAGGGTGATGGAGGACAATCTGACTTTGGGTGATGGGTATGCAACATATTTGAATGATAAGATATCCTGGACATGTTTTCTGTGAATATATGTACCCTGATTTGTTGATGTCACCATTAACATTAATAAAAATTTATTTATATTAAAAAAAAGAATCCTGTTAAAAGAGAAAAAAAGCTATTTGCCATTCCAAATTTATCTGTAATAATGCTTAAAATTGATTCTTATTATAAGGATCAATTACCTCCATCATTTCTTTATCCAACAACTCTCTGCTGTGGTTTCTTTCTTTAATTATAAGACTAACCACCAAATCAATATAGGGCATAATAACTTTCTTGTGAGAAACAGGCAAGTGAAGCCACTCTGGAGGGCCATTCTGCCACAAACATCCGGTAGGAGTGTGTTTAGTGGCTAAAATCACAAGCTGGTATGGTTTCTCTATTTTCACTCTAAATATTGGTTATTAATTAATTCTTCTATTTTTCTAAGAGCTTTGCCACTTCTGTTGTGAGCTCTCGAGAAGTTGGATTAGAATTTTCTCTCAAAATATCAAACAATGGCTTAAGCTCTGCTGTAGTTAATTTCAAATAGGGTCTAATCCAATTAATTTCTTTCTATAATTTTTGATAATCATTTAGAGTTTTAAAATAATTTTTTCTTAATTAAAACTTTTGAGGACTGACAATGTCTGTAGACAGGATACACCCTAAGTAATTAAAAGGTGGCTTTACTTGAATTTTTCCAAGGATATTTTTAATCCAAAATTCTGTAAAGACTGAGTTGTTTCTTGTAAAATATTATGTAATTTTTGCCGATCAGGCAGAGTAAGTAAAATGTTGTCCATATAGTGAATTAAGTAAAGGTCAGAATATTTTATTCTTATTGGTTTTTAAAGCCTGATTCACAAATTTTTGACAGAGCGTGGGACTATTTTTTATTCCCTGGGGCAATACCTTCCACTGATAACTCTCATAAGGTTGTTTAAAATTTTCTAATGGCAAACTAAATGCAAATTTTTGACAATTCTGTGTAGCTAATAGTATAGTAAAAAAGCAGTCCTGTAAATCTATAACAATCACACCATAATCATGAGGTACCGCGACTAGTGAGGGGAGTCCAGGTTGTAGTGACTCCATATTCTCCATAGTGGCATTTATAGCCCTAAGGTCCTGTAACAGCCTCCATTTTTCTCATTTCTTTTTAATGACAAAAAAAGGAGTATTTCATGGACTATTAGAAGCTTGTGTATGTCCATTCTGTAATTAGTGCATAACTAATTCTCTGGCTGCCTTATTTTTTTCTGAATTCAGGGGCCACTGTTCTATCCATGCTGGGTTGTTAGATTTCCAGTAAATGGCATCGACAACTAATAACTCAGTGGCCCCAACTATAAATTTTTATATTCTATACTATGGCTCTCTTGATTATCCAGCACCTGAACTGGATAAACTTGGCCCTGCTGTTTCATTTCTAGCCCTCAATTAGGGTCAAAACCCATCTGTAACATTTGTGTAGTTACTTTTGAATCCAGGCTATACAAAAAAAACCCCACCTGTTCTAAAATGTCTCTACCCCAGAGAGATAATGGTATACTTGAAATTACATAGGGGCAGAAAGTTTCTGGTTATTGTCTTCATCCTGCCAGGTTAATATTTGAGAACTTTTAGCAACATTTGAAGTATGGCCAAGTCCAACTAATGAGGTTGGTGTTGGCAGTGTCGGCCAGGATCGAGACCAATCTTTGCTAGCAATGAAGGAGATGTCTGCCCCAGTATCTAAAAGATCCTCAATTTCTCTTTCAGAGATTTTTAATTTCTTTAATGGCTGGATTTTCTTAATTTCTTGTATTCAAAATACAAAATCACTGGAGCCAAAAGCACCCTCTCCTCATTTTTGTTCAGATACAGGTTTTCCAACCGGTCAGTAAGGCAATAGTAAAAGCTGAAAACTCTTTTGCCAGGATAAATCTCAAGCATTTTAATTGGGGGAGCAATCATTATTTTTATCTCCCCTTCATACTCCAAATCAATTATTTCTGGCATAACATATATTCCTTTTAAAGATGTTGAACTTCTGCCAATTAATAATCCAACCATTCCATCAGGAAGGGGACTTTTAATTCCTGTTGATAATGTAACCACAGGACTGTCAGGTGTTAATATTGCTGAGGTGGTGGAACAGAGGTCCAGTCTTGCACTGCCTGGGGTTGACCTGGTGAGGTCTGTGACAGACCAAAGTTGGCAAATGGATTCAGGCTAGCCCCAATTGTTATCAGGGCCTGGATGGAGCTGGCCCCCTTGCCAGTTTTCAAGATTGCTACTTTGATTACTTGCCAGATTTTG
Organism: Saccopteryx leptura; assembly: GCF_036850995.1. Lineage (NCBI taxonomy): Eukaryota > Metazoa > Chordata > Mammalia > Chiroptera > Emballonuridae > Saccopteryx > Saccopteryx leptura. The sequence goes on along the minus strand of NC_089503.1, from coordinate 181,801,088 downwards.
ATTTTGTGGGGGCTGCCATTCCATCCCCAAATTTGGTCCTAATGGCTGTCCATTTTTGTAAAATTTAGAATGACACTGCTTTGCCGAATATAGTCTCTTTTGACAGCATGGACACAGAGTCTTATGTAATGGGACATTATTATTGGCATTATTAATTATGGGGACTGCCCCCTTGCACTATAGGGCCTGCTTACCCACTCTTGTTAGGGCATTATTTGCTAAAGTGGCTCGTTTGGTTACAAGTAAAACAAGTAGGGCTTCCCTTAGAGGAAGCGTCATTGTTAGAGGGCATTTTTTCTTGATATGTAGTCTTAATAAATTGAGAATACATTTTTCCTTTTAGAACTGCAGCAATAGTCACCCCCTGAATAGAGGCAGGATTTACATCCTGACAGGCTTTCATGAAATTCCCTGTTGTTCCTTCTCTCCTTACTGACCATAACATGGCCTGGCAGGTGGAATTAGCATTTTTATAAGCCAATTAAGCTTAATTAAGATATCTCCTGCTGTCTCATTTGAAATAACACTTCTGTCTGAATCAACCGAGCAACAAAATCCTCGTAAGGTTCATCACCTTTCTGTTTTATCCCACTACAGTAGCATCTTCACTAGACAGAGCAGGTAACCTTCTCCAAGATGACATAGCACAACCATTCACCTGCATCAAAGCTGGTTTAGAAAGTTTTAAGTGTTTACTAATATTAGCAAAATCTCCTTCCCCTGTGATTATTTCTCTAATTATGGGGTCATGACACCTCCGATTTCTAACTGCTTGTTGTTTAGCTTGCTCCTCATATTCAGCTCTCCAAAGAAGATAATTTTCTCCAGATAAACAGGCTTTAGCTACCTGTTGTTAATCATAAGGAGTCATCCAACTATGAAAAACTGTTTCCACCAAGGACATAGTATAAGGAGAGGTGTGTCCATATTGACTACAAGCCATTTTTAGCTCTTTCAATAATTTATAAGGAAGTGGCTCCCATGTAAGAACCCCCTCATCATCAAATTCACCAGCTGTCACCACAGGAAAACAAGATGCCAGATCAGTTTCCCCTTCATAGCAAGAAGCTTGAATTGCCTTCTGCAACCCTGTTAACCCTGATAATTTTTTATTTTTATTAACATCTGGTGATTGTACTGGTAAAGGCAAAAACATTCTAATAACCTTATTTTTATTCTTTTTGTCAGTCTTGGGAAATGTAATATGGGCAAGACTGTTTTTGAACCTTGATTCTCATTGTCTCTATTATATTTGGCTGCCCCATTTTTTAATGCAACCTCATCAGATGGTGATAAATGGTCTTCATTATCACCCTGATGTTTACTTAATTTTAAAGAGGCCATTCCATAATCTGCACTATCTTGAGACTACTTTCTATTTCTAATTAATGGAGTCTCTTCTTTTGGAGAAGCAGTTGCTTTTGAAAATTTATGTGCCTCATGTTCTGGATTTAAGGCATCTTTTATCAAGTTCCATAATGCAAATGTATCAACTGAGACCTTTCCTGGCCCATGTAACTTACAATAGAGTTTTAAATTTTCTCCAAACTTAGCCCATGTCTTGAGATTCAGCATTCCTTTTTCTGAAAACCATGGAGAACATCCTTGTACAACATGCAGAAAATGATCTACATGTTAAGGGAAAACACTAACTCCTTTCAGAGAAAGTGTATGCTAAATAATTCCTATAAAGAGTTTTTTTTTCTTTAAACTCAGTATAGCCCATGACTTCTCAACATCTCAAGTTCTGTTACTTTCCACCTATCCTTACCCTGTCTTCATTATAGGGGGTCTGCAGCACCCTGAGTGGAGTCCTAACCATCCCTCGACAATGAGGGTGCTTACCTATGGATCCCAGTTTGTGCGCCAAATGCCAAGGTCCAGCCACGGGGAGAATCCAGGGGTCCCACAGGAAGAGAAAGCATCGGCATGAAATGAGTGAGAGAGCTGAATTCTTTAGCATTCACTGCCAGGCATCTTCACCAACGGCTAGTAGTAGCTTTGTTTTTATACACACACAATAAGTTACAATCACATGGTATACAGAATACATTGATTAATAATTGTGTATTTTTTTTACTATGGTTACATATTTCTAGGCAATGGTTAGTATATTTCTATAAACTATAAATCAGGTGGTAAGTCATTCTAAGTACAGTTATACAATAACTTGATCAGCAACAACAATATTGTTGCAAGCTTCTAAAAGGTCAGTATTGATTAATAACTCTATTTTATCTAAGGGTTTATTGTCTAGTCAAATTTTATTAGTCTACTATATTCATAGAGTAGTTAAGTTCTAACTTTATTTCTCTCAGAGTGTTCCACCACCTGCAGGACAGGTATGCAAGAAAAAAGGAAAATTTCTCTACTCTACCACATGAAAAGGTTAGGGAGGTAAAGTAATAGATTAAGTGAAAGCTGAAAGGTGATTTTGTGTATAGTTACTGTTTTCTACCTATTCATAATTCATAATCTATTTTTTTAACGTGGTTTATAGGAGGGAATTTTTCTACGGACTTAACCCTTTTGGGGGGATATCATAGCCAGCCCCTATGTCTATGAGCTCAGGTAAAGGGGCTTTATAGGCTTTTCTGTGTAAATCACACCATCTGTCTCATTTTTAGAGAAATTACTATGCATCTGCAGGGAAAGCACGGTGCTATTATCTCTGTGCCATAAATGATAGCACAAACACCCAAAAAGGGGGGATAAAGAACTAAATTAATTCAAAAAGTTAAAGGGGGAAGTATCATTGTGCCTCTTCTTTCTGTGACTGTTTCAACCAGCAGTTGTTGATTGGCTTCCGACACAGAATTGCAACTATCAGAATATAATATCCAAAATGTCCATAACAATCAAAAATCACTGTCAAACAAAAAACCAGAAAAGTAATTAAGTTTGAAAAGACAATTGTTTTAAGAACACATAGTAAAAAAAATTATACAACAAAATCTATTAAATATTTGTTTATAGAAAAATTTTTGTGGATCTAAAGCCACAACCAACCTCCCATTGAATCATCATTATGAACACAACACTCCAGGTAGATATGGCCAAAAAGGCCTCCCCCACCAGTTCAACATCTCCAGCAGGCAGCAAGCCACCAGCATTTCTCCTCCCACACAGTGCAGGATTGCAAAAGCCAATAAATCCAAGGCATCAAAGCTCCCTTCCTCCATGTAGTCCCAAGACATAGGGCACAGCTGTCATTTTGTCCAGGCACAAAAAGACAAAAATAATGGGAGTAACAGGCTCACTTGCTTATACGGCAGCGATCTCATGCCTAAGGAGAAGCAAGCCATTAAGACGACAGGCTTCTGTACCATTGGCTTTAGGTGCTGAGGATGGCTCCCTGGAGCCTCCACCTCAGGAAATAAAAATAGTTCAGTTGCAAGCATGGCCCCAGGTGGCCAGAGCATCGGTCCCAGACAGAAGTTGACCAGTGAATCTCAGTCCAAGCACATGCTGAAGTCTGTCTTTTTATCTCCCCTCTTTTACTTGGGAAAGAAGAAAAAAAAGTAAATTTAATGTGATGACAGTGATCAACAAGAGCACACAGAGTTTCAGTGAACCTTTTTTTCCCTTTTTTCTTTTTCAAGTAAGAAGAGAGGAGATAGAAAGTCAGACTCCAACGTGTGTCCCAACTGGGATCTATTCAGCAACCCCCATTTGGGGCCAATCCTCTGTCCATATGGGGCCATTCTTGCAAATGAACTATTTTTAATGCCTAAGGCAAAGGCTTTACAAAACTTTCCCAGTTTCCCAGAATAAGACACTTAAAATAATGGAACCATGGCTGCAGGAGTGCATGAGGGGAAGAGAGAGAGAGAGAAAGAGAAAAGGGGGATGGGTGGAAAAGCAGATGGTCACTTCTTTTGTGTTCCCTGAGCAAGAACTAAACCTGGGACATGTACACCCTCGCCTGATGGTCTACTACAGATAAAACTGGTCAGTGTCTTATTGAATATTTCTATTGCCCTTAAGCTGCTGACTACACAGTGGGCTTACCACCTAAAGTCAAATTATTTTTGGTCATCATATATTTGTCCTCCGTTTCTCCCTTTGACCCACCCTCTCCCTCAAGTAACCATTTTATTCTTATCTATGTCCATGAGTCTCAGTTTTATATCCTAGCTATGTGAGATTTATATTTCTTTCTCTTTATGCCCCCAACCTCAATGACCTCTTGCTCTAATAACCACTTTATATTTATTTCTGTCCATAAGCCTTAGTTTTATATCCCACTTATGTGTGAAATCATATAATTCTTAGCTTTTTCTGATTTATTTATTTCACATACAATAGTATAATGTTCTCAATGTTCATTCATTTCTTTAAAAGACAACAAAATTATCAAATTTATACAAAACTACAAAGGATCTCCAAGTAGTCAAAGTAGTCCTGAGAAAGAGAAAGAAAGGTGAAGGTATTATACTACCTCACTGCTTAAGTATACTACAGAACCATGATAATCAAAACAGCATAATACTGGCAAAATAAATAAATGAGAAAGTAATTCAGTAATTAATTAAACACAGAATAATAAAGCAGAATCAAAAGCCCAGAAATAAACCCCAGATATATGGGCAAATACATTTCTTTTTACAAAATAGTTTAAGATACACAATAAATGGGGGGGAAGCCTCTTAAATTAACAGTGTTAGATTATTTTAAAGCCACATGCAAAACATGATACTTGACTACAGTTTATCACTATGCATAAAATTTTATTTAAAATAAATCAAAATTTAAATATAGGATCTGAAACAATAAAATAGAGAAAAATACATAGGTTCTAAATACCTAAACCTTGGCCATAAAGAACTTTTCAAAAATTTGATCCCAAACGGAAGCAAGGTAAGTGCAAAAATAAATGACTAGAACATTATCAAACCTAACAGCTTCTGCACAGCTAAAAAAAATGACAACAATAAGGAAAAAGGCAACCTAGCCAAAAAAAAAAAAAAAAGATATTACAAAAAATAGCTCAGAAAGCAGTTAATATTCAAAATATATAAAGAACTCACAAGGCTCAACAACAAACAACCAATTCAATTAAAAAATAGGGATAGAACCTAAACAGACACTTCTCTCATGAAGAATACAAACAACAAAGAGATGTACAAAAAGATGCATATCAAAATTATGAGATGCCACTTCACACTTGATAGATTGGCTGTTATAAACAAGAGAGGTAATAAAAAGATTAGAGTGGTTGTGGAGGAAATAGGACCCTGTTTCACAGTTGGTAAAAATGTAAACTGGGTCTGATTTGTGGCAGAGTCAGGGGCCTTTGTGTGGGCTGAAAGCGGAATCTCCGGGCCGCCCCAGGCCCTGAGGGAGCTGTGCATGGGGAGGGAGTGAGAGCCAATTCCAACGCTGCAACTTTTCCATGCGGGAGGGGGTTTCACTCAGAGGGTGAGACTTCCAGCCTGATATCCTGGTCTGTGTGCACAGATAGTGAGCAAGAGTTTCCTCCCAGGGGTCATCAAACTTTTTATAAAAACCACCCACTTTTGCAGTGCTGGTAGACCAGGTCCCTACCACCCACTAGTGGGCATTCCAGCTTTCATGATGGGCCAATCACGGCGCTGTTTGGTTGCATGGTAGAAACCAGGTTGACCAGCACTGCAAAAGTGGGCGGTTTTTATAAAAAGTTTGACGACCCCTGCTCCAAGCGCCCCAGGAGTGGGTGCCCACCCGTGTTACCGGACAGAGTGGCAGAGCCAGAGGTCTTTGAGTGGGTGGAAGCCCTGCCTAATTATGCTAGCAGCTCTGGCTGACTGAGCCTTACCCAGAGCCCTGTGCTGAGTGGGAATAGAGTGGGGAGTGGCCAGCTCTTTGAGCCTCTAACTATCCAGGCAGAGGCAGCAGCAACCCCATAGCTGGATTATCAGGCTACTAATTGAGGAAGGAAAGAATAGGAGAGAGGCTCCAGGAACACGGACTCCCTCACTGTTGGAGCCTATAAATGCTAATGAGCCTCGACTGCCAACGAGACTGAAGCACAATACATGACATCGCCATAGAGAATTATCAACAGCAAACTTCTACCTGAGCATGCCAAAGGGGAAGAACCCGGGGTACAGAGTCAACCGACCAGGAAGAGGAAGAGAAAAGAAAAAGCAAGAAGATAACCTCTCAAAATCAAGAATAATCCGCAGACTTTACAACCTATCCCACTTTATTATATTTGTTTGTTTCTTTCTCTTATCTTAATCCTTGATATTTTTTTCTTTTTTTCCTCCTCCAATTTGGTCGTTTAAATCTCTGCCGGTCTTACTCTCTCCTCTCCTTGAACTACACTACCCATAAGTGTTACATCTCCCATTATCTTTTCTTTCCTCTTCCTTTCTCTCTATGAGGGTTGCACTCCAAAACCCTTAACTCTCTCTCTCTCTCCTCTTTTTTCTTTTTTCTTTTTTCTTCCTTTAGTGGTTCCCTCTTTTTTTCTCTCTCTCTCTTTCTTTTCTCCCTGTATATAAGTTTCTTCCTTTCTCCTTTATGTCTCCTCTCATTCAAACCTCAATAATGAACAAATTATCTTATCTGGGACTCAAACTTATGTTTGTGGATTTTGGGGGGTTTCTACTTCACCTTTTTAACTCACTAGCAGTGCTCCCATCACTGGCTCTCCATTTTATCTAGTTCTTATTCCACTAAATACAATAGTAATTTCTTAATTTATCTCCCATTTTCCTGTTTCCCTCTTATTCCTCTCATCATAACTCTTAGTCAACCAACACCTAAAAGCAAATCATTTTATTCTTGACCCAAATTTTTTCCTTATTTGCTTTTTGTGGGTCCATACCCTCTTTTTTTCTGATTTTATTTTTGCCCCTTTATTACTTCTTTCCAATTCAGGCCCTCCAGTACAGGCATTATTTGTTCTATTTAGTACAATATAACTCACAGTTCACCGCAAGATTTTCTCAAGAAAGAGGGGAGAGGAGAGGAGAGGAAAAAAGGAGGGGGGAATAATTTTCTTTTTTTTTAATTTTTATATTATTTTTCATTATTTATTTTTTTTAAAGCTACGATTTTTTATTTTTATTTTTTAAACTTTTTATTCTTTATTAAATCTCATGAATACTATCAACAAAACCACCCTCAGATGCCATTAAGGAAGAGAAAATCAAATATCATGGAAACAAAAGAAAGAGAGGTAACACAGATAGATGAGGAAAAATCTATGGAGAAAAAATTTAATATATTTGAAAACTTGGAGTTAAATGACAGAGAACTTAAAATAGAAATCCTAAAAATATATACAAGAGATATACAAGAAAACACAGAGAGGCAATTTAGGGAGCTCAGAAAAAAACTCAATGAACACAAAGAATATATTTCCAAGGAAACTGAAACTATAAAAACAAATCAAACAGAGATGAAAAACTCAATACACGAGCTGAAAAACAAGGTAACAAGCTTAGCCAATAGAACAGGCCACAAAGAAGGTAGGAATAGTGAAATAGAAGACGAGCAACTTGAGGCATAACAGAGAGAATAAGAAAGAGAATCAAAAATTTAAAAAAATGAGATAGCCCTACAGGAATTATCTGACTCCATCAAAAAGAATAACATAAGAATAATACGGATATCAAAGGGAGAAGAGAGAGAAAATGGAATGAAGAACATACTCAAACAAATAATAGATGAGAACGTCCCAGCCTGTGGAAAGAACTAAAGCCTCAAATTCAAGAAGCAAACAGAACTCCAAGTTTTCTTAACCCCAACAAACCTACTCCAAGGCACATCATAATAAAATTGGCACAAACAAACGGCAAAGAAAAAATTCTCAAGGCAGCCAGGGGAAAGAAGAATACAACATATAAAGGAAGGTCCATTAGATTATCATCAGATTACTCAGCAGAAACTGTACAAGTTAAAGAGAGTGGACCCCAATATTTAAAGTCCTGAAAGAGAGGAACTTTCAGCCATAAATACTATACCCCTTAAAGCTATCCTTCAAATATGAAGGAGAAATAAAAACATTCACAGATACAGAAAAGATGAGGGAATTTATCATCAGAAAACACCCACTCCAGGAATTACTAAAGGGCCTTCTCCAATCAGATACAAAGAACAAAAGAAACAAAGCGACAAGTAAAAGCTCCAAGAAGAACACAATAAAACCAAAGTTAAACTGTGACAACAACAAAAAGAAAGGGGGAGGAGAGGATGGAGATTAACAGTAGCAAAGGATGATGGAGTGCAAAGGTACTCACAAAATAGTGCACTACAATGAACAGGGTAGGAACCCTTTTCATTACTTAAAGGTAACCACCATTGAAAAAACCACCACAGAAGCACATGATTTAAAAAAGATAGCAACAGAGGAAAGATGTATGGAATACAACCAAATAAAAACAAAAGATAGAAAGATGAAAGAGAAGGATCAAACAAGACTCAAAACTAACAGAAAGCAATCTATAAAATGGCAATAAGGAACTCACAAGTGTCAATAATTACACTAAATGTAAATGGATTAAACTCACCAATAAAAAGGCACAGAGTAGCAGAATGGATTAAAAAAGAAAATCCAACTGTATCCTGCCTACAAGAAACTCATCTAAGTAACAAGGATAAAAACAAATTCAAAGTGAAAGGCTGGAAAACCATACTCCAAGCAAATAACATCCAAAAAAATCAGGTGTAGCAATACTCATATCGGATAATTCTGACTACAAGACAGCAAAAATACTCAGAGACAAAAATGGGCATTTCATAATGGCTAAGGGGACACTGAATCAAGAAGACATAACAATTCTTAATATATATGCACCAAGCCAAGGAGCACCAAAATATATAAGACAGCTACTTATTGACCTTAAAACAAAAACTGACAAAAATACAATCATACTTGGAGACCTCAATACAATGCTGACAGCTCTAGATCGGTCATCCAAACAGAGAATCAACAAAGATATAGTGGCCTTAAACAAAACACTAGAGCACCTGGATATGATAGACATCTACAGGACATTTCATCCCAAAGTGACTGAGTATACATTTTTCTCCAGTGTACATGGATCATTCTCAAGAATTGACCATATGTTGGGCCACAAAAACAACATCAGCAAATTCATAAAAATTGAAGTTCTACCAAGCATATTTTCTGGTCATAAAGCCTTGAAACTAGAATTCAACTGCAAAAAAGAGGAAAAAAATCCCACAAAAATGTGGAAACTAAACAACATACTTTTAAAAAATGAATGGGTCAAAGAAGAAATAAGTGCAGAGATCAAAAGATATATAAAGACTAGTGAAAATGGCAATACGACATATCAGAATCTATGGGATGCAGCAAAAGCAGTGATAAGAGGGAAGTTCATATCACTTCAGACATATATGAACAAACAAGAGAGAGCCCAAGTGAACCACTTAACTTCACACCTTAAGGAACTAGAAAAAGAAGAACAAAGACAACCCAAAACCAGCCGAAGAAAGGAGATAATAAAAATCAGAGCAGAAATAAATGAAATAGAGAACAGAAAAACTATAGAAAAAATTAATAGAACAAGGAGCTGGTTCTTTGAAAAGATCAACAAAATTGACAATCCCTTGGTAAGACTTACCAAGGAAAAAAGAGAAAGAACTCATATAAACAAAATCCAAAATGAAAGAGGAGAAATCATCACGGACACTGTAGAGATATAAAGAATTATTGTAGAATACTATGAAAAACTGCCAGAGCAATCAGACAAGACAAAGAAATAAAAGGCATCCATATCGAAAAAGAAGAAATAAAGGTATCACTTTTTGCAGATGATATGTTCCTATACATCGAAAATCCCAAAGAATCCACAAAAAGATTACTAGAAACAATAAGCCAATACAGTAGGGTCGCAGGATACAAAATTAACATACAGAAGTCCATAGCCTTTCTATATGCCAACAATGAAACATTTGAGAATGAACTCAAAATAATAATCCCCTTCACGATTGCAACAACAACAAAAATTTTACTTAGGAATAAACATAACAAAGAATGTAAAGGACTTATATAATGAAAACTATAAACCATTAAGGAAAATCGAAAAAGACATAATGAGATGGAAGAATACTCCTTGTTCTTGGTTAGGAAGAATAAATATAATCAAGATGGCCATATTACCCAAAGCAATATACAAATTTAATGCAATTCCCATCAAAATTCCAATGACATTTTTTAAAGAAATGGAACAAAAAATCATCGGATTTATATGGAACTATAAAAGCCACAAATAGCCAAAGCAATCCTAAAGAAAAAGAATGAAGCTGGGGGCATTATAATACCTTACTTCAAACTATATTATAGGGCCACAACAATCAAAACAGCATGGTATTGGCAGAAAAATAGACACTCAGACCAATGGAACAGAATAGAAAACTCAGAAATAAAACCACATATATATAGTCAAATAATTTTTGATAAAGGGGCAAAAAACACACAATGGAGAAAAGAAAGCCTCTTCAATAAATGGTGCTGGGAAAACTGGAAAACCACATGCAAAAGAATGAAACTGGACTACAGTTTGTCCCCCTGTACTAAAATTAACTCAAAATGGATCAAAGATCTAAACATAAGACCTGAAATAATTAAGTACATAGAAGAAGACATAGGTATTAAACTCATGGACCTGGGTTTTAAAGAGCATTTTATGAATTTGACTCCAAAGGCAAGAGAAGTGAAGGCAAAAATTAATGAATGGGACTACATCAGACTAAGAAGTTTTTGCTCAGCAAGAGAAAAAGATAACAAAATAAACAGACAGCCAACTAAATGGGAAATGATATTTTCAAACATCAGTCAGATAAGGGCCTAATATCCAAAATATACAAAGAACTCATAAAACTCAACAACAAACAATCCAATAAAAAAATGGGAAGAGGACATGAACAGACACTTCTCTCAGGAAGAAATACAAATGGCCAACAGATACATGAAAAGATGCTCATCTTCTTTAGTTATTAGAGAAATGCAAATCAAAACTGCAATGAGATACCACCTCACACCTGTTAGATTAGCTATTATTAACAAGACAGGTAATAGCAAATGTTGGAGAGGCTGTGGAGAAAAAGGAACCCTCATACACTGTTGGTGGGAATGTAAAGTAGTACAACCATTATGGAAGAAAGTATGTTGTTTCCTCAAAAAACTGAAAATCGAATTACCTTATGACCCAGCAATCCCTCTACTGGGTGTATACTCCAAAAACTCAGAAACATTGATACGCAAAGACACATGCAGCCCCATGTTCATTGCAGCATTGTTCACAGTGGCTAGGACATGGAAACAACCAAAAAGCCCATCAATAGATGACTGGATAAAGAAAATTTGGCACATATACACTATGGAATACTACTCAGCCATAAGAAATGATGACATCAGATCATTTACAGCAAAATGGTGGGATCTTGATAACATTATACGAAGTGAAATAAGTAAATCAGAAAAAACAGGAACTGCATTATTCCTTACGTAGGTGGGACATAAAAGTGAGACTAAGAGACATTGATAAGAGTGTGGTGGTTACGGGGGGAGGGGGGAGGGTGGAGAGGGAAAGGGAAAGGGGGAGGGGGAGGGGCACAAAGAAAACTAGATAGAAGGTGACAGAGGACAATCTGACTTTGGGTGATGGGTATGCAACATAATTGAATGACAAGATAACCTAGACATATTATCTTTGATTATATTTATCCTGATTTATTGATGTCACCCTATTAAAAAATAAAATTATAATAAAATAAATAAATAAATAAATAAAAAGGAAAATGTAAACTGGTATAGCCATTATGAAAGACAGTAGTGTGTTTTGAAAAATGTAAGTATAGATTTACCATATGCCCTAGTTGTTGGTTTTTGGTAAATGCCTGTTCTCTGAAAAAATTCTTCTGTAGTCCTAGTTTGTTGAGTGTTTTTAGCAGAAAAATCTCATTTACTCCTCTTTCTTCCACCCCCTTCCTTTAGTATTCACTTAACTTCTGTCTATGTCTGTTAATCTAAGTATCCCTGCCACATATGTGTGCAATCATATAGTCCTTAATGTTCTCTGACTTCTGTATTTTGCTTCTTAAAATAGTCTCTTGGTTTATTCATGCTTTTTATTGCATATGCATAAGTATGACTCATTAGTATTTTATTATACATAGGTATTACATTTTTTTTTCAAAGTTTTATTAATGGACTCTTTGGCCTGACCAGGCTGTGGCGCAATGGATAGAGCATTGGACTGGGATGCGGAAGACCCAGGTTCAAGACCCTGAGGTTGCCAGCTTAAGCACAGTCTCATCTGGTTTGAGCAAAGCTCACAAGCTTGGAACCAAGGTATCTGGCTTCAGCAAGGGGTTACTCGGTCTGCTGCAGCCCCACGGTCAAGACACATATGAGAAAGCAATCAATGAACAACTAAGGTGTCACAACAAAAAACTGATGATTAATACTTCTTATCTCTCTGCGTTCCTGTTTGTCCCAATCTATCTGTCTCTCTATGTAAAAAAAAAAAAGAAAGAAAAAGAAACTCTTTGTTTTTTTCCATGTATTGGCCACCATGAAAAATGCTGCATTGAACAAGGATGTGCATTTGTTTGCATGTAAATGATTTTTCAGTATTTCTTTAGATGGTCATGTGCTTTCCTTTCTTCATTCTATTAACACAGTAAATTATATTAATAGGTTTTTGTATGTAAGCCATGCTTGCAGTTTGGGGTGTGGTGAGATACATGGGGATAGGATGGACTGTATCATTGTGCCCAGAGTGGTGGCAACATAGGGCAGAAGGAAGAGAGGGAATGGGAGGAGTGTCATTTATAGGTGAATAGTTTACATACTATAAAGATGCATACATGAAACCTATGTGTGTCTATGAAACAAGGTCACCTCATTACATTTCATTTCTACATAAAAAAGGGATAAAGCATAAATATTTTTAAAATATTATAATGGTTAGGTTTTTTATTAACTCCTAGAACAATTATTATCTTCAAGTAGAATACAGGCCATTTGAGGTCTTCCTGAGCCCACCACTCAGAACCACCTCTGAACATTCCTAGAATTAAGTGGATATTGCCAGTTATAGAATGTAAAATATAAAAAAAAGGCCAGGCCTCTCTATAAGGCTTTAAATTAAAGTGATCAACAAGGGTCAATTAGTTTAAGTTAAGAAAGAGAATAACAGAGGGCTTTTGAAGTACTAAAAGAAGCTCTCACCAGCCCTAAGCTGACCAAAGTTAGAAAAGCTCTTCCAATGACATATTACAGAAAAAGAGGGAATAGCATTAGGCATCCTAACTCAAGCCGTGGTTCTGATAGAGGAGTCCAAAAGTTAAAAATTTGCTTCTTGTTTTCTTTGTGACTTTGGGTGGTGGGTATGCAACATAATTGAACGACAAGATAACCTGGACTTGTTATCTTTGAATGTATGTATCCTGATTTATTGATGTCACCCCATTAAAAAAATAAAATTATTAAAAAAAAAAAAAATTTGCTTGAATTGCCCTGGCCGGTTGGCGCAGCGGTAGAGCGTCGGCCTGGCGTGCGGGGGACCCGGGTTCGATTCCCGGCCAGGGCACATAGGAGAAGCGCCCATTTGCTTCTCCACTCCCCCCCCCTCCTTTCTCTCTGTCTCTCTCTTCCCCTCCCACAGCCAAGGCTCCATTGGAGCAAAGATGGCCCGGGCGCTGGAGATGGCTCCTTGTCCTCTGCCCCAGGCACTAGAGTGGCTCTGGTCGCGGTAGAGCGACGCCCCGGAGGGGCAGAGCATCGACCCCTAGTGGGCAGAGCGTCGCCCCTGGTGGGCGTGCCGGGTGGATCCCGGTCGGGCGCATGCAGGAGTCTGTCTGACTGTCTCTCCCCGTTTCCAGCTTCAGAAAAATACAAAAAAAAAATTGCTTCAATAATAGTAGCTTTTTAGTTTTAATGAATAGATTATGGAAGAGTTAAGAAACAGTTAATCTGCTTGCTATTCTCTGCTAATGGGTCCCTGGCAAATTAGCTCTGGGTTTTGGTACTTTGGGGAAATTTCTGTTTTTACCTGACAGAATATTATATTCTGTCACAGGAGATTTGTATTCGGCTACAAAGGTGAGAAGACCCACATGAAAGAGTAATGGTTCATGCTATGTGCACTTTGCATCCTTCCACTACCAATATGTAAATCATCCTAAGTTAGGCATGATGTAAGGTTCCCTGGTGATTCATAAAGCCCTTGCAAAATGACAACAGAAGATGCTTAGTAAATAGGTGCTATTTTCTAGATGTTCCTGAAATGGCAGCAGAGAAGAGCATTTACTGAATGTATGCATTGGAGTGTGTGCAGTGTTCCCACCCAGAGAGTACGAGTCTTGGCTCATCAACTCTGGATTCTCTGAGTGTAACTTTTTTTTTTTGTGAGAGTATAGAATTCTGACATATTGTATCTGGACCTTGTGATTGTGAGGATGTGTCCCACTTGAGAAAGGAGGGAGTCCTGTCATTTCTGGTTTGAGTTCTCTGAGTATGTGGCCTGGTTCTCTTATGTTAAAGTTGGGAACCTTTTCACATCAGCTCAGGGTCCTTGTAGTGAGATGTGCACCCATCTGAGAGATTATTGTTTACTTCTACACTATCTTTTGGTCATGTACCTGTGCAAAGGTGTCCACCCCGAGTCATTTGGGAGTCCTGTGATGTTAGCTCTCAAACATCACAGATAATGACATAAATAAAAACCATAGTGACTGGACACCCCTCTCTTTTAGGCATGACCCTTTCCACCATTACACATGAAAGAGTGAGACATGCAATCACTAAAGCTTTTATTTCTGAGTGTGGGGAAAAGGGTCCTGTTACATCAGCACTGGATAAATGTATGATTATCACATCTTTGGTTCTTAGGATTGTGAAGATTATCCCTATAGTAATTGAAGACCTCTATGAAAAAATAGAAATCAGTCACATAAGTTAAAAAAACATATCTTTGCTTTATAGGCAGATAAAATTTTTAATTATCTTATCTGGTACTACACAGTATAGAAAAAGTTTGGTTTTTTTTAACAAAGTAAAATAGAATCAAATTTGCATCAATAACAACAATCCTAACTTTAAGACAAAACTAATTCCCTCTCTCTCAAAAACTTATCCCAGTATATCATATATTTTAATTCAATCAGAACATATTTTTGTTTTATTTTATACAGAGTTTATTTTGTTGAGTTTTCTGTAGCTTTTACTGATATATACTATTATTCAAAACCTTTAAAAAATTTTAATTCTGGTAAAAACCAAAATTAAGTAATTGTATCTGTTATGCCAGTATTTTTTACATTAGTATTCATAAACAAATTCGATCTACTTGTTGGTTGAGCTGTATTTACTGGTAGCATGATTATTTTTAATATTTTACAAGACATATTTACTAATTGTCACATATATGCTTAGTTTCTTGTTAATATAAAGCAAAGCATAAATAAACTTATAGTTCTTATTCTCACGCAAACTCTCACTGCCTTACACTACAAAAAAATCCTTTAAAAAACCCACAATGTTACATACCAGAACATTTCTCTGCTGGTCCTCTGTATATTGACTCTTTCCGGTCTTACCTTTTTCTCTCAGTTCCATGGCAATGCCTGCCAAGTGGCTGCTGGAGAAATTTATATTGCCTCAGCATGACCAGAAGAAGCAGATACTATCTAAGGTGCATTTTTAGATAAGGTAAAGCTTATCCTAAGTGTGCACCATGATAAAAATGTGCAAGTGCCATGTGGGTTAGAGAGGCAGCTCAGGTACCCTATACCTGCTTAAGGGGCAGATTAGCCTACACCTCACTCAGTTTAGTGGCTGACTCCTTCTAGCAGTTCCTGCTTAAATCCATTAAATTTGTGAAACATCAAGTTGAACTGGAGCAACATAAAACACAATTGGAAATTATAAACCTCAGAAAATGAAGTGTTAGAGTATTCAAATAACTCCCCACTAAAAATGGGCATATAAAAATACTCCAGACCAGGCGGTGGCACAGTGGATAGAGCATCGGACTGGGATGCGGAAGGACCCAGGTTCAAGACCCTGGGGTTGCCACCTTGAACGCGGGCTCATCTGGCTTGAGCAAAAAATACTCCATGTCACAAATCAGTAGAGAAATGCAAATTAAAACCACTATGAGACATTACTTCACACCCGTCAGAAGGGCTTTCACTAACAAATCAATGAACAACCAGAGATGGTGAAGGTGTGGAGGAAGGAAACACGCCTCCAGCATTGCCTACATGCAGTTTTTCATTTTCTGCTCCCCTTTCCGAACTTTCACAATTCCACTTTAGCATATACGGCTGCAACACAGAAAGACTATAAACACATTAATGCACTGCTAAAATCTGGAAGACTCCCTTGGTCCTACCAGTCCTGTGACACGAGTTTTCCTACTTTGTCTTTTTTTTTTTTTTTTTGCATAAACCAGACAAACAAGAGAGGTAATTTAGTAAGTTTTTCAGGGTAAATCTAGTTGAACTCTCAGCCAAATCCAATTCTTCATCAGAAAATGACCATTTTCTGATGCCACTACCACCTTATTAAAGTTGGAAGCCCTGGTAATTAGAATTGTCAGCAGCTGATGCTGCTTAACTTTGCTCACAATTTCATTCACCAAGAAAAAGTAAAACACACAAACTTCTTCCACAATACAGCACACTGTCCTGTTGCCCATCCAACCTCACTCCCTCCAATTCTTTACTCCCTGTGAATCATTCTCTCTTCTGTCCTCAAATCTGACAAATTCTTCATTTCCTAAATATCTATTCTTATTTTATGTAAAGTCGGCCTTACACCCTTCCCCATTTATTTCTAGATGAACACCTCCCAATTCTTACACACAAACATCATAGGCTCAATGCTCTCCTTTCCCAACCTCTTCAGAACATCTCACAAGGGTCCAGTCATCCTTCCAAAGACATGCCACAACCATTTTCCTATTTACCCTGGTCTCTCCATCACCAACCTGTCATGAACAAAGCCCCACTCCCACCTCTGCTTTGATAACACCCTTTACCTGGCCCAGTCTCAGCACTTGTTTATAATTTTCTTCCTGCCCCACTCTGCACACTCTCACAGTTGCCACCACCCCTGACACTCCTCAAACATACTCCTCCTTTACCTGGCTGAGTTTCAGTCACTTCTCAGTCTTGAGAATCTCAGGTTGGAATTTGCTACCACAATCCTTCTACTTTTATTTCTCAAGCTCTTGTGGCACTCAAGCCATTTCACAGAAACCTCCTTCTCACTTCTGCTGTTTCACTGCTGCCATGTTGAAAGAGTTCATTAGCAGCAGCTGCAATCAATTCTTTTATCCAAGCCTTCAGCACTTAATAAGATGGGAAGAAAATAAAATAAAGGTCAGATGTGTTGAGAAAATTAGACCTGACAAATGGTTCAAGTGGATTTTCTTTTTCTTTCTTTTGTTCTTTTTTCCTTTCCTTTTTTTTTTCTTTCTTCCTTTGTCTTAGAATGAGACAGTGATGTTAAAACAGGAAACAAGGTTAAGCTATTTCTGTATATTCCCTTACTGGGGATCAAACCAACAACCTCTGCAATTTTGTATTATGTTAGATCCATTTCAGCTATTTGTCCAGATTTAATTATTTATTTTTATTGATTTTTTTATAGAGACAGAGAGAGAAAGGAAGAGAGAAGAAAGGTGTAAGAAAACTTTTTGTGCCACTTAATCATTCATTAATTGGTTGCTTCCCCTTTATTGCCCTGACGAGATCAAACTGGCAAACTTCTAATTTCAGAACAATGCTTTAACCCACAGAGATGTGGAAAAAACTGGTGCATTGGCCTTATTCCCTGGTTTCCTGGCTGCAAGCACTTTGCACAATTATTGCACTAGCATGTAAAAAAAAGACACGTGTGTGTCTTTAAAAAGGTATGGTTGCCTTCTCTCAGGGGTGATTCGGCTAGATTGCTTTCCTACCACTGTGAGGTTTGTTTTCCTGATTCCGTCAGCTGCCACCATGAGGAGCAGTTTTTCTGATCCTTTACCCTCCACTGAAAAAAGCAGAATTTTCTTTATTTGCTTTCCTTTCTCTTTAGGACTCC
This sequence comes from Saccopteryx leptura, assembly GCF_036850995.1. NCBI lineage: Eukaryota > Metazoa > Chordata > Mammalia > Chiroptera > Emballonuridae > Saccopteryx > Saccopteryx leptura. The sequence continues at coordinate 181,783,030 of NC_089503.1, read as the reverse complement.
AATAAATGGGTATGGCCTGACAGTTTTTGAGTCCATAGTTTCTCTACCATCTGCCTGAATTCAGAATGAACCTGCTTGGTTTCAACCAACAGACTTACATTTGGCATAGTAGGCGAGATTTGGATCAGATCAGTATGGAGTGAAGAGTGGGGTAAGGGAGTGTTCTTTGTTCTCCAGCATATGGATCTCCATGGCTGTATTTTTGGGTGCCATCAGTTGGGTGCTTTTTACAGCCCTGGAAAAAGAAAATAAGAGCTCTGTGTAAGAGGATGTCTAAGGTCAAAAGCTCCAGTATGAGCTGCAGACTGAATGCAAAGAACAGCATGAGCTAGGTCACTGGAGAAAGAGATTCAGATTCAAAAACTGCTAGTCAGGCTAGAGGCTGAGAACCAGTGACGACTTGAACTGGAATGAATGCTGAAGATGGGGGTTGACCTCTCTCAAGAGCTGCAGTGTGAGATGCAGGCTGAGCACCAAAAGTGCCTGAAACTGAAACTAAGCTGTCGCCTATGAGTGCACGTGCTCAGCTGCCTCCCTGCTCTTCCATGCCACCAAGCATACCAGCTGCCCAAGAGCAGGGCCCTACCACTCCCCTTTATCACTGGGTTCCGGGTGTGAAACTAACTCCAGACTCCTCTGCAAACTGGTTCTTGCAGCATGACCTTGGCCGCCAAGCAGGGAGAGGCAGATCTCCAGCATAACAGAGAGCATGCCCTCACCTGAGGCCGAGGTGTCTCTTCCGCCCCCACACAGAGTTGGGGGCTCCCAGAGTCACCACTTAGACCACTCATTACCGGGCAAGTGGATAGGGTCTCAGAACACATTCCTGCATAGCTGCCCAGGCAGCTGACACTAGCCATTGGCCTCCCATCACCAGCCCTCCCCCGACCATACTTCTACAAGTTGCTGTGACACTGAGACCCCTGATCCTTGCTCCAGTTCCCATCGTCTGGGTGGGTGGGCACACCTTCGGTCCCTGAGAATAATGACAGGGTGCTGAAAAGGTTCTCTTGGCAGCCCACTGGAAATGGTGGCGGCAGGGATGAAACAGATGGGAGCAGAGCTTGTGGGAGTGCCTAGCAGGGGACCTGGCATGCTGAGGCACCTAGGGCACAAAGCATTGAGGAGACCTGGAGACCAGGTGTTTCTTCTTGGGCAACCGGAGGCGGCTGTCAAGCATCTATGGCCATACCACCCCGAGCTCGTCTGATCTTGTCTGATCTCAAAATTTAAGCAGGGTCTGGCCTGGTTAGCACCTGAATGGGAGACTCTTGGGAATACCGAGTGCTGTAGGCTTTTGCCTCCTCCCACCCCAATTTTTTCCTTTTCTCTTGGCCAGAGTTTAGTACCCTACATACGCCTGGGGCACAGCACTTAGAGGTGGCCTTGGCCACTTTGAGGAGCCTGGCAGTCCACTCAACTGTTTGCTGGTCACCCATGAGCACCAGGCCATAGCTGCTTCCTCCCCTCCTCTGCCCCATTTTGCACATTAGCCACCCAGTGGTCGGGTCCTGCCATTCCCCTCTATGCCTGGGTGCCCAGTGTGCAGCTAATTCCAGGCTCCTCTTCAAACCGGTCCGGTCCCTGTGGCGGAGACCTTGGCCACCCAAGGGAAGCTGAGGCAGAGGGAAGAAACCAGTGCCATGCAGAGCTTGTGCTAGCGTGAATGACAGAAGGGGGGCAAACATGCCCACTCACATGAGGTGCAGAAAGGTGAGGAGACTTGGAGGCCAGGCGTTTCTTTTTGGGCCACCAGGAGGCTGCCCTCAAGGGTCTGTGGTCATATTGAATGAGCCTGATCTCATGTGATCTTGTGAAGGTAGGCAGGGGTGGGCCCCCTTAGTACCAGGATGAGAGACTGCCTGGTAATACGGGGGCTTTGCAGGCTTTGGCCTCCACCCATCTTTTTTTTCTTTCTGGGTTTTTGGGTTTTTTTGTTTGTTTGTTGTGTTTTTTCTTTTTGCCTTGGTCACAGGGTCACGTGCCCCCACACATGCCAGGGCCACAAAGAGAGAGCCACTGCATCTGAATGCGTCCAGCCTACTGGCAGCCGAGAGCCAAGGAAGGGCCCTTCTCTGCCTTGAGTGCCAGCTCACTCACTGAAACAACTGAAAGGCTATTCGTGGTATTGACCCCAAAAGCAGGGTCAGCGTGGACACAGTGGATAGTGTCAGACAAAAGACTCAGGTTCAAAGCCCCAAGAGGCCACCAGGCTGAAAACAGGCTTGGAGTCATTGTGTCTCTATCAGAGCACAATGTCAAACCTGGCCCAAACTTGATCTATGTCTCTGTGTTTTCCTTCATCTTCCATTGCCGCCACTCAGGTCTTCACTTCCCCACGCTGATAGAGGCAGATATAGCACTTTGCGGTGGCCCTAGCCACTGGGGCTGTCGCTTACAAGCCCACGTGCTGAGCTGCCCCCACCTCTCCTCCATGCCAAGAACACACCAGCTTCCCAGGACCCGAGTCCTGCCACTCCGCTTATCACTGGGCACCAGGTATGCAACTAACTCCAGGCTTCTCTGCAAACTGGTCCTTGCTGCATGACCTTGGCTGCCCAGCAGGAAGAAGAGGATCTCCCACATTCCAGGGAGCAGGCCTTCACCTGGGCCAGGCATCTCTTCTGCCTCCATGTAGAGTTGGGGGCTCACAGCGCAGCCACTTATGCAAACAGAGGAGTCTTGGGAACACACCTCTGCAGTGCTGCCCAGGCAACTGACACTGGGCCTTGCAACAGGGATTAACAGATGGCCCTTGGAGGTTGTGGGAGTGCCTAACAGGGGCCTGGCATGCCCAGGCATTAACGGTGTGGGTGTGAGGGCAGAATGTTGAGGATCCTCCTGGCCAGGCTTTTCTCATCAGGTTAAGGGGGTGACTGGTGGCTTAAATGTTGGCTATTTCTGCATCTTCCTCTTTTGTCTCTTTGCTTTTCCTTTCTATATTGAATAAAGAATGAAATAAATCTGAAAACAAAAATAAGAAGTTTTATTTTTTTTACTTTTTAATTCTAGGCCTTTAGTATAGCTTCTGCTGTGTAATCCCTCATAACTTTTTTTAAATTTTTATTAATTTTTAATTTATTGTGTTTACATGGATTCAAGTGTCCCACTGAACATAACATTCTCACCCCACAGCCCTGTGTCCCTTTTTATACCTCCTTTGTCCCCTTCCTCCAACTGGCTCCCCCCTTCCCTCTAGGACTTGCTGTTCTGCTATGTATATCTGTGTTATGTATATATAGTTTCAACAATCCCCCTACTCTCTCTGATCCCATCCCTTCATCCCCCTTCCTCTGACTGCTGTTCCTCTGGTCCCTGTGACTCTGCCTCTGCGTCTACTCCATTCCTCAGTTCACCTTGTTCATTAGATTCCACATATATGTGAGATCATATGTTTTTTTTTCTTTTTTTGCTTGGCTTATTTCACATAGCAGAATAACCTCCAGGTCCATCCATGCTGTCACAAAAGGTAAGATTTCCTTTTATCTCACTGCCACATCTGGTTCAGGTGTGAGGAGATTTTCATTAGCATACTGCTCTAGCAAAGGTTGTTAGGTCCTGAACTAATGCTTTCTGCAGCTGAACCCGGTATGTGCCAGCTCTGGGCCTCCCAAGCGGGAACCCAGCACAGACCAGTGAGAGACACTGCCCATGACTGGCCCTCTTTCAACTTGGGACTTTCATCAATTTCTGACCTCATGATTCTTCTTTCTGCAGAGTTTGAAAATAATCTTTTAGAACCTTCCCTCCCCTGCCAGGTTTTGTGAAAGCTTTTGCAGAATCACCTAACATTTTAGAAGCTTTTACTATCTTCTTTCTTAGCAAATATTTAAAAATTTTAAAAAATCATGGTCAATGTGTTAATTATGGAGTCAAAGAAGTTATTGTTTTTTTCAAAAATCTTAAATTAAAACTATATTTTTTTTCCAGGCTTACTAACGTGCAGATCTTCATTGCTTTTTAGTTTTTCTCAGTTTGGTGGGGGCACTAATCTTAGCCTACCTACCTGCTGATGGAGAGTGTCTTTATTCATTATGGCATAAAGCCTAACCTGTGTTTCTCTGGAGAGAGCCCCCACCTCTGATTTCTTCTGGCCTATGTGCAGCTGGGAGCAGAAAAAGGGTCCTGCTCATCCTTGAGCAACCTGGCAGAGCAGGTCACTTAAGCAACTTGAAGGCTGTTCTTGGTATTGACACCAAAAGCAGGGCAGTAGGCACACATTGGTACCACAGACTCAGGATGTCCTCATGTGCTTGTGGGATAGTGTTACCTAGTTATCAGCTCTACTACCTTAGCACAATATAAAATAAATGGGTTTTCCAGGCTCGGTGTCATTGTGTCTTTATCAGATCACAATGTCCCATCTTGCCCAAACTCTATCTATGTCTTTGTGTTTTTCTTTTATCCTCCATCACCCCCACTCAGGTCTTCATTTCTCTGTGCTGGTCATGGCAGTTTTCTGTTTACCCATCCCCCCGTTTTCAGAGCTGTAGTTGAGCCCTATAACTCCATGCTCATCATCTACACCACAATGAAGTACCATGATTGTGCATTCATGTTTAACACTTAGGCCACCTACCACATATTTTAATATCAGAGCCCTGAGCAGATAAATTTCTGCAGAGGGCTGCTGTCCATTTGAACCTGAATCACAAGCCTCGAGGTTTCCACTGTAACTCCAGTGAAAGCTTGTCCAGGTTTTCTGGGTCTCTTAAAGCAGAAAAACCACTGCTTGGTTTCCCTCTTTTACTGAGCCCAGAAGTGGAATATTTCCCTGCCAGGGCCCTGGTAGGTAGTATAAACCACCATCCACCTTCACCTTCTCCCTGCATGGTTTTCCTGGATTTGGCAGAAAAGACAGAAGACCACAGCACTGTGGTTGTTCAGGGAGGGGGCTAGGTGAGCTGGTGTACTGACTCCTTTTTTATGGTTTATAAAACATGACTCAGTGGCTTCTACAACAGCAATTAGTGTTAGATGTAGAACAAAAAAGCATTATTAATGGCCAGGGAAATGTCTTTCTGTTGAGTGATGCGGAAGGAGGTGGGTTTCTGTTAAGGTCTAGAGTTCTTTCTCTGTGTCATTGACTTTTTTAGCCTCAGTGCCCAGCACAGCCCATGTCTTGCCTGTAAATGATACTTCATAAAGTGTTTTGGTAGCTTAATGGAAAACCTCAGAGAACTGACAAGGGTCTATGCCTCCCTAATCAGCAAGCTTGGAGAGGAGAAAATGAAGGTGGCACAATCAGGGTGCCAGGGCCTTAGGCTCCTGGGCACGTCTTGATCACCAAGTGGCTTGTGCCCATAGGCTCTGCTTCCACTGACCCTGAAGACTCTGAGGTGGGGTAAACAAAGGCAGCCCAGGCTGTTGTCAAGCTCACCATCACCTCTAAGCCAGAGATCATGTTTCCTGGGAGGAGGGTGTATGTCTTCCTGCTCCAGCCCTGGCCTGTCTTCCACCCATCACTGGGTTCTGATGGCCTCTGATCTGGTCTGTTGCTTGTTCTTAGGACCAACAAGAAATGGCTTTGTTGAGCCCTAAAATAGGGAAGGCAGCCTTCTGTTTGCATGGACTGCCACCTGCAGAAGCAGTGGGGTTGGTGGGGCCTAGGATGTGTAGTCTCAACTAGTAGAGTGCACTGCACAGATCTGTGAAGTAGTGTGGTCTTTTGTCTCTGTTGCACCCCAACTGATCAGTCCTTCAAAACCTTGAAGTGCTCATGGCTTGAATGTACCTGGCAGGGATCAGTGAGAGGCTCCAATAAAGTTTCTTGAGATGTGAGGCCTGGGCACAGTATTAAGGTTTACATTGTTCCCACTGATGTAACTTTACAGTTTAAAAAGCACTTTTTGGTCATTGCTCTGAGTCTGTATCATTCAGCTGAGACCATTCCATGAGAACAATTTACTTAACCATAATAGTGCAATTTCTAGAGTCATATGACCTGTGTTTGAATCCTGGTTTCTCTGGTTACTAGTGTGTAACCTCAAGCAAATTACTTAATCTCTCCATACCTCAGTATTCTCCTCTGTGAAATAGGATGGTTATATACCTATCTTATGTAATTGTGGCAAGAATTAAATGAGAAAATACATGTAAAAGTACTTAGTACAAAGGTACCTGGCTCTCAGACATGTGCCCAATCAATTCACATTAGCTATTACTACTAATTGTGACATTCACTACAAACTCACTCCTCAGCCTTGGTTTTCTCATCCACAAACTGCTCATAATAGTCGTACCTGCAGCTTCAGATGAGGTTGTGTGGAAGATGATGTCAGTCTAAGTGCTGGGTCAGGGGAAGTGCTCAAATTGTACGTGTTACCATCACCATCACCACCAGCACTGTCTGCTAAGTTCTGGTTCAGACCATTTTTCATGGTTTTATGTCATTTCTCAGGCCTGGTCAGAAGTCTCAAAACCACTGGTGCTCACACCTAGTGCAAGAGGGTGTTTAAATAATCCCCAGGGAAATTCTCAGCCCAGGGCTGGCTTGAATGAGAACATGGTGGTGGAGGCTCTGATGGTGCCAACACTGCCACCCTTGGTTCTGCAGGCAAGAGATTCTAAAGGAGAGGGCTGTGCCCTAGATTGAGGTCTACATGTTCAAGGACCATGAGCTGATGTGTCACACAGCCACAGAGGGCATGTGTAACTTTGCCATGAGCCCCTGGATGGGCTTTTCCCCAGGTGACTCCATGTCCTTTGTTATCTGATCACAGGAATGAGAACAGTCTTTGAAGCCAAGGGCAATGACTGGCTGCAGCTGCTGGAGATGTACAGTGGGGAAGAGAATTAGCTGCTGTGCTAGGTGCTGCTGGGGGGCTGGCCATGCTCACTTTCTCCCCAAGTGGTCAGTCCCTCTACTCTATGAGGGAGTGGAGTTGGGCCAGGACTCACTCAGCAGTGGTAGTGGTTGGTAAGGGGAGTCCAGGGTGTGTGGGTGTGCCCCTGCCAGGGTTCAGCCTGTTTCTCAGTGTTCACACTACCCTATTTTATACAGACCACACACTGGCTAGAGATTCTACAGGCTCTGCTTCTGAGCTCCAACTCGGTGCTGTAGCACCGGAACACCGTGGTGGTTTTGAACATAATGGAGGCCCCATGAGACACCTGCTAGCATCCTGACATAAAGCCAGGTGCCAGAGATCCTTGTCAGTACTGGCAAGCAGTGAGGTGGGCCCTGTCATCAGGGCAGCTGTGGCTTTTCTGGGGAAATCAGTGGAATGTGGGCTCATAAAAACCAACTACGATGGACAATAAGGGACCTTCTTGTGCACACAGTGTGCATTACAGCACAAGGAACTAGGATATGCTGTTTTGGCCAGTAGGGCCTACGCTTTCCAGCCCTCTGGCCTCTTCTCCCCAGCTGCACTTTGATGTCCTTTGCCTTGAGTAAGGGGCCATGCTCATCACACACCTGCTCTGCCAGCACTGCCTCTAGGCTCACTCAGCAGGGCTTTGCCTGTACTACTGTAGACATCTGGGAAAAGAGAAGGCAACTCCTAACTCAGCCAAGAGTTACAGCATTGAGAACACATCCATGAACCTCGCCAGCAGTAAATATTGTCTGAGCCCAACAACTGGACTGCCCCAGAATGTCTAATATAAGTGTGTGGAACTCAAAGTTGTGTCCTGTCTATGATCTGCAGGAAGGTTGGTCATGGGTCACTCTCTGGAGAAGGATTTGGGTGAGATGATTGCATAGGTAAGGCATATACACAAAGAAATTGCAAGGATTCTTCACCTTGTGCCCCTGAGTTGCTGCTTAATCCTATTGGAGGCTTGGGGTTAAGCCTAGAAAGCTAACCAATATACAAATTGGTTTAGGCTCCTAGGTGGTGGCCAAACTCATTGGCTCAGGGGGATAGATAACAGATTTCAAGTAAATGGGAAGTACCACTGGTACCACTGCAGAGGTGCCTGCCTCTTCCAGCTGCTTCCCAACAGGCAGCAGTCCTGTAAGTAATGGTGAGCAAGATTGGGGCGCCCAATCTTGTGTTCCTGGACAGAGAGGCATGGTCAAAGGCTTCTGCATGGGCTGCTACCAGAATCTCAGTGTGGTCCTTGCTCCCCCAGCAACAGCGTGTGGGGAGTGCACGAAAGAGAACTTCCCTACACTTGGACTTCTTCCTGCGGGTGGGGAGCCTAAACCAGCCATTCAGGCTAACATCCCAGGGAAGAAAAAATACAAAAGCGCTAGGGGGAGGGGCACGCAGGTAGTTGCAGACTGTCTCTGAAGCAGATCTGTGGATCCAAATGCTGAAATTTGCCTAACCCACAGTCTGCTCACCACCCAACCGGCTTACGTGGCTCTAGTTCACAAGGTCTCTCTCAAATCAGCAATCTAATACAAGAAACGTGATTATTTTTTACTGCCTCTTGCTCTGCATGTAGGGGTGGGAGCAGCTTCTGGTCAGCTGATACAGGGTATAAAACACACTCCTTTGGAATAAACCTCAGAGAACACTGCAGAAGTTAGACAGGCTATTCTGTAGGTTTTTTAACAAGGAAGAAGCCTGCAGAGAACAATCCCACAAAATGCTTAGGCAAATTTAACTAGATATACCTGGGAAACAGAACAAAAGTCAACATGCCCCCCTACCTGCTTAAACTGGTGGCTCTGATTGGCAGAACTTTCATACTCAGGGATGTGCACTAAAAAGAGGGACTTGGAAGCTTTTAAGACCTCCTGTTCTGCAGGCAGCGACTAGGGCATCTTCATCCCAACCAATACAGGTTATAAAGTGCAAAGAGCCTGGGGAGAGTGGTACCACAGAGTGCTGAGGCATACTGGACATACCTGGAGGCTCAAGAAAGACACCTTGGGAGCAATTGGCTTCCAGCCCTGTCTGATTACCCTGGCGGCTCTGACTGACAGAGCCTTACCCAGAACCTGGCGCTGAGTGGGGATAGAGTAGGGATCTGCCAGCTCTTTGAGCCTCTTAACCTCCAGGCAGTGGCAGTGGCAACCTCATAGGAGGATCACATCAGGCTGCTAATTCAGGAAGGAGAGACTAGGAGAGAGACTCCGGAAAAACAGACTCTCTCATAGTTGGAGCCTGCAAATGCTAACAATCCCCGACTACCAACGAGACTAAGGGCTAGTATATGACATCACCACAGAGAAACATCAACTGCAAATTTCTACGTAAAGTAATCTTTATATACAAGTTCTTACGAGAACTATATAAAGTTACTTAAAACCTCACAATTTCATTCAGTTTGAGAGGCTAAGCACAGATGGTGTATGTACATTACTGTGTAACAAAACAGTACTATCTCAATTCCTAATGAATATCAAAGTGTTGCCAAGAGCTGCTTCTCCTGAACAGCAGACAACTGTGTAACTCTAGTAAATACTACAGTAAATTTGAGTGGTGATTCTGGTGGTGTTTGTCAAGAATTGAAAGAAAGGGTTAATATGTATGGTCACTTTTGATTGTTTGTATACTGTGGTTGTTATAGACAATGCTAAATCCTACAGAAGGGTTAAAAAATATTTTAAGTTTGCTCTGTGCTTTAATTGAAGAAGGGACACTGATGATCTGTTCCTTATAGCAGTGGTCCCCAACCTTTTTTGGGCCACGGACCAGTTAATGTCAGAAAATATTTTCATGGACTGGCCTTTAAGGTGGGATGCGTAAATGTATCAAGTGACTGAGACAAGTGTCAAGAGTGAGTCTTACACAGATGTAACAGAGGAAATCTGGTCATTTTTAAAAAATAAAACATTGTTCAGACTTAAATATAAATTAAATGGAAATAATGTAAGCTATTTATTCTTTCTCTGCAGACTGGTATCAAATAGCCCACGGAGCAGTACCGGTCCGCAGCTCGGGGGTTGGGGACCACTGCCTTATAGTACTAATACAGACACACATCTTACCTGCAATGTTCTTTTCCAAATACTGTTCCTTTACTTTGGAGCAAAATCTTGTATGGATTGAACATAAAAATTGGCATCCAAATTGAGACATGGCATCGTTTATGATAGGAATGGAACTGAATGTTTTGATTTCCGTCTGTAAAACATGAAGGAAACAATGTGATGAATATTAAAAATGCATTTTAACTACTCATTATACAAGTCATTCAAAGAATACTTGTTTACAGTGTTATATTTTCCAGGAAAATTGCTAAACTTTAGGCAAGGTATTATTTGTTATGCATGCAGTGCAAAGGTACTGCTATCTACGTGACTGAGATGGTATTCTGACACTTCTGAAAAGGAAAAACGGAGAAAGGCTAATGAGTTCACATTAATGTTAGAATATCTTCTGGAGCTTAGTATGATATACAGTTTTATATTAAGGGAAGAATAACAGAAAGTATAGAGAAACATTTCATTTCAATGCTAGGATACATCTGGGTTCATCTCTATGGTTTATCTCTCTGGTATTACATACACACTGAGGATTACATGACAGGATACATACTGGTTGTTTGATAATGGTTAATTATGCACGTATTTTAAGCCAAGTATTGTATGAAATGTAGGAAATATCTCAAGTTTTAACTTTTGTGCACTTGTAACTTTTCCTGTACATGTGCAATTAAGATGGACTTGCTGCTCATGTTAGTTAGATGATTGAAGTTACTTTTAAATTCAGGGTTAACTTCTGTTTCTTCAGGATTTTGTAACTCTACTTGCACAATGAGGAACACTTTAACGTGAGAAATCTGATTTTATATTGAACTTTGTGTGCTAGTAAAAGTACAGTTCATCAATGAAGCACTGTTATGTTAAAAGAAGACTTTTTGTAACCTAATCTTGGAAGATCTTTCAGAGAAGGAAGTACAGACAATGTAGACATGAAAGCCTGAGGTTAATTTTCAAGTAGAACCAAACATACACATGAGCGAAGCTATCTCAGAACACTTGAAACTCATATTAGCAAAAACCCGGATACAACAGAAAAATTATTCTAATGTATAATAAAGTGTTAAGCATTGTCTTGGAAGAATATAGTATCTTCAGAAGTATGAACTGATCTTTGTACAAGTTCTTTTGAGATCTATATAAACAGTTATTTAAAACCTCACCATTTCTTCCAGTTCGAGATGCTAAGCACAGATGGTGTATGTACATTACTGTGTAACAAAACTGAGTACTATCTCAATTCCTAATGAATATCAAAGTGCTGCCAAGAGCTGCTTCTCCTGAACAGCAGAAAACTGTATAACTCTAGTAAATACTACAATAAATTTGAGTGGTGATTCTGGTGGTGTTTGTAAAAAATTGAAAGAAAGGGTTGATATGTATGGTCATTTTTTATCATTTGTATACTGTGGTTGTTATAGACAGTGCTAATGCCTACAGTAGGGTTTAAAGATATTTTAAGTTTGCTCTGTGCTTTAATGGAAGAAGGGACACTAATGATTTGTTCTTTATAGTACTAATACAGATGCATGTCTTACCTGTAATGTTCCCTTCCAAACGTTGTTCATTTACTAAGGAGAAAAATCTTGTATGGGTTGAAGGTGGCATCCAAATTGCAACACGGCACTGTTTCTGATAGGACAGGAGATGAACATTTTGATTTCTGAAAAAATAAATGCCAACACTAGTTATATGGTTTAATTTTCTATTTTTGTGAAGCATAACAGTCTCATGATTGTCTTTTAGTACTTCAAAAGTGTTATAGTACCGAGGAGAGAAGATGGCAGCGGAGTAGGCGGATGCACAGACGCCCAGCTCTCAACACCAAACTGGAATACAAATCAATTTAGAAAAAATCAGCATGAAAAACCAACACTGAACTGCAAGAACAGCTCTCAAAAACCAAGGAGCAAAGAGGAAGCCACAATAATCCTGGTAAGGAGTGCCTGAATCTCCTCTGCTTACAGGAACGGAAGGACGGGGGTGAGGCTGAGAGCCCAGAGAGGATTTCACAGAGGAAAAAGAGCAGAAACTACTGCTCACAGCCACTTACCTGGCGACCAGGGAGCAAGGTGGGTTGAAAAGACCAGCTTATCTCCCAAGTGGAAAAGACAGGGAGAGGGACAGACTGTGAGGGGCTAAGGTATGCAAGAAACGAAATAAAAAAGCTGACTCATTCGTGCTGGAGGCGGCCATAACTGGGGGAGGGACTGAATCTTTCACAAAACAGAGCTGAAGTGCTTCCGGATCAGAGATCTCCGGACATCTATCCAGCTCCAATCACCACAACAAGACACAGCTGAAAACAAGAAGTGGGGAGGAGGGGCAGTAACTCAGGTCTCCATGGAGATCTGAGATACACCTCCCCCTACTGAAGAAGCTGAGAAAAAACCCTGCCCCCAGTGAGATTAGTTGGTGGAAGAGACCTTCAGTGTCTCAGGTTACACCCACAGCATTCCTGGATACAGTTTCAAGGAAGCCCCCTGCTGAGATCAGTTAACAAGACTATCACCTGTTAAGAAAACAAACAAATCAAGACTTCAAAGCTGCCCAAATCCGAAAATGGATTACAAATAATAGCTGATACCAACCCATGAAGACCTAAAAATAACACAACTGAAAACTGGAGGCAGACAACACCAAGCCTAGCCTCAACCAACTCTACAAATAAAAAAAAATAAAAAAAAGAAGATGAGAAGACAAAGGAGTGCAATCCAAATGAAACCACAAGAGACACCTTCGAGAGATGAACTGAGTGATATGGAAATAATCAAACTTCCAGATGCGGAGTTCAAAATAATGATTGTAAGGATGCTTAGGGATCTTAGAACAACAATGGAAGGACAGTTTGAAAACTTAAATAAAGAAATAGCAAGTATAAAAAAGAATCAGTTGGAGACGACAAATACAATATCAGAAATAAAGACCACAATGGAAGGAATTAAAAACAGGATAGATAGAGCAGAAGATCGAATCAGCGAGTTAGAAGACAACTGGAATGAAGGCATGAAAGCAGAGAAGAAAAGAGAAAAAAGACTCAAAAAGTCAGAGGAAACTCTTAGAGAGCTCTGTGACAACATGAAGAGAAATAACATCCGCATCATAGGGGTTCCTGAAGAAGAAGAAAAAGAACAAGGGATAGAGACTTTGTTCAATCATATCATAGCTGAAAACTTCCCTAAATTAATGCAAGAGAAACTCTACAAATCCAAGAAGCACAGAGGACTCCATTAAAGAGAAACCCAAAGAAACCTACACCAAGACACATCATAATTAAAATACCAAAGCTAAGAGATAAAGAGAAAATATTAAAAGCTGCAAGAGAAAAAAAAGTTATCACCTACAAAGGAGCCCCCATAAGGATGACATCTGACTTCTCAATAGAAACACTTGAGGCCAGAAGGGAATGGCAAGAAATATTCAAAGTAATGCAGAACAAGAACCTACAACCAAGACTACTTTATCCAGCAAGGCTATCGTTTAAAATTGAAGGAGAAATAAAAAGCTTCCCAGACAAAAAACAACTCAAGGAATTCATTACAACCAAACCAATGCTGCAGGAAATATTAAGGGGCCTGGTGTAAACAGATAAAGTGGGAAAAGAATACAGAAAAAAAAAAAAAAGAAAAGGAATACACCTTTAAAGAAGAAAATGGCAATAAACAACTACATATCAATAATAACCTTAAATGTAAATGGATTAAATGATCCAATCAAAAGACATAGGGTAGTTGCGTGGATAAGAAAACAGGACCCATACATATGTTGTCTACAAGAGACACACCTTAGAACAAAAGACACACACAGATTGAAGGTAAAAGGATGGAAAAAAACGTTTCATGCAAACGGAAATGAAAAAAAAGCTGGGGTAGCAATACTTATATCAGACAAATTGGACTTTAAAACAAAGGATATAGTAAGAGATAAAGAAGGCCACTACATAATGATAAAGGGAGTAATCCAACAGGAAGATATAACTATTATAAATATCTATGCACCTAATATAGGAGCACCCAAATATATAAAACAGACTTTGATGGATTTAAAGGGCGAGATCAACAGCAATACTATAATAGTAGGGGATTTCAATACCCTACTAACATCACTAGATAGATCCTCAAGAAAGAAAATTAACAAAGAAACAGCAGACTTATTGGAAACACTAGATCAACTCGATTTAATAGATATCTTCAGAACCTTTCACCCTAAAGCAACAGAATATACATTCTTTTCAAGTGCTCATGGTACATTCTCTAGGATAGACCACATGTTAGGGCACAAAAGGGCTCTCAACAAATTTAAGAAGACTGAAATCATATCAAGCACTTTCTCCAATCACAACAGCATAAAACTAGAAATGAATCACAACAGAAAAGCTCAAAAATTCTCAAACACATGGAAACTAAATAGCAGGGTGTTAAATAATGAATGGATTAAGAATGAGATCAAAGAAGAAATAAAGAAATTCCCAGAAACGAATGACAATGAGCATACAACAACTCAAGATTTATGGGACACAGCGAAAGCAGTGCTGAGAGGGAAGTTCATAGCACTACAGGCACACTTTCAGAAGCTAGAAAAAGCTCAAATAAACAACTTAACCCTGCATCTAAAAGAATTAGAAAAAAAACAGCAAGTAAAGCCCAAATGTAGTAGAAGGAAGGAAATAATAAAGATCAGAGCAGAAATAAATGACATAGAGGCTAAAGAAACAATACAGAGGATCAATGAAACTAGGAGTTGGTTCTTTGAAAAGGTAAACAAGATTGATGAACCTTTAAGTAGACTCACCAAGAAAAAGAGAGAGAGGACTCAAATAAATAAAATTAGAAATGAGAGAGGAGAAATAACAACTGACACAACAGAAATACAAAATATTGTAAGAAAATACTATGAAGAACTGTATGCCAAAAAACTAGACAACCTAGATGAAATGGACAAATTCCTTGAAACATACAATCTTCCAAAAATCAATCTGGAAGAATCAGAAAACTTAAACAGACTGATTACACCAAAGGAGATCGAAACAGTTATCAAAAAACTCCCAACAAAGAAAAGTCCGGGGCCCGACGGCTTCACAACGGAATTCTACCAAATATTCAAAGAAGAACTAACTCCTATCCTTCTCAAACTATTTCAAAAAATTCAAGAGGAAGGAAGACTTCCAAACTCCTTTTATGAGGCGAGCATAATTCTGATTCCAAAACCAGGCAAAGACAACACAAAGAAAGAAAATTATAGGCCAATATCTCTGATGAATATAGATGCTAAAATCCTCAACAAAATATTAGCAAACCAGATCCAACAATATATGGAAAAAATCATCCACCATGATCAAGTGGGATTTATTCTGGGGAGGCAAGGCTGGTACAATATTCGTAAATCAATCAATGTGATTCATCACATAAACAAAAAGAAGGAGAAAAACCATATGATAATTTCAATAGATGCAGAAAAAGCATTTGATAAAATCCAGCACCCATTCATGATCAAAACTCTCAGCAAAGTGGGAATACAGGGAACATACCTCAACATGATAAAAGCCATCTATGAGAAACCCACAGCCAACATCATACTCAATGGGAAAAAATTAAAAGCAATACCCTTAAGATCAGGAACAAGGCAGGGGTGCCCCCTTTCACCACTCTTATTTAACATAGTCCTGGAAGTCCTAGCCACAGCAATCAGACAAGAAGAAGAAATAAAAGGCATTCAAGTTGGAAAAGAAGAAGTAAAACTATCATTATTTGCAGATGATATGATATTGTATATAGAAAACCCTAAAGTCTCAGTCAAAAAACTACTGGACCTGATAAATAAATTCAGCAAAGTGGCAGGATATAAAATCAATACTCAGAAATCAGAAGCATTTTTATACACCAACAATGAACAGTCAGAAAGAGAAATTAAGGAAACAATCCCCTTCACAATTACAACCAAAAAAATAAAGTACCTAGGAGTAAACTTAACCAAGGAGACTAAAGACTTGTACTCGGAAAATTACAAAACATTGATAAAAGAAATCAAGGAAGATACAAACAAGTGGAAGCATATACCGTGCTCATGGTTAGGAAGAATAAACATCATTGAAATGTCTATATTACCCAAAGCAATTTATAAATTCAATGCAATACCAATTAAAATACTAATGACATACTTCAAAGATATAGAACACATATTCCAAAAATTTATATGGAATCAAAAAAGGACACGAATAGCCTCAGCAATCTTAAAAAAGAAGAATAAAGTGGGAGGTATCACACTTCCTGATATCAAGTTATACTACAAGGCCATTGTACTCAAAACAGCCTGGTACTGGCATAAGAACAGGCATATAGATCAATGGAACAGAACAGAGAACCCAGAAATAAACCCACAGTTCTATGGACAACTGATATTTGACAAAGGAGGTAAGGAAATACAATGGAGTAAAGACAGCCTCTTTAACAAATGGTGTTGGGAAAATTGGACAGCTACCTGCAAAAAAATGAAACTAGATCACCAGCTTACACCACTCACAAAAATAAACTCAAAATGGATAAAAGACTTGAATGTAGGCCGTGAAACCATAAGCATCTTAGAAGAAAACATAGGCAGTAAGCTCTCCGACATCTCTCGGAGCAATATATTTGCTGATTTATCTCCACGGGGAAGTGAAATAAAAGACAGGATAAACAAATGGGACTATATCAAACTAAAAAGCTTTTGCACAGCTAAAGACAACAAGAACAGAATAAAAAGACAAACTACACTATGGGAGAACATATTCAACAATACGTCTGATAAGGGGTTAATAACCAAAATTTATAAAGAACTTGTAAAACTCAACACCAGGAAGACAAACAACCCAATCCAAAAATGGGCAAAAGAGATGAATAGACACTTCTCCAAAGAGGACATACAGATGGCCAATAGGCATATGAAAAAATGCTCAACATCACTAATCATTAGAGAAATGCAAATTAAAACCACAATGAGATATCACCTTACACCAGTCAGAATGGCGCTTATCAACAAAACAACACAGAATAAGTGCTGGCGAGGATGTGGAGAAAAGGGAACCCTCCTGCACTGCTGGTGGGAATGCAGACTGGTGCAGCCACTGTGGTAAACAGTATGGAGATTCCTCAAAAAACTGAAAATCGAACTGCCTTTTGACCCAGCTATCCCACTTTTAGGAATATACCCCAAGGACACCATAGAACGGCTCGAAAAGGAGAAATGCACCCGCATGTTTGTGGCAGCATTGTTCACAATAGCGAAGATCTGGAAACAGCCCAAGTGTCCGTCAGAGGACGAGTGGATTAAAAAACTTTGGTACATATATACTATGGAATACTACTCAGCCATAAGAAATGATGACATCGGATCATTTACAATAACATGGATGGACCTTGATAACATTATACGGAGTGAAATAAGTAAATCAGAAAAAAAACTGAGATGAATCCATACATAGAAGGGACATAAAAATGAGACTCAGAGACATGAACAAGAATGTGATGGCAACAGGGCCGGGGGGTTGGGGGAGGGGGGATGGGGTGAAGAAGGAGAGAGGGGTTAGGGGAGGGGAGGGGCACAAAGAAAACCAGATAGAAGGTGACAGAAGACAATTTAACTTTGCGGGAGGGGTATACAGCACAATCAAATGTCAAAATAATCTAGAGATATTTTCTCTCAACATATGTACCCTGATTTATCAATGTCACTGCATTAAATTTAATAAAAAAAAAAGTGTTATAGTACCAATTCATCAACCAGATAAAATAAAAATAACATTTATAATTATCACTACTCTTTTGTTTTGATTTTTAGTTACACAGTGATGAGCACAACACAAAAGAATCTGTTCTGGCTCTCTGCTATGTTTGGACATTGGTAATTTCTTAGTGGTAGAACAGTGTTGCCCCAAGCCCAGGTGTTTTGGTCCTGAATCTTACCTTTTGGTGGTACTTCTCTGATAGGCATGGTACAGATCGTAACTCTGGAGTCAGAAATATCTGAAAAGAGGCATTTAATGATAAGCATTAAGGGACTGAAAAGAGACATATTTATTAGACAACTAATAAATAAGCTGTGTTGATTGTTAGGTTTTCCAACAGCAGAACCTAATGTATAGACACAAACCATATATAAGCAAGTTTTCTATGCAATGACATAGGCAAGTTTATGCTCTGTGAAAATATTTGTTCTATGGCCATAACACTTTTTATAATCCTAGATATCATTTGAATGAGACCTTATCTCAAATTTTACGTACTCTCAAAGTCTAACATTTGTATTACTACCCTAAAACATATTTACTGAAAAAAAAGATATTTCTATACATTTTTGTTTGACTTATTTATGTATAAAATTATACTGAATGTATTGTTAGCAAGGATTGATTTTTTAAAAATAAACTTACCAGGAGGCTTCATCTCAAATTTGATTTCTGCAAAAGAAAATAATATTATTTTTATATTTAGAATTGTCTCGGCAGGGTATTTTGTTTCAAAGACTGCAATGTGGCCTGAATGGGGTGTGTTCTGACCTTTAGTTGTCAAGTGCAGCTCTACTGTGCTTCTCACTTCTCCTCTTGGCTCTAGTCAAGCAATTACCGAATAGACACCTAAGGAAAAGAATCAGCAAACTTTTTGTTTTCTGATATATTTGTCAACAACACTTCTTTATATAGACATAGTAAATATTATTTATACATCTCTTTCCTAAAAAAAAAATTCTATGTAGAATTACAGAGTTTAAGTATAAACAGGTAGAAATATATAAAATAGACAGGTTTTACATTATATATTCACAAGGACACTGTCAAATAAATTACTTTCCTCATCTAGGGTCACGTTATGGATGGTAATATAGTGGCAGAAACCATCATTCCTAGAGTTGTATTTCTGGCTCTCAATCAATTCTTTTTTTTTTTTTTTTTCAGGGACAGAGAGAGAGAGAGTCAGAGAGAGGGATACATAGGGACAGACAGACAGGAACGGAGAGAGAGATGAGAAGCATCAATCATCAGTTTTTCGTTGCGACACCTTAGTTGTTCATTGATTGCTTTCTCATATGTGCCTTGACCGTGGGCTTTCAGCAGACTGAGTAACCCCTTGCTTGAGCCAGTGACCTTGGGTCCAAGCTGGTAAGCTTTTTTGCTCAAGCCAGATGAGCCCACTCTCAAGCTGGCAACCTCGGGGGTCTCGAACCTGGGTCCTCCGCATCCCAGTCCAATGCTCTATCCACTGCGCCACCACCTGGTCAGGCTCTCAATCAATTCTGTTGGTCCTTTATACCATGTAACAATGGCATCATCAAAGGGCACTTCATACTCAAAGGTGGCAGATAGAGGCTCGCTTACCACAATGTTCTGTATACACTTTGTAAACTGAATTGGTTCAGCTGTTTAGGTACAAAGAGAGCCACTGTTAGACTATATAGAAAATTTCTCTCACCGTGCTTTCCCCATCTTTTGGAGAATTGGAAAATAGCTGAAAATATAAAACAAAAAGATCATGCACTTCTTTATATCAGAAACAAACAAAAAAAATTAACCCAATACTTAAATGTATTCCTCTAGGATTAATGTAGCAAAGTATAAAGAAGCCCTTGAAAGTCCTTAAAATATTTACAGGAAGGCAATTGTCAAGAGTGCTTATAACCTAAAAGTAAAATGATACTTTAAAGATATTAGTAAAAATGTGAAGTTCAAAATAAAAAAACAAACTTAATTTTACTCTTTATTTTTTTATGAAATTCTTCTGTAAAATAATTTTGCTATTTAGGATCTGGAATTACTTACTATTTGACATGTATAACTTTCTTTGTGAAGTAATTTCAAATTCAATAAAAATATGCATTTCTAAATTTCAGAAGATTCATTTTTAAGAGTTCTGAAACATGCTATGTAATCACTTGTGGGCATGCATGAAGGAGACTACAACTGAGCACTGCAGGGGTGCTTAGTAGGAGAATGGCTGAAAATTTACGTAAAATTTTAGCTAGAAATCTAGACAATGTGTCACAGCATCAGGAACACTTTAGATGTCATATGCACACTGGTGAGATTTTATTTGGCAGAATTATAGTAAAATATGCATTATTTTTAAAAAGATAAATGGTTTCTTTTTAAGTTTTGACCTTACAGTTTTATAAAAACTATTTCTATTTATTTATTCATTTTGAAGAGGAGAGACAGAGAGTGAGGGAGAAATAGGGAGGAGGAGGAAGCATCAACTCCCATATGGGCCTTGACCAGGCAAGCCCAGGGTTTTAAACTGGTAACCTCAGGGTTCCAGGTCAATGCTTTATCCATTGACAAACCACAGGTCACCAGTCAATGGCGCAGTGGACAGAGCATTGGACTGGGACACAGAAGACCCAGGTTTAAAACCCCGAGGTTGCCTGGCTTTAGTACGGGCTAACCAACTTAACAAGGAGTGAGCTGGCTTGAGCATGGAATTATAAACATGACCCCATGGTTGCTGGCTTGAGCAAGGGGTCACTCACTCTGCTGTAGCCACCCCCCAACCATCAAGGCACATATAAGAAAGCAATCAATGAACAACTAAGGTGCCCCAACAAAGAATTTCATTACAATTACAGCTGTAGAAATATAGGTAAACAGATTGAAGGAAGGGGAATTAAACAGAACTACCCCAAAATATAACCCAGGGATCATTGTAAAGTATTATAATTTATTTGTTTATATTTTCTTTCTGCTTTTCTAAACTTCCCATCTAATTTTAGCTATCTACTTTAACAATGAGGAAGACATTATCATTGATATGCAATATTACAATATAACTTGATGTTGACAACACTTGCAATTGGTTGGGTTGTGTGAGAGTTAAGTATGCTTTGAAAGAATCTAGAACACTGCAAAATTAAAAAGATAAATATCCTCTAAATCTCTTCAAATAATTTAATTATGCTTTTTGTCTAAATCAGAAAGACAAATTAGAGACTGTATTAGTCAATAAATAATTGTAATATTTCAACAATATTCTGTGCACTTTAAAATCCTTGCTGAAATGATTAAAATAAAATCTAAAGAACATTTGTATTCTGACATCTGATAGCCTAAATTAGGCCAAAGAAAACTATTTGTAAGATGATTTTCAAAAGAAGCAAACATGTTCTTTCTCATCTTAAATCAGGAACAAGACAGCGTTTTCCACTCTCTCCACTCTTATGTAATGTGGTACTAGAGTTTCTAGCCAGAGAAATCAGACAAGACAAAGAAATAAAAGGCATCCATATCGGAAAAGAAGAAGTAAAGGTATCACTTTTTGCAGATAACATGATCCTATACATTGAAAATCCCAAAGAATCCACGAAAAGACTTCTAGAAAAAATAAGCCAATACAGTAAGGTCGCAGGATACAAAATTAACATACAGAAGTCAATAGCCTTTCTATATGCCAACAATAAAACATTTGAGAACGAACTCAAAAGAATAATCCCCTTCACGATTGCAACAAAAAAAATAAAATACTTAGGAATAAACATAACAAAGAATGTAAAGGACTTATATAATGAAAACTATAAACCATTGTTAAAGGAAATCGAAAAAGATATAATGAGATGGAAGAATACTCCTTGTTCTTGGTTAGGAAGAATAAATATAATCAAGATGGCCATATTACCCAAAGCAATATACAAATTTAATGCAATTCCCATCAAAATTCCAATGACATTTTTAAAGAAATGGAGTAAAAAATCATCAGATTTATATGGAACTATAAAAAACCCCGAATAGCCAAAGCAATCCTGAAGAAAAAGAATGAAGCTGGGGGCATTACAATACCTGACTTCAAACTATATTATAGGGCCACAACAATCAAAACAGCATGGTATTGGCAGAAAAATAGACACTCAGACCAATGGAACTGAATAGAGAACCCAGAAATAAAACCACATATATATAGTCAAATAATTTTTGATAAAGGGGCCAACAACACACAATGGAGAAAAGAATGCCTCTTCAACAAATGGTGCTGGGAAAACTGGAAAACTGCATGCAAAAGAATGAAACTGGACTACAGTCTGTCACCTGTACTAAAATGAACTCAAAATGGATCAAAGATCTAAACATAAGACCTGAAACAATAAAATACATAGAAGAAGACATAGGTATTAAACTCATGGACCTGGGTTGTAAAGAGCATTTTATGAATTTGACTCCAAGGGCAAGAGAAATGAAGGCAAAAATTAATGAATGGGAGTACATCAGACTAAGAAGTTTATGCTCAGCAAGAGAAAGTGACAACAAAATAAACAGACAGCCAACTAAATAGGAAAAGATATTTTCAAACAACAGCTCAGATAAGGGCCTAACATCCAAAATATACAAAGAACTCATAAAACTCAACAACAAACAAACAAACAATCCAATAAAAAAATGGGAAGAGGACATGAACAGACACTTCTCCCAGGAAAAAATACAAATGGCCAACAGATATATGAAAAGATGCTCATTTTCTTTAGTTATTAGATAAATGCAAATCAAAACTGCAATGAGATACCACCTCACACCTGTTAGATTAGCTATTATTAACAAGACAGGTAATAGCAAATGTTGGAGAGGCTGCGGAGAAAAAGGAACCCTCAATCACTGTTGGTGGGAATGTAAAGTAGTACAACCATTATGGAAGAAAGTATGGTGGTTCCTCAAAAACTTGAAAATAAAACTACCTTATGACCCAGCAATCCCTCTTTTGGGTATATACCCCCAAAACTTAGAAACATTGATACATAAAGACACATGCGCCCTGGCCGGTTGACTCAGCGGTAGAGCGTCGGCCTAGCGTGCGGAGGACCCGGGTTCGATTCCCGGCCAGGGCACACAGGAGAAGCGCCCATTTGCTTCTCCACCCCTCCGCCGCACTTTCCTCTCTGTCTCTCTCTTCCCCTCCTGCAGCCAAGGCTCCATTGGAGCAAAGATGGCCTGGGCGCTGGGGATGGCTCTGTGGCCTCTGCCCCAGGAGCTAGAGTGGCTCTGGTCGCAATATGGCGACGCCCAGGATGGGCAGAGCATCGCCCCCTGGTGGGCAGAGCGTCGCCCCATGGTGGGCGTGCCGGGTGGATCCCGGTCGGGCGCATGCGGGAGTCTGTCTGACTGTCTCTCCCCGTTTCCAGCTTCAGAGAAATGAAAAAAAAATAATAATAATAATAAATAAATAAATAAATAAACATAAAGACACATGCAGCCCCATGTTTATTGCAGCATTGTTCACAGGGCCAGGACATGGAAACAACCAAAAAGCCCTTCAATAGATGACTGGATAAAGCAGATGTGGCACATACACACTATGGAATACTACTCAGCCATAAGAAATGATGACATCAGATCATTTACAGCAAAATGGTGGGATCTTGATAACATTATATGAAGCGAAATAAGTAAATCAGAAAAAACCAGGAACTGCATTATTCCATACGTAGGTGGGACATAAAAGTGAGATTAAGAGACATTGATAAGAGTGTGGTGGTTATGGGGGGAGGGGGGAGAGGGAGAGGGATAGGGGTAGAGGGAGGGACACAAAGAAAACTAGATAGAAGGTGACAGAGGACAATCTGACTTTGGGTGATGGGTATGCAACATAATTGAATGACAAGATAACCTGGACATGTTATCTTTGAATATATGTATCCTGATTTATTGATGTCACCCCATTAAAAAAATAAAATTTTTTTTTAAAAAAGATAAACCTGCTAAACAGTATCTACCTAAATATCACTGTTCATTAATATAAATAAATAATTTCTTTACCCAAAAGTACGGGAACTGAATATAGTATAGCATACATCTTAGTACACTTAATGTTGTATATAAGATACTAAAATTTAATTTTCTTTAATGTCATAAAAGTTGCCTTTGCTACCTCATCCTTTATGCTTGTCTAAAACTAGAACATACACAAGAGTGAACTCTGTAGACAATATCATTCCATGGGAATCACCTGTGTACAACACCCACAGAACAGATCCCAACTAACGTATTGTACTTAAGAAGGCAAATTAATCCCTAGCATTTTCTTAAATCTCAAAATGTCCTCAGATTTTCTTTACTTTTTCTACCTGAAAGGGAAATAATAGCTATCACTCTCCTATTATAAAATTTCAATTTCAGTAAACTGTAATTTAGTACCATTATTGAAAGTGAATTATTAAAAATAGTACTTAATATTCAAATCTTTTCTTTTTGAGTTATTAATTATTTTCAGTTAGTTCATTCTGTTCTAGATCTATTGGATACAAGGCATCATGCTACTTAAGTTGAAATACAAAAAAGTTTGACATAGTATTATATCCTAATTGCCATAAGTAAGCTTGATTTTTGTTTGGAAAGATGTACCAACACGCCTCAACATATCACGAGTAGAGAGAAGCTCTCTCCTCAGTACTTCTGTTGCAGAACCTCTAAAGCAAAAATATATCGGAGATATCCCCTGAAGTTTTGCCAGTGGTCCTCTTTTCCCCTGTTCACGTTCTAGAAAAGATGTTTTCTTTGATTGTTTGTTTACTATTGTTGTGGTGGTTTTTAGATCATTAAACATCAAGGAACAGTATAAAAAATATCAGCCACCTCTGCTGAATCTTCACAGCAAATCTATAATAATTTCAATTAGTGATTCAAAGAGCATTTAGCAAACTCCACTTAAATATAACTACAAAGGACATACTGGATCAAATATAAGTGATTATAGGATTAGCCTCAACTTCACTCTCCTTCATACATGTCATATCTTGAATTTTCTAGACAGCATTAAGTGGGACAACAGGACTATAGCTTCCTTGTGTGTGCCCTGCATACGACTTGAGACACTGTAAGTATGAGCCAGACACCTCTAGCAATCATTTTACTGAATTAAAGGGTAAATCCAGGCATGCTCACAAGTGAGAAAATGACCAACTACAAAAAGAACTTACGTGATCTTTGATAGCTTCTTGTTTATGATTATCTATATCTCCACCATTCTCCAGTAATATCAGTAATGGAAATTTGAACTTACTTCTTTGGAAGAAAATGTTATGCCCCATTTCATGAATGTCTGGTCTTCTACCTCTAAAAAATACACACCAGGTTGTTCAGGATCTGTGTGTTTTCTTATAAGACAGGAAAAAGTACATGTGAAAGAAGCCAGAAACATACAGATAACACCATTCTTAAATGAGGAAATGAAACACTGAGAAATCTCACGAATGTGTTCATCACAATCAAAAAGTAGTAGCTAAATATCTGTGCAGGGCTGTGTAAGGTTAAAAGATTGCTCTAAATACCAAAATTCCAATCTGCAAACCTGATATCCAAACACACAGCTAATATACATGCAATCAGCAAAACAAACAGTAAACCCATTTTTTAAATCCTGCAAAGTTCAAGAAGCACATCACAATCCTATTCAGATAAATGTAGAAAGGAATAAAGGGTAAGATTATGTGACTGACTGACTCTTAGGTCTGAGAACATTGGGAGACACCTTTTCCAGTGAAGATGGAGCAGGGTACACTCTGACCTCCTCTGATGCCTTAAAGAGTCCACAAAGAAGAGAAACACAATTTTATACAAGAAAACTCTTTACAAAATGGTACAAAAGCACTGGGTGAAGATACAGAAACAGTTGTTCACAATAATGCAAAATTCATGCTCAAAAAGTGTAACCGGGAATGACGTCACAGTGATGGCGCAGTAGGAAGCCATACCGAAAATCTCCCCATAAACTCAACAAGTTCTTCAACCAGAAACAGAAAAACCTATCCTTGGAGTCTTCAGATGCTTCACAACACACCCGAAGGTAGGATCGAGCGAAAGATTGGCTAAATATATGGTCAAACCCCGGGGGAAATAAGGAGTAAGAAATGCTCCGCCTTCCTCTCTAATCCAAACAGGATGGCTTTCACTGAGAACTGAGAATATAGAAACTAAGGCGGGCATAGGGAGTGAATAGATCCAGACCGCGGTACAAACAGCCAAACCAGGCTGTGGCACGGAGATCCAAGCCGTGGAAAAACCTGGGCAATTCAAGCTAACACGCGCGCCAAACCCAGACAAAGAAAGACAAGTGGGACAGCCATTTTCCGCATCTCCTGGCTGGCGCACGCGGGGTTAGTGGGCAAGAGATTCCTACGAACACTTCAGGGGTGGGCGCAGCCCGTGCTAACCCACAGAGAAGCAGAGTCAGAGGCCTCTGTGAGGGCAAAAAGCAGCATCTCCTAGGAGCCCCAGCGCCCTGAGGGGACCGGGCACGGGGAGGGAGCTGGAGCCAACTCCAAAGGCGGAACTTTTCTGTGTGGGAGGAGGGCTTTCCTGGAGCGAGAGGCGCCCGCCTGAGACTCAGAATCTGGTCAGCGCCCACGCACGGAGAGTGTGCAGGAGATTCCCCCGAACTCCTCAGGGGTGGGCACCCGTGTTTTCCCTCAGAGGAGCAGAGTCAGAGGCCTGTGAGCGGGCCAGGAGCGGAAGCCCCAGCGCCTTGGGAAAGCCACACGGGGACAGAGCGAAAGCCAATTCCAACCCAGTAACTTTTCTATGTGGGAGGAGGGCTTTCTCGGAGCCAGAGGCGTCCCGCCTGAGACTCAGAATCTGGTCAGCGCGCACGCACGGAGAGTGTGCAGGAGATTCCTCCGAACTCCTCAGGGGTGGGCGCCCGTGTTTTCCCTCAGAGGAGCAGAGTCAGAGGCCTGTGAGCGGGCCAGGAGCGGAAGCCCCAGCGCCTTGGGAAAGCTGCACGGGGACAGAGCGAAAGCCTATTCCAACCCAGTAACTTTTCCGTGTGGGCAGAGGGCTTTCTCGGAGTGAGAGGCGTCCCGCCTGAGACTCAGAATCTGGTCAGCGCGCACGCACGGAGAGTGTGCAGGAGATCCCTCCGAACTCCTCAGGGATGGGCACCCGTGTTTTCCCACAGAGAAGCAGAGTCAGAGGTCTGTGAGTGGGCCAGGAACGGAATCTCAGGCAGCCCTAGCCCCTTGGGAAAGCAGCACGGGGATAGAGCGAAAGCCAATTCCAAAGCTCGATCTTCTCCGTGTGGGTAGGGATTTCACTTGAAGTATGACCTGTCTGGTCTGACATCCTGGTGGGTGTGCACGGAGAGTGGGCAAGAGATTCCACCGAATGCCTCAGGAGTGGGCACTCGAGTTATCCCACAGAGGGGCAGAGCCAGAGGTCTTTGAGTGGGAGGAAGCCACGCCTGATTATGCTAGCAGCTCTGACTGACTGAGCCTTACTCAGAGCCCTGTGCTGAGTGGGAATAGAGTGGGGAGTTGCCAGCTCTTTGAGACTCTTACTATCCAGACAGAGGCAGCAGCAACCCCATAGCTGGATTATCAGGCTTCTAATTGTGGAAGGAAAAGACTTGGAGAGAGGCTCCAGGAACACTCTCACAGTGAGAGATCCTCTCACTGTTGGAGCCTATAAACACTAATGAGCCTTGACTGCCAACGAGACTGAAGCCCAATACATGACATCGCCATAGAGAATTATAAACTGCAAACCTCTTCCAGAGCGTGCCACAGGGGCAGAACCCGGGGTACAAAGTCACCGACCAGAAAGACAGAAAAGAAAAAGCAAGATGACAACCTCTCAAAATCAAAAATAATCTGCAGACTTTATAACCTATCCCATTTTATTATATTTGTTCGTCTGTGTCTCTTTTCTTTATACTTGATTTTTTTTTTTATTCCAATTTGGTCATTTAATTCTCTTTCAGTCTTACTCTCGCCTCTCTTTGAACTACACTACCCATAAGTGTTACATCTCCCATTATCTTTTCTTTCCTTCTCCTTTCTCTCTATGAGGGTTGCAATCCAAAACCCCTAACTCTCTCTTTCTCTCTCCTCCTTTTTCTTTTTTTTTCTTTAAGTGGTTCCATCTTTTCTCTCTCTCTCTCTCTCTCTCTCTCTCTCTCTCTTTTCTCCCTCTATATTAGTCTCTTCCTCTCTCCTTTACGTCTTCTCTCATTCAAACCTCAATAACGAACAAATTATTTTATCTGGGACTCAAACTTAAATTTGTGGCATTTTGGAGGGTTTTTACTTCACCTTTTTAACATATTAGCAGTGCTCCCATCCCTGGCTCTCCATTTTATCTAGTTCTTGTTCCACTAAATACAATAGTAATTTTTTAATTTTCCACCCCTTTTTCCTGTTTCCCTCTTATTCCTCTCATCATAACTCTGTGTCAGCCAACACCTAAAAGCAAATCATTTTATTCTTGACCCAAATTTTTTCCTAATTTGCTTTTTGTGGGTCTATACTGCTCCCCCCCCTTTTTATATATAAATATTTTTTTCTTTTATTTTTATTTTTTCTTTTTTGTCTTTTTCCTTTACCCCTATATTACTTCTCCCCAATTCAGACCCTCCGCCACAGGTATTGTTTGTTCTATCTAGTACAATATAATTCACAGTTCATCACAAGATTTTCTCAAAAAAGAGGGGAGAGGAGAGGAGAGGGAAAAAAAGGAGGGGAAAGAATTATTCCTTTTTTGTCCTCAAATTTTTATCTTATTTTATTTTTCTTTAATTAATGATTAATTTAAAAAAAACACGCAATTTTTTATTTTTATTTTTATTTTTTTATCCTTTTATTCCTTATAAAATATCATTAATAGTATCAAGAAAACCACCCTCAGATGCCATTAAAGAAGAGAAAATCGAAGATCATGGATACAAAAGAAAGAGAGGTAACACAGAGAGATGAGGAAAAACCTATGGAGAAAAAATTTAAGATATTGGAAACCTTGGAATTAAACGACAGAGAATTTAAAATAGAAATCCTAAAAATACTCAGAGATATACAAGAAAACACAGAAAGGCAATTTAGGGAGCTCATAAAATAACTCGATGAACACGAAGAGTATATCTCCAAGGAAATTGAAACTATAAAAACAAATCAATCAGAGATGAAAAACTCAATTCATGAGCTGAAAAATGAGGTAACAAGCTTAGCTAATAGAACAGGCCAGGTAGAAGAGAGGATTAGCGAAATAGAAGACAAGCAACTTGAGGCTCAACAAAGAGAAGAAGAAAGAGATTTAAAAATTAAAAAAAATGAGATAGCCCTACAGGAATTATCTGACTCCATCAAAAAGAATAACATAAGAATAATAGGTATATCAGAGGGAGAAGAGAGAGAAAATGGAATGGAGAACATACTCAAACAAATAATAGATGAGAACTTCCCAAGCCTGTGGAAAGAACTAAAACCTCAAATTCTAGAAACAAACAGAACTCCAAGTTTTCTTAACCCCAACAAACCTACTTCAAGGCACATCATAATAAAATTGGCACAAACCAACTGCAAAGAAAAAATTCTCAAGGCAGCCAGGGAAAAGAAGAATACAACATATAAAGGAAGGCCCATTAGATTATCATCAGATTTCTCAACAGAAACTCTACAAGCTAGAAGAGAGTGGACCCCAATATTTAAAGTCTTGAAAGAGAGGAAATTTCAGCCACGAATACTATACCCATCAAAGCTATCCTTCAAATATGAAGGAGAAATAAAAACATTCACAGATACAGAAAAGATGAGAGAATTTATCACCAGAAAACCCCCACTCCAGGAAATACTAAAGGGGGTTCTCCAATCAGATACAAAGAATAAACAAACAACAACAACAAAGCCACAAGTAAGAAGAACATAACAAAACCAACTTTAAACTGGGACAACAATAAGAAAGGGGGGAGAGGATGAAGATTAACAGTAGCAAAGGGCGATGGAGGGCCAAAGTACTCACAAAATAGTGCACTACAATGAACAGGGTAGGAACCCTTTTCAGTACTTAATGGTAACCATCATTGAAAAAACCACCACAGAAGCACATGATTTAAAAAAGATAGCAACAGAGGAAAGATGTATGGAACACAACCAAATAAAAACAAAAGATAAAAAAAGAAAGAGAATAATCAAACAAGGCACAAAACTAACAGAAAGCAATCTATAAAATGGCAATGAGGAACTCACAAGTGTCAATAATTACACTAAATGTAAACGGATTAAACTCACCAATAAAAAGGCACAGAGTAGCAGAATGGATCAAAAAAGAAAATCCAACTGTATGCTGCCTACAAGAAACTCATCTAAGTAACAAGGATAAAAACAAATTCAAAGTGAAAGGCTGGAAAACAATACTCCAAGCAAATAACATCCACAAAAAAGCAGGCGTAGCAATACTCATATCTGATGATGCTGACTACAAGACAGCAAAAGTACTCAGAGACAAAAATGGCCATTTCATAATGGCTAAGGGGACACTGAATCAAGAAGACATAACAATTCTTAATATATATGCACCAAACCAAGGAGCACCAAAATATATAAGACAGCTACTTATTGATCTTAAAACAAAAACTGACAAAAATACAATCATACTTGGAGACCTCAATACACCGCTGACGGCTCTAGATCGGTCATCCAAACAGAGAATCAACAAAGACATAGTGGCCTTAAACAAAACACTAGAGCACCTGGATATGATAGACATCTACAGGACATTTCATCCCAAAGTGACTGAGTATACATTTTTCTCCAGTGTACATAGATCATTCTCAAGAATTGACCATATGTTGGGCCACAAAAACAACATCAGCAAATTCAGAAAAATTGAAGTTGTACCAAGCATATTTTCTGATCATAAAGCCTTGAAACTAGAATTCAACAGCAAAAAAGAGGGAAAAAATCCCACAAAACTGTGGAAACTAAACAACATACTTTTAAAGAATGAATGGGTCAAAGAAGAAATAAGTGCAGAGATCAAAAGATATATACAGACAAATGAAAATGATAATACGACATATCAGAATCTATGGGATGCAGCAAAAGCTGTGATAAGAGGAAAGTTCATATCACTTCAGGCATATATGAACAAACAAGAGAGAGCCCAAGTAAACCACTTAACTTCACACCTAAAGGAACTAGAAAATGAAGAACAAAGACAACCCAAAACCAGCCGAAGAAAGGAGATAATAAAAATCAGAGCAGAAATAAATGAAATAGAGAACAGAAAAACTATAGAAAAAATTAATAGAACAAGGAGCTGGTTCTTTGATAAAATCAACCAAATTGACAAACCCTTGGCAAGACTTAACAAGGAAAAAAGAGAAAGAACTCATATAAACAAAATCCAAAATGAAAGAGGAGAAATCACCACAGACATCGTAGATATACAAAGAATTATTGTAGAATACTATGAAAAACTTTATGCCACTAAATTCAACAACCTAGAAGAAATGGATAAATTCCTAGAACAATACAACCTTCCTAGACTGAGTCAAGAAGAAACAGAAAGCCTAAACAGACCTATTAGTAGAGAAGAAATAGAAAAAACCATTAAAAACCTCCCCAAAAATAAAAGTCCAGGCCCAGACGGCTATACCAGCAAATTTTATCAAACCTTCAAAGAAGACTTGGTTCCTATTCTACAGAAAGTCTTCCAAAAAATTGAAGAAGCAATACTTCCAAACACATTTTATGAGGCAAACATAACCCTTATACCAAAACCAGGCAAGGATGGCACAAAAAAAGAAAACTACAGACCAATATCTCTAATGAATACAGATGCTAAAATACTAAACAAAATACTAGCAAATCGAATACAACAACATATTAAAAAAATAATACATCATGATCAAGTGGGATTCATCCCAGAATCTCAAGGATGGTTCAACATATGTAAAACGGTTAACGTAATATCCCATATCAACAAAACAAAGAACAAGAATCACATGATATTATCAATAGATGCAGAAAAGGCTTTTGATAAAATACAACACAATTTTATGTTTAAGACTCTCAACAAAATGGGTATAGAAGGAAAATATCTCAACATGATAAAGGCCATATATGATAAACCATCAGCTAACATCATACTAAATGGCACAAAACTGAAGGCTTTCCCCCTTAAATCAGGAAAAAGACAGGGTTGTCCACTCTCTCCACTCTTATTTAATGTGGTACTAGAGGTTCTTGCCACAGCAATCAGACAAGACAAAGAAATAAAAGGCATCCATATCGGAAAAGAAGAAATAAAGGTATCACTTTATGCAGATGATATGATCCTATACATCGAAAACCCCAAAGAATCCACAAAAAGACTTCTAGAAAAAATAAGCCAATACAGTAAGGTCGCAGGATACAAAATTAACATACAGAAGTCAATAGCCTTTCTATATGCCAACAATGAAACATTTGAGAATGAACTCAAAAGAATAATCCCCTTCATGATTGCAACAAAAAAAATAAAATACCTAGCAATAAACATAACAAAGAATGTAAAGGACTTATACAATGAAAACTATAAACCATTGTTAAGGGAAATCGAAAAAGACATTATGAGATGGAAGAATATTCCTTGTTCTTGGTTAGGTAGAATAAATATAATCAAAATGGCCATATTACCCAAAGCAATATACAAATTTAATGCAATTCCCATCAAAATTCCAATGACATTTTTTAAAGAAATGGAGCAAAAAATCATCAGATTTATATGGAACTATAAAAAGCCCCGAATAGCCCAAGCAATCCTAAAGGAAAGGAATGAAGCTGGGGGCATTACAATACCTGACTTCAAACTCTATTATAGGGCCACGACAATCAAAACAGCATGGTATTGGCAGAAAAATAGACACTCAGACCAATGGAACAGAATAGAAAGCCCAGAAATAAAATCACATATATATAGTCAAATAATTTTTGATAAAGGGGACAACAACACACAATGGAGAAAAGAAAGCCTCTTCAATAAATGGTGCTGGGAAAACTGGAAAGCCACATGCAAAAGAATGAAGCTGGACTACAGTTTGTCCCCCTGTACTAAAATTAACTCAAAATGGATCAAAGATCTAAACATAAGACCTGAAACAATAAAGTACATAGAAGAAGACATAGGTACCAAACTCATGGACCTGGGCTTTAAAGAGCATTTTATGAATTTGACTCCACAGGCAAGAGAAGTGAAAGCAAAAATTAATGAATGGGACTACATCAGACTAAGAAGTTTTTGTTCAGCAAGAGAAATTGATAACAAGATAAACAGACAGCCAACTAATTGGGAAATGATATTTTTAAGCACCTGCTCAGATAAGGGCCTAATATCCAAAATATACAAAGAACTCATAAAACTCAACGACAAACAAACAATCCAATAAAAAAATGGGAAGAGGATATGAACAGACACTTCTCCCAGGAAGAAATACAGATGGCCAACAGATATATGAAAAGATGCTCATCTTCTTTAGTTATTAGAGAAATGCAAATCAAAACTGCAATGAGATACCACCTCACACCTGTTAGATTAGCTATTATTAGCAAGACAGGTAATAGCAAATGTTGAAGAGGTTGTGGAGAAAAAGGAACCCTCATACACTGTTGGTGGGAATGTAAAGTAGTACAACCATTATGGAAGAAAGTATGGTGGTTCCTCAAAAAACTGAAAATAGAACTACCTTATGACCCAGCAATCCCTCTACTGGGTATATACCCCCAAAACTCAGAAACATTGACTTGTAAAGACACATGCAGCCCCATGTTCATTGCAGCATTGTTCACAGTGGCCAGGACATGGAAACAACCAAAAAGCCCATCAATAGATGACTGGATAAAGAAGATGTGGCACATATACACCATGGAATACTACTCAGCCATAAGAAATGATGACATCGGATCATTTATAGCAAAATGGTGGGAACTTGACAATATTATACGGAGTGAAATAAGTAAATCATAAAATACCAGGAACTGCATTTTTCCATACATAGATGGGACATAAAAGTGAGACCAAGAGACATTGATAAGAGTGTGGTGGTTACGGAGGGGAGGGAGGAGAGGGAGAGGGAAGGGGGAGGGGGAGGGGCACAAAGAGAACTAGATAGAGGGTGACAGGACAATCTGACTTTGGGTGATGGGTATGCAACATAATTGAACTTTAAGATAACCTGGACATGTTATCTTTGAATATATGTGTCTTGATTTACTGATGTCACCCCATTAAAAAATAAATACAATAAAAAAAAAAAGTGTAACCATTTAAATTAACTTCTAACAATTTCCTGAAAGATCACATGTGAGAGTAGAACCGCTGTCCTCATCTAAACAATTTTAAATTCTTTTTTCTCCCTAAAATTTTCAGATCATGCCAAGAAATAATAATTTTAATTATCCCTATTTGGAAATGAACTTTAATAACTTATTCCACCTCATTCATCCTACTCAATTTTACTCACCTTGATAATGCAAAAATCATTAAAGACATGAACAAAAAACCCATTAAAGTTTATATTAATACAAATATCGTCAGCAATGTGGAAAAAGATGCACATATTACAGAGCAAAGAATATCCATCTAGAACAGATGTAGGTCTAGAACACAGAAGACATAACAAAATGGATAAATAAATCAATATCGATAAATATATTTGGAATATATACTGCTCACAAAAATTAGGGGATATTTCAAAATGAATATGAAGCTATAAAATATATCCTAATTTTTGTGAGCAGTGTATATAAACATGTAGTTCATGAAATACAATAATCTAAGATAGCTTCAGTAAGTATTTGAGTGTTTATAATGTATGCACACTCTACTGGACAACTCTAATAGTAAACAAAAAGTACCATTGTAGCCCTTAACCCCATGCAGCTCACAATGGACAAGGGGAGACAAACAGGTACACAGCCCTTTCTGACACAAGGCGGAAATTGATTAGTGCTATAATTAAAACTTAATGTCCTGAAGGAGAAAAGATTTAAAAACAATTCCAAACAACTGGACAGGGTAGAGAATGGGATTAATGACTCATAGGACAGAGTAGGTTGAAGCTTATTTTAAAAAGAAGGAAAGATCTCAGGCAGCAAAGAAAGAAGAGGACCTACCCTAGAAGGGAAGCCTAGTGCCACTGGGAGGACACGCAAGACAAAATCTGGTGGTGGCAGAGAGCAGATCGAGCCTATGATGGATGAGTTGGCTGGAAAGACAAAGTGGAGTCAGACCTAAATGAATCTCACCCTTTCCTGTCCTCCAAGTCACTTTATCAATTAACCATGAAGCCATCATATGAAAAACCAAGTCTAATTTGCCAACAAAGGGCGTTTATGTGTTCAAATACTTATAGTAATAGGATACATTTTCAGGCCATTTTAAAAACAGACTTTATTATAAATTGATAATAATTACTGAGATCAGCTTATATATTTCCAATATTGTATCAGCAGCAGGCATCTGAGGAACAATGTTATTGGCAATAGAGGATCAAGAAAGATTTTTAAGAAGAGCTGTGATAAGATCTCTGTTTTAGGAGACCACTCTCTGAATAAGTATGAAGAGAAAGGCATAGGGGCAGAGAGAGCATTTGAAAAGTGATGCAATGGCTTAGAGGGGAGGCTTGAGCTAGGGCTAAGGCAGACTTGTGGAAAGAAAGGCACTTTGCAAAGTAGTTCTGCAGAACAACCAAGAACTCTCTGTGATCCACTGAACAAGGTACATGAAAGTATACGGGCCAGTCAGTGACAGCAAAGTGTTAAAACCATGAAAGTTTCAATGTCCAGACTTTTTTGAAAAAATGAATACAGATTTCATAGTTATTTCAGATTGCCTACTGTTATTATTTCTGGGCTATTGCACAATCTCCTCAAACACAGTATGTTTGCTTAAACCTGCTCCTCCTACATTATATCAACTATGAATTGTATCTCTCTAGTCATCCACCTTTCAGTATCAAAAACCAGTAGTGATTTGAGACTTGCTCCTCTTCCCTACTATCTTCAGGGGTCTCAAACTCAACTCAGCATGTGGGCCGCAGAGCAAGATCACAGCTGTTTGGCGGGCCGCACTATGTCTACAAAAGGCAACTGTTACGCAACACTTTTCTCACTGCAGTTGAAAACAAAAAAAAAATCAGTACAACAAGCACAATCGTACATGCAATTTACTCAGTGTCACAAAACGACCAGAAACTGTAGTATGCATCACAACTGCTGTTAACTAAGCTAATATCTAGCTAGGATGCTAGAGAAATGAAAAATACAAGTAGGCCCCTAGGCTTACTTAATTTTATCCAAAATATTTTGAACTTCATGGATTAGTCTGCGGGCTGCACAAAATTGTTCGGTGGGCCGCATTCGGCCTGTGGGCCGCGAGTTTGAGACCCCTGATCTATGTCCACTCAGTAACCAAGGCAGAGCCTGTCTAAATCATCAGTACTTTTGTACTCTCCACCTTCCCATCGCTATCACGACCTGAGTTTAGGCTCTCATCACATTTCACGTGTATGACCACAACACTCAACTGATCTCTTCATCTCTGGTCTTTCTCTTCCCACACATCCCTTTCCCCAGCCCAAAGGGAAAATTAGTAGGGTGTGAGCCTAACCACACCATTAGCTAGAAATAAGTTTTTAAATGGAGCAGCCTAACATCTAACGTAACAGTCCAGAAAAGACCCTTAGTAACTTGGGTCTCACTTGCCCCTCCATTTTGTCCCCTCTGAACTACCTTCCATACTGACTCATTTTTAGGCTTTTAATTGCATTCTTTCACATATCCCTCTTTCTTGTAAATCTCCTCCAAGGCACAAACTATGCATCAAATTCTCCAAAATATTTTTTCTATTTCTTGATTCCTGGCTACTTTTCCCTAGTATATACTCCCTTAGCACCATTCACTGATCTATCTTATAGCATCAGCCATGTTATATGACAATAATCCAACTCATTATCCTCCCCACCTACTGTTAGGAGCAGTCTTCACTTGTCATGTAGATCTAATAGCCATCTTTCTTTGTTCTGTTCTGCTCTGTCCTGACCTTGACAGGCTGATTCAGCTAGGCCTCCTTGCTCCTCTGGCTCTGCTTTAGTTCAACCACAGGGAGACATTGGCAGGATTTGAGAGACATATGCCCTCCTATCTTTGCTGCTTAGGCTACAGTTCTGGCAAGGGCTGCATTCCTTTAAAGCTACAGCTCTTAAAGCTGACCCACCTATCATAGTTTCAACACTCACAGGGCTCCAACAATATCTTGCCTCCTCTTGCTCCTTCAGGCAAAGAG